>NC_037337.1:82614675-82917706 GCF_002263795.3 Bos taurus | reverse complement strand
AAATTTCTTTCTAAAAATCCAGGCCATAAGATCCTCTTCATCATGGCAAAACCCCAAGACAAAATAGCCACTTTCACCGAAAGTATGAATCAGTGACAATTTTCATCTTCTATCTTCTAAAAAAAGAACTACCAATAAGTCAAGTACTTATTCATAGGGTTGAGATTTCCACGAATATACAGACAGTTGAAATGCACCGTTTATAAACTATCTTATCCCTGTGTCAGCTTTGAACTTACATATTCAGGGATGCATTTAAGATTAGGTTCTGGGAATGCAAAATCACGAAACACACAGCCCTGGCCTTCAAGGTTTAGCAAAAGAAGCAAACACAGAAAAATGTTAAGATGTTTTGACAAAGCTCCCTCTATCCTGGCACTTAGAACCTGTGGACTGCCCTAGTGGCGCAGTGGATGGGAGTCCATCTGCCAATGCAGGGGACACAGGTTCCATCCCTGGTCCAAGAAGATTCCACATGCCAAGGAGCATCTAAGCCCATGAGTGGCAATTACCGAAGCCCATGCACCTAGGGCCAGTGCTCCACAACAGGAGAAGCCAGCGCATGAGAAGCCCTGCACCACAACCAGAGAAAGCCCACGTGCAGCAGTGAAGACCAGTGCAGGCAAAAAAGATCAATTTAAAAAAAAAAACTACAGAATACTTTAAAAAAAAAAAAAAAAAACGTAATTTTCTGTTACTCATCGGTTAGCCTAGCTTGCTCTCATGAAAACGGATGCTACCTTTGAACCCAAGGACAGACAGTGCCCTAATACATGCTAGTTTCAACTGTTTGTTGACTGACGATGTGAATGAAGCATGAGTATACAAGGAGAACCAACTATGTCCCGACAAGTTCCCGTCCTGCCCTCTTACACTCAGCTCACTGTCAGAAATCCCAGCCACACTTGGATACAATACAGACCTTGCTGAAGCTGGCAAAGAGCAAATTAAACTGAGAAAATAAGCAAGCTGATTCCTCCCTCTGTTCACAACCCCCTTCCCCCTATCTGAGCTCTTAGTTTTCCTAACCCTAACCTCCCCACATCTGACCCCAAGGAGAAATGCTCAGGATGACCTTTCAAAGACTAGGGACTTCCCAGCTGATCCAGAGGCTAAGACTCTGTGCGAAGACTTTGGTTCGATTCTTGGTCAGGGAACTAGATCCCATATACTGGAACTAAGAGTTTGTATGCCTTAACGAAAGATTCCATGCTCCATAACTAAGTGCAGCCAAATAAATATTAAAAAAAAAAAAAAAAGACAACTACTGATGAAATGCACATGAAATTAATTGTATTTTATAAATCCAAGAACCCACCATTACAACCCAAGTGAAATGTATCTTTCCATCGGGTCTTTGAAAATCCAAGGGAAACTGACCAGCAAAACAGAAAGGCTGGGAGAGTTGTAAGAAAGGATGGGTAACTAACATCTCTGGACATCTATTATGTGCCAGGCGCTGTGTGTTCTGCCACCCCACTGCCCTCCTAAGAGCTCCCAACTGTTGGCACTAAATCCCCGCTCTGGGAAGGGTGTTACATACAGCGTCTCATCTCCTCTTGACCTTGTGAGTTAAGCATCAGCACTGTCCCCTTTTCAAACAGGAAGAAAGAGGCTGAGAAGCAGCCCTAAGTGACCTCTGAAAATGGTCTGCTATTCTTGACCCCACCCTGCCACACCAAGATGATCCTTACTGAAAAAGCAGATTGCTTCTAAAACAGAGAGGAAGTTGCACAGAAGAGAAAGATATCCCAGAAGAAACAAGAACTTATGGCCTAGGAAATAAATGACTCTAAAAAAATATATATATGCAAATAAAAGTGGGGGGGCCGGTAGGAAGAGGTTGAGAAATTACCAGTGGTCACACTGGTAGGATGGAACCCAACATCCGGTCCCAAAGCCTATATGAACCACTGCCACCTACTATGAAACACTGTGTATCACAGACCAGCACCAACATCCAGTCCCAAAGCCTATATGAACCACTGCCACCTACTATGAAACACTGTGTATCACAGACCAGCACCTGAGCCTCTGAATTTTCTAAATCCCAACTACAAAAATGAGGAAAACTCCTTCCTCAAACCTTAACTACGAAGTTCAATGAGACAATATATCCAAAAGAAGACCTAGTACATGAATGACCCTGGAAAATAACACTGTTTCTTTCTTTGCTTCTCCTGTTATAAACTCTCTCAGCCTTAAACCCTGGGCAGGCAGTGGACACACTGTAATTTGTAAATCATCTCTCACATCCCTTCCTAGAGAGTAGGTTCCGCCTTGCCCGGTGTAGAACAGATTAAAATGGAAACGTTGGGAGAAAAGCTTCTGGAACGTCAACTACCACCTTACAAAATGTCAGAACCCAACACGCTTGTACCTGGAATCCATTCAAAAAGAAATATAAGGTCAAAGCAGCTCTGATTTTGCTCCCCAGTATTTTCTTCATGAGGACTCCCAGACACCCCCCTCCAAGGCTGCTGTGTTCCATGTCACAGCCCCAACGCTGGGAATCCTGTACTTTTCCCAAAGCCTCTTTTCCTACTCCCCATCAAACTGCACCCAAAAGCCCTCTTTTACTGGAAAAATCTCTGTTTTACTTGTTTTCAGAAGCCATTTTTTAAAAGATAGGGACCAAGAAAAAGTTAATAGTGGTTATTCCTGGGTGGCAGAATGATGGATGACTTGTCTCCTCTTCTTCAAACTTTCTTGTACTCTCCCAATTTTCTACTAAGCTTTCAAAATAAAAAAGGAAGACTACGCATTGAAATGATTTCCTTCATCTCCTGCTGGACATTTTCTTTTATTCTTTCTGAGCTCCCCAACAAACTGGCAGCATCTTGAGAACAGGACTGCTAGATTATCTGCATCTCACTCACCACAGGGCCTGTCCACGGGCAGGTGCTGGACACAAAAAAAGCTCCATCAGTAGCCGTGGAGTGAATGGTGAATATTTGGGTAATATTTAGAAACACACTCTGTCAACTGATGGTGAGCAAATCAAGGTGCAAATGTGACACGTCCTTAGTGAACTTGGATTACTGCAGTTGTGTATCATTATTTTAAAGGTAGTTAAAGCAGTTAAAAGTCAAAGCGGTTAAACATGAGAAGTCTGTAACCTGAAGACAAGGGGAACTACCGCAGGTGATTCACTGCAGCAGCAGTAAACCAAGACGGGGATGGTGAAGAGACTAAGATCCTTGGGCATCCTGCTATAAACCAGAGCACCAGAAACTGAGTTCATTAAACAACCTTGGGGCTCTGTGACCCACTTGGTAAGCATATTATGGCCCTGGTAGAGCCAAAGCTCAATAACACTCTTTAAAATGAATCTTTGTCCTTAAGATTAAATAATAAGCCTAAATACAAAAGCAAACAGGGGATTAAGATAAATCCACCCCAACCACCTTATTATACCACCCCAAATCCTTATCTAATAAACCAAAGCAGAAAATCTTGCGGACTGATTTAACATGAAAGAGAAGAATCAAATATTTGATTTGGAGAAATAACCTGAATGCAAAGTTTAAAGGTATGTTGGGTTCAATAAACATAGAAAGCCCACAACTCAACAGAAAAGTTATAGCAGGGCAGTGAAAATGTTCCCCCTTTTCACCATGACCTAAGTTAACTAAATTAACTTCTACTAGTGACTTCAATTGTTTGATCAATTGAATGTGTATTTCTCAGAAACACACTTGATTGCTAAGATTGATCTTACATCTGTTTCTGTATTTTCAATTAACTTCAGCTCCATTAACCTCTCTTTAATCTATGTATTTCTAATATGTCTCCAGCCTCTTAAAAGACACTTATTTCAAAACAAAACAGATGCTGACGTGATGATAGCATGATAATTTTAGGGAAATAGGCGGAAGTCAATGACAAGATGATGACTTCCCAGCAGAACTCATGCTGAAAGATGGGAATGAAAGCATTTCACCCAGAAAATACATTTCTCACTTTTTCTGGTCATGCCTTCAAGTTGGGAAGTAAAGTGAAAGTTTCTAACTAGAAAAAAAAAATCATGTGTGATTACAAACTCCAGGCAAATTTATATTTATTTCGCCACAACTATAAATATTTACTTTTCCTCCAGCAACTTGTACTGGACACAGAAGGAACCCCGAGCCTGCAACTTCCCTGGCAGGTGGGAGGCTCTTGTGAGGTGGCTTCCCACATCTCAGGAAACTGTCCAAAGAGAGAACATTCAACGACAACTATTATCTTGACTCCACTGGAAGGGAGAGAATTTGGATAGGAGTTGGAGATACTCGCTGTTTTTTCAACTGCTAAAAGTTCACTCATGCACCACCCAAGTTTTCTTGATGAAGCAATAGGAGGAAGTGAGAGAAATGGAAAGAAATGGTGTAACTCCTATGTAAACCATGCCCGAGTCACTTAGAAAAGTGCAAACAGAGGAGAGTCTCAAACAATGCAAGTTATTTAAACATTCTAAGCTCCAGCTTCATCATCTGTTAAATACTGATAATACCTACCTCAAAGGAATTCCAAGAGGATAAAATGAGATGGAATCAGTAAAGAACCCACAATAAAACCAGTTCGTGGGCAGATTTCAGCTAAAGATATTCATAACCACTGTTAATGGAGCACTGTGGAGGTGCCCTTGACAGGCTAAAGTCCTACAATGGATACAGGGAAAGAGACCACCAAATGGGTCACATGCCAGTTCGAGGAAATCCAGACCACTGCTTAAGATACAAAGAACTATCCCTGACTCTCCACCATGGACGGATGATGAACTACAAACTACCTCCCATACTTAAAAATTGCACCAGTGGGAGTCCCTGGTGGTCCAGTGGTTAAGAATCCGCCTGCCAATGTAGGAGATGTGTTTGATCCCTGGTCCGGGAAGATCCCACAGGCCATGGAGCAACTGAGCCTGAGCCCCACAGCTACTGAGCCCACGTGCTGCAACTGCTGAAGCCCGCGCACTTAGAACCCACGCCCCACAGCAAGAGAAGCCACCACAGTGAGAAGCCCGCACACCACAACTGGAGAGTCGTCCCCACTCACCACAAGAAACCCATGCAGCAATAAAGACCCAGCACAGCCAAAACCAAGTAATTTTTTTTTTAATTACACGAGAAAAACCAGCCTTTCATCAGAGACATGGGTAGGCAGATTCCATCATCAGCGGGGCACAGTGTTTAAAACAAATTACAAGTTTAACTCGCAGGGTGATGGTCACAGCAACCCTATTACATGTAGACAGGCTTTCTAGCATTCCAACAATAAAATACTTTCTACTCACACAGCCAAATCATGACTACAATGATCTGGTCCCAAAAGATGACTATACAAGACAATTCCTCAGTTCAGTGGATGCTGCGGTGTCTGTTGATTTGTGTAGGAAGAAATTCTGTAACAAGAACATCTTGGCTCCCACTCAGAGTCCTAATACCTATCTTGCAGGCTTGTTATAAAGATTAGCAATAATGTGACACGAAGTGTCTGGCACACTGGGTCCTCAATAAATGGTAGACAATGTAAATTGCATTACTGGGATGCAACAAAATCAAAAGGCTGAATCTGTCATGATGCAACTGGGAACAGAGGGGTTCCTTTTCATCAGAAAAGTTAAGGTGAATGGAAACTATTGGTTAAAGAACATAACAAGTATTACACCAGGGGAGTAAATCAGTAAACAGCAGGTGAATCCGTTTACCACCTAAGAATGAATGTCAATGGGCCCATTCCACTGGGACATATAAACAAACAAAATGAGAAATGGTCCCTGTCTTCAAAGAATCTACACCTACCTGAGGAGAAGGCAGTGTTTTTCAGTGTCTGTCTGCAAGCACCCCTTGACCCAATGTCCGATGAAGGCAAAACTCACAATTTTACACTGCCACACAATGCACACAGTCAATAAAAATTTGGTCAACAAATGCAACACTTGTTTGCTCTTAGGCCTAAAGCTGTTATCTACCTCAAAGGTTTCCAAGCCTGGCTTCACAACTCAATCTGAACTTTCCGATGGCTGAGAATCCATGCACTTAAAATGCTGTCCAGATGACTCTGATCCTCAAGGGAGACTGAGAACCATGCATCTCACTGAGCCCCTGTGAAATGTATGAAAGCCTTTACAATGACCCTATCCTGAATGATCCCACCTATACACGCAATGGTGTACAGACACAGCCTGGCACACTTGCGTGTAGTTCCACTAGGAACGTCTTTTCTGATACTCACTCAAACGCCTGTATTTACTCGCTGTTCCACTGTCTGGGGTCTGAGAGGACAAAGGTAAACTCTCCCCTTTCCCTATGACTCACTTTGAATCCCTGAGACAGGGATGACGTTTCTTCTGAGTCTTCTCCAGGTTAAGCACCCTTGATGAACTGTGCGTTAATAATTAAACTGTAAGCTCGTTAAGTATACGATACAGTAGAACAGCATTCCAGACAAGGGAGAGAGGAAGGTAACAGCAACCAGAAAGATGGCAATGAAGGAGGCAGGCTCTGAAGAATGAGAAAATTACAGATAAAACTCAAGTTCAGAGGGTAGAATTGCCTGAGGGGACAAGGAGGGTAAGATAATGGTGAGGGGTGAGATATGCAGGGATCGGGTAGAGATAAAGCTGGGGTAAATAAACCTGCGTGCTAAGTCACCTCAGCACACTGATTTCACCTACCTTTTGAATTGAATGGAACTAAAATCGAAAGTGACAAAGGCTCAAATGAAGTCAGGGTAGCTGGGAAGAGGAGAAGGCAGAGGTCCCGTGTGTGAAGGCAGAGACAGAGTCCTGGAGAGGGCAAAGAAATCAGAGGAACAGGGAAGGAGCGACCCAAGAGAAAGGTCATAAAGCAGGCAGGAGAGCGTATGTTTGATGTACTGGAACCACTTAAATTCCTCCAGGGTGGCACATGCACCTGAATGGTCCATTAGAAAGAATAATCAGGCAAGATGCTGGGAGTCTGGGGCAGCAAGAGTCAAGCCGGTCAGAAAGGAGCCTGCTACAGCCACCCAGGTATAAAAGTCAAGGGCCTGAGGGACTTCCTGGCAGTCTACTGGTTAATATTCTGCGCTTCCAGTGCAGGGTTTGCGGGTTCAATCCCTCGCTGGGGAACTAATATCCCACATGCATGTACTGTGGCCAAAATAAATAAATTTTTTAAAAAAGGTCAAGGGTCTGCATAAGATGGTGGCAATAAAACAAAAAGGACAAGTTGAAAACAGTCAATTCAAAAGGGGGAAAAGGCAAGGCGAGGCTTGGTCCTGGACCAGAGCCAAGGTAAAAGAAAGGCACGAGTCCAAGACGACTTCTGAAGTCAAGTTAGTCGCTCAGTCGTGTCCGACTCCATGCGACCCATGGACTGTAGCCTATCAGGCTCCCCCGTCCATGGGATTTTCCAGGCAAGGGTGCTGGAGTGGATTGCCATTTCCTTCTCCAGGGGATCTTCCCGACCCAGGAATCGAACCCGGGTCTCCCGCATTGCAGGCAGATGCTTTACCGTCTGAGCCACCAGGGAAGCCCCAGATAACTTCTAAGAGGCATCAGAAAAGGTCATGAAAGCAGCAGGCAGTGGCCAGGCAGAGGCAGGCGAGGAGAGCAGTGAGCGCAGTGTGGATTAGCGCAGGGCAGCTTTGTTTACAGAAACATCAAAGTTCACTCCTCACTCCACAAACACACACAGCTAAGGGAGGGTCTGCTATTTTCCCTGGTCGCAGCACAGGCTATAGTTTCTGTAGATCTGAAATCTGTATCAGTGCCACCAAAGTTAAAGAGCTTTGATAAAGCGAGGTGAAAGCAGCCGGGCACATGGGACTACATGCTGTATGACAGAAAACGTCCAGAAGAGGCAAATTCTAGAAAAATGGACAGCAGGTCAGCGGCAGCCTAGGGATACGCAGGGAGGTGGGTGGGAAATGGGACTAGAGTTTCTTCCGGGGTGACAGACATGCTCTCAAACTGTTTACGGTGGGGGTTACCTTACGAATTACTGACTGACCTGTACACTTCAATGGGAAACTGCACAGTAAGTGAATTATAACTCAATAAAGGTTATTTAAAAAAAAACAAAACCTTAGTAGTGCATAGTAGTGCATACATAGGTACTGTGACTTCAGAAGCTTAGAGATTATCTCCCCAGTTAAAATGATTTTGAAACTAGGGTTCAAATAAAAAGCCATTATATGATTTGGAAATCCCAAAAGTTCTGAGAAAGTCTTAAGGAAGTTGTGTTCCTTCTAGGAGAAAACAATTAAGCATGGAAAAGATACAGAACTAAATATACAAATATTATTTAAATTATTTCTTACAATTGATTTAAGCTTTCTAAAATGTACTTCAAAAGGAAAGACAAAGACTGAAGGTTTTATGAGACAAGTATGTCAAGTGATTCTGTACTGAATACCTATAGTTCAGTTTCTTAGACGTTAAATCAAATAATGTACAGTAAGCAGATGCAAGGAAAAGCAAAAAGATTACATAACTTGACAATTATTGAGCAGATGGGTCAACTTATGTTATAAATCTGAAGACCTGATAAAAACCCTAACATGGAGAGATGTCCTCTTGCTTGAAAGATAACCAGAGAACTACCCAAATAATCTCTGCCTCCACAGTACCTACAGAAAAACAGTTCTTGTCCCGATAGCTTGGTTGTTCAGTCACGAAGTCATGTCCAACTCTTTGCAACCCCATGGACTGTAGCACGCCAGGCTTCCCTGTTCTTCACTATCTAAGATTGCTCAAACTCATGTCCACTGAGTCGATGATGCCATCTAACCACTTCAACCTCTGTCTTCTCCTGCCCTCAATCTTTCCCAGCATCAGGGTCTTTTCCAATGAGTTGGCTCTTCGCAGCAGGCAGGCAAAATATTGGAGTTTCAGTTTCAGCAGCAGTCCTTCCAATTTGATTTCCTTTAGGACTGACTGGTTTGATCTTCTTGTCTTCTCCAGCATCACAGTTTAAAAGCATCAATTCTTTGGCTCTCAGCCTTCCTTATGGACCAACTCTCACATCAGAACATGACTACTGGGGAAAAAACCATAGCTTTGACTATAACAGATATTTGTTGCCAAAGTAATGTCTGCTTATTAATATATTAAGTGTGTCATAGCTTTTCTTCCAAGGAGCAAGCATCATTTAATTTCACCGTCTGCAGTGATTCTGGAGCCTAAGAAAATAAAACCCGTCAGTTTCCACTTTTTCCCCATCTATTTGCCATGAAGTGATGGGACTAGATGGCATGATCTTAAGTTTTTTGAACGTTGAGTTTTAAACCAGCTTTTTCACTCTCCTCTTTCGCCTGATGCCTTGCTTCACTGTTAAAGCCATTACTGCTCTCTTTCTATTGAACACCTAGAACATTTTTTAGACCAAGTTCCCAAAGACTGTCAGTTATGCATCAAGTTATATTCGCTTCATGTGTCAGGCTCTCAAAGGCACCCTTTTAAAATGGCTTTACCTTCACCTTCTGCATCACATAACCTGCAACGAGCACACACCACTGATGCCAAATGAAGTGTGTAAACCAGGAGGGCAGTGAAGAAACAGCAGTAGCATTACTGATCAAACTGCCTCATGGATCAAAAGAACCAAGAACCACCATCATCTCTCTCAAATGAAGATGTTCCTAAAACAACATCCTAACTGTTGGGAAAATATCAATTATCAGCAAATACTGTATTTCAAACCTACAACGATTTACTACTACCTCTAAAGAAAGATGCGTTATACATTCAGAATACCACTGATTGAAATATAAGACTGATGGACTTTTTGTTGCTGTTGCTCAGTCCCCAAGTTGTATCCAACCCCTTGAGACCCCATGGGCTGCAACACACCAGGCTTCCCTGTCCCTCACCATCTTCCAAATGGAGAGAGTCCCTCTCCAATGGGAGTCCCTCCCAAACTCCCAAAGTTTGCCCAAGTTCATGTCCATTGAATCAGTGATGCCATCCAACAATCTCATCCTCTGTCACCCTCTTCTCCTTCTGCCTTCAATCTTTCCTAGCACAGAGTCTTTTCCAATGAGTTGGCTGTTTGAATCATGTGGCCAAAGTATTGGAGCTTCAGCATCAGCCACTTTCAACACTTTTACTTAGATCCTAAACAAATTTTAATTCAGTGGATTCAAATATACATTTAACATATGTCATCTGACTGTAAGAAAACTTTAAGCAACCAAAAATATATGATTACATAAACAGGCATTCTGAAAGAAATACAGAGAGTGGTCCCCTTATAAATCGGGTCTATTAGACCCAATTTATTAACTGTTCAAAGTTATAGAAAGCATAAAACAATAAAGACTTTGAGAAAGGAAAGAGCTGGGGTTCTTTTCCACTACAACATCCTCCCACATATTAAGTAAAGTCACTTTTGCCAAAAGCTCTGTTAACTCAGGGGCAAGTCTGGCGCTACACACCCATTTACCACCCCAACGGCTCTACACAAAAGGAAGCCCCCTGACACCAAGTTCTCCCAAAAGCTGCTCAGGAATCACAGAATCAAAGAGATCACAGGATCAAAGGATCAGGAATCATAGGATCAAAGAGAATGCTTTTCCACCTATCCACAGAGAAAGCCAGCCTTCGGAGGGAAAATGCCAACTTTCCCCAATTACATTCTGGCCTATGACATAAGTAGTTCCACAAAGTATATAAGATGGTAACCAATCTACTTTCCAGAAATAATACCACCAAGACAGGACGTTACTTCAGTAGTCTGAACTTTTTTTCTCTCTCATTTGATCTCAAGAATTCTGAGATGGGCAAACACTTTCCCCATTTTCACACCAAAGAGAAAAGCGAAGCTTGTGAGGATTAATAGGCCTGCCCAGCGGCCAACTTGACTTGGTCCACACTATCTCATACCCAATATGTACCACTCCGCTCGACTCCCCACCCAAACCTGCTCCTCCAGCCTTCCCCATTCCAATACATGGCACCTCCATTATTCCAGTTGCTCAGGCCCCAAATCTTGGTGTTACCCTTGACTCCACTCTTTCTCTCAGTCCACATCATTCACCCTTCTGTGAACCAAACCACGTTAGCCCCACCTGAGATGAGTCCAAAATCCAGCCACCTCTCATCGCCTCTGCTACTGCACATCGTATCTCACCTAGGTGACTGCTAGACCTTCTCCCTGTCTCCACCTTTGCCCCCACCCCTCATTCCATTCTCTACACATCAGCATTCTGTCTCTTAAAAATATGTCAGATAAATCCCTTTGGACAAAACCCTCCGGTGGCTTCCCTTATATTCTGGGATGAGAACAGTATCTACCATCTAGAAGGGGTTCATTGAACATTGCTGATTAGTAAGTGAAGGGAAAATGGCCAAAGTCACAGTGCCAGTGTGACACAAATCTTCCAATGCTCTTCGGTAAGATGGAGACCGGATTTATAATAGCCAACAATCCACATGAGAGAAAACTCTTAATTTTTAATCTGATAACTCAAATCTTATCGGGTTTGATCCCTGCGTCAGGAAGATCCCCTAGAGGAGGGCATGGCAACTCACTCCAGCACTCTTGCCTGAAAAATTCCACGGACAGAGGAGCCTGGCAGGCTACAGTCCATCGAGTCACAAAGGGTTGGACACAACTAAACACATGCACACACACAAACTCAATCTTATAACACATAATCAATCCTATGCTGCATTTCTAACAACAAATTAAAACGAAAACATCGTTGTATAAAGCCATGAAATCTCACACTAGGTTATCTGAATACTATAGATCTGGCAGCAAGGGCAACTGCCAGCTTATTACTGCAGCATTGGTCAGCAGACCCTCTGCGTGACTCTTCTGCATTCAGTGACATGATGCCACCATATTTCAAGACCAGCTCACACAAAAGCGAAAAGGGCTCTAACAGACTCAGAAGTGAGCACCTAAGAGAAGAGGTGCTAAGTGTTTCTAAATCTCTGCACACTGGCACTACACCAATCATCTGAAACTGGAACTGACTTTCTAGTGTGTTACAAGTAACATCAGAAAGACTAGCTTCAGAACTGTCTCCTGCCAAAATGAAGAAAGACTCTCAGCTGAGTTAAAATGTTGATTATTTTCAGATCAGAGTGAAACTAATACTAAAATTATTCACCATTATAGAATTTTCTCACTAAAATGTTTGAGTTAAAAACAAAAATTCTAAATTTCTCATTAGCTCTTTCAAAAATATGTCTACTATCTGCAAAAAAAGCCCTAAATCTCACTAACTCATAATAATACAGTCTTCCCTGGTGGCTCAGACGGTAAATCGTCTGCCTATAATGTGGGAGACCCAGGTTCAATCCCTGGGTTGCGAAGATCCCCTGGAGAAGAAAATGGCAATCCACTCCAGTACTCTTGCCTAGAAAATCCCATGGATGGAGGAGCTTGGTAGGCTACAGTCCATGCGGTCACAAAGAGTCGGACATGACTGAGCAACTTCACTTTCACATAATACATTCACAGAATTTTAACATTTGGTCTCAAAGGAAGTTTAATTCAACCCTCAACTTTCCTACTACAAGTGAAAAGGTTACCTGGTTCATAATAAGTGAACAGTGAAGATTTGTTGAATGAATGAACACATGACTGAAGATCCAAAAGGCTATAGCAGTTCAGTCGCTAAGTCGTGTTCGACTCTTACAACCCCGAGCACTATAGCCTGCCAGGCTCCTCTGTCCATGGGATTCCCCAGGCGAGAATATTGGAGTGGATTGCCATTTCCTTCTCCAAGGGAACTTCCCGGCCCCGGAATCAAACCCAGGTCTCCTGAACTGCAGGCAGATTCTTTACTGACTGAGCTACAAGGGAAGCCCAAAAGGGGTATATGACTCTTTAAAGATCCGACAATTAGTGGAAAAATCTAGAAGTAGCCAAAACTAGGTGTTTAGATTTCCTTGGAGTGGGCTTGGAAGTAGGGGGGAAAAAACAAGATTTGAAAACCTTATCTGGGTCCTCAGGAAAACCTTAAGCAAAATTCATTAAAGCCTGTTTCCTTTAGTTCTGTTACTTAGAAAAGCACTTGATAAAATAAATTTAGCCAAGTCGGATCTCCTTGGAAACCAAGAGGCAGAATTGTCTAGTGTTTTTTTCTTCCTCCACACAAAGAATATTTAATGTAGGACTATTTTCATAATAAACAGCTACAATTGTTTTGCATCAAAACACGTGGCTTTTGGCAAAAAGGAAAAATCCAACCAGATGAGAGGAACGGATTACTGAGAAGGACCACATCAATCACTGGAAGATTATCAGCCACATGAGGGCAGGAGCTGTGCATCCTTTTTCCACTAGAAGCACCCACTAGCCCTTGGCATGTGAGTGAATGAGTGAGTGAGTGAAAGTTGTCCAGTCGTGTCCGACTCTTTGCGACCCCATGGACTATTCAGTCCATGGAATTCTCTAGGCCAGAATACTGGAGTGGGTAGCCTTTCCTTTCTCCAGGGGATCTTCCCAACCCAGGGACAGAACCCAGGTCTCTAGCATTGCAGATGGATTCTTTACCAGCTGAGCCATAGGGGAAGACCTGGCATGTAGCAGAAATCAATAAATACTTATGAATTAATTAGTAAGTAAATAAAGTAAGTAATTAAATTAGTAAGTAAACTAGTAAGTAAATTACTCCTTCCAGACCCACCCATGCAGACTTAGATTCATTTGGTAACCACTAAACAATACCTTGTGCGTGCATGAGTGCGTGCTAAGTCACTTCAGTTGTGTTCAACTCTTTGCAACCTTGTGTACTGTAGCCTGCCAGGCTCCTCTGTCCATGGGATTGTCCAGGCAATACTGGAGGGGGCTGTCATGATCTCCTCCAGGGGATCTTCCCGACCCAGGGAAGATCTTTTATGTCTCTTGTATCAGCAGGCAGGTTCTTTACCACTAGCACCAGCTGGGATGCCCAATCAATGCCTTGCCTTGCATATGCAAGCACAGGACATCTTTCCTCCACAGAAATTCTACCAATTGTCCCCTCAAGGAATACACTTATCCAAAATATCCTTATACTTTTACTAAGGTGAGAAAGTATATCTTACATAGCCTAAATTACTAAAGTAGCCACTGAGTTTGCTGTTCTGGGTCCAGTCTCTCTCCTTCAATTCAGCCTATACAACTCGGCCAGGTTAATTTTATGTTCTTTGTACATCCTAGAAAATACAACAGTACTGTGGCTAAGTATTCTATTTTTGTGTGGCCCACTGCTATTCATTGAGCAGATATGGAAAATCAGCAATTACTGGACTGGAATGGGAAAGGCAAAAGAGTGTCAATGAAAAAAGTCCCACATAGTAAAAGGTCTCATAATAACTGACCCCCTTTGAAAATCTTGAGATTACTATCAGAGGCTTTCATTAAAAAGACTCTGACGGTTAATTTTCTTTAGCACAATGCTAGAACTGACACAGATGGTTTAAGTATTTTATACCCATTGAGGTAACACATACAATCTTCAAGATCAATTCAAGGTTCATCACCTTTTTGAAGCTTTCCCAAATCATAGGACTCAGTATCTGTGAAAACACTTTGTAAACTAGGAAGTGCTAGACTATAGGTCTTATCATACTAGTTGCCAACTGACAGCCTCGCCTACATTCTGCCATTTAAATCATCTTACTTAATTCTTCAAGTGGGTCTAGTCTCCTCCCAAAAAATGAAGAATTCTTTGAATTGTTTTCTCAATTTCTCTATCATGTCCCTATTTCTCAACACCTACAACAGCGTAAGTTAAAAATAAGTATCAAACTTTCTGACTTCAATATATGTTACAAAAATAATCTAAAAAGCTAAAAGTGGTACTGACATGGTGGTTTAGTCACTAAGTCATATCCAACTCTTGCGATCTCATGGACTGTAGTCTGCCAGGCTCCTCTGTCCACGGGATTCTCCAAGCAAGAATACTGGAGTGAGTAATAGCCATTTCCTTCTCCAGAGGATCTTCCTGACCCAGGAATTGAACCTGGGTCTCCTGCACTGCAGGTGGATTCTTTACCAACTCAGCTGTGAGGGAAGCCCTGGTACCATAGAGACAGACAAATAGATCAATGGAACAGAAGACAGTCCAGAAATAAACAATCAAGAATGTGGCCAACTGGTCTCTGACAAGGATAGTAAGACCACTGAAAGGGAAAAGCAGAGTCTCTTCAACATATCCAGCTGAGAAGACCTGATATCTGCACACAAAAGAAGCAAGTCGGGTCCTCATCTTACACTACATATAAAAATTAACTCAAAATGGATTAAAGACCGAAGTGTAGGAAGTACAACTATAAAACTTCTAGACAAAAACACAGAAAACTTCATGATGTTGGTTGGACTTGGCAATGACTTCTTGGATACGATGCTAAAAGCAAAAGGGACTGCTTTTTGATGGGACTACATCAAAACTGTAAACTCTCATGCATTAACTGACACAACGCAATAAAAAGGGGGTGTATGAAAGGGGAGAAAATACGTGCAAATCATGCACCTGACAAGGGGCTAATATTCAGAATATATAAAGAACTCCTACAACTCAACAAGGGGTTAATACCCACAATATATAAAGAGCTCCTACAACTCAACACGGGGCTAATATCCACAATATATAAAGAACTCCTACAACTCAACAAGGGGCTAATACCCACAATATATAAAGAACTCCTACAACTCAACAAGGGGCTAATACCCACAACATATAAAGAGCTCCTACAACTCAACAACAAAAACTCAAATAACCTAATCAAAAAATGAGCGGACTTAAGACATTTCTACAAAGATGATATGCAAATGACCAACAAGCACATGAAAGATGCTCAATATAACTTATCAATAGAGAAATGCAAATCAAAACCACAGTGAGACGTAATATTACTTCCTGCCCATTAGAATGGCTACTATCAAAAAATAATAACAAGTGTTGGCAAAGAAGGGCAATAACATCAAAACACTGCTGGTGGGAGTGTAAAATGGTATAACCGCTATGAAAATGAGTATGGAGGTTACTCAAAAAAATTAAAAAGAGAATTATTATATGATACAGAAATCTCACTTTTGAGTATATAGCCAAAGGAACTGAAAACAGGGTCTCAAAGAGATATGTGAGCATCATGTTCACAGCAGCACTATTCACAATCACCAACAGGCAGAAGCAACCCAAATGTCCACCTATGAATGGACGGGTAAACAAAAGTGATACACACACACAATGTATATTCCCTGCTGGCTCAGCTGGTCAAGAATCCACCTGCGATGCAGGAGACCCCAGATCGATTCCTGGGTCACAAAGATCCCTGG
The DNA here is from genome assembly GCF_002263795.3 of Bos taurus. NCBI lineage: Eukaryota > Metazoa > Chordata > Mammalia > Artiodactyla > Bovidae > Bos > Bos taurus. The sequence continues at coordinate 82,901,462 of NC_037337.1, read as the reverse complement.
AGAAATGGTGGGCTACCCACTCCAGTATTTTGGGGCTTCCCTGGTGGCTCAGATGGTAAAGAATCCGCCTGCAGTGCAGGAGAGCTGGGTTAGATCCCTGGGCTGGGAAGACTGCCTAGAGGAAGGCATGGCAACCCACTCCAATATTCTTCCCTGGAGAATCCCCATGGAGAGAGGAGCCTGGTGGGCTATAGTCCACAGGGTCACAAAGAGTTGAACATGCCTGAGCACAAAGCACAGTATTATTCAGCCTTAAAAGGGAAGGAAATCCTACCACCTGCCAACAGGAATGAACCTGGAGGACACTATGCTAAGAGAAATAAGCCAGTCACAAAAAGAGAAATACCACATGCTACCACTTATAGGAGGTATCTAAAAAGTTCAAATTCATAGAAACAGAAAGTAGACCGTTGATTGCCAGGGATGGGGGAAGGGAAAGGAGAAGTTGTGTAGTGGGTACAGTTTCCAATTTGCGAGATGAAAGCAGTCGGAACTTCTGTTTCACAACAATATGAATATACTTAACATGCTGCTGCTGCTGCTGCTGCTGCTGCTAAGTCGCTTCAGGCGTGTCCGACTCTGTGTGACCCCATAGACGGCAGCCCACCAGGCTCCCCCGTCCCTGGGACTCTCCAGGCAAGAACGCTGGAGTGGGTTGCCATTTCCTTCTCCAATGCATGACAGTGAAAAGTGAAAGTGAAGTCGCTCAGTCTTAGTGACTCCATGAACCGCAGCCTACCAGGCTTCTCCGCCCATGGGATTTTCCAGGCAAGAGTACTGGAGTGGGGTGCCATTGCCTTCTCCGATACTTACCATGACTAACCGTATTCTTAACAACAGTTGAGATGGTAAATTTTAGGCTATGTGTTCTTTACCCCAGTAATAAAAGTAAGTGCCACATGCAACCACCAAATTGGATTTACTTGTTCTGGCTCCACTGCAGGAGTTCTAAGCAGCATGATCCTTTCAGCTGCTGGCAGTCATTTCCAAATTTCTTCCAAGTTGTCTTTTTCAACCAAGGGGACAGTACACATTATCAGAGGCTCTCCTACACCCATCCAAACTGCAGTTTCCACATGCACCTTATTGTCAAGCATAAATCCAAACACGATATAAAAGCCATTGTGTTCTCAACTGAGTGGGGGAGGAGCATAAAAGAATCACCTGTTGAGTTTCTTCAAACCACCCAATCACCCAGAGAAATACCCGACAGGCCACTGTGAGCCTCCACCACCCCCTACACATCTGATCCAAACCCTTAAAAAAACCACTATTTTTAAATACTCCCTTGAAGACAGCCTTCAGAACAATCCCATTGAAAGTGATTATTAGGTTGAGGCTCTCTTAATAAGACTTTTCTGTGAATCCTATAGCTCTCTAAAACCTATCATGTATCTACTGAAACATTATTTTGTCATGCAATTATTATACCCCATTTCCTATTACAAATATCAGTGCTAAGATCCTAATTAAAATAAATAAATAAAGTAACACTGAGGCTCTTGGAAGAATCACAGGCACTTCTCAAACCAGAAAAGAGATGAGGGTCAGGAACCACTTTCAGTCTTAAGCCTCCTAACGGGTTTCCCAAGGGCACATTCTGAGCCAGGAGTCAAACCCCATCCCAAACATACATATGCACACAGAGCACGCCCTCTTTACACGGGAAATTCCAGCTACTCAGAAATTATAGACTCTAGCAAAATATATTGGCAGAACCTTCTGAGGTCTTCGTTGGGGCAGCCAGAAGTATGGTCGGGGGAAAGGGAGGAGTTAAATCAACTACACACAGCTCTTACTTCAAGAGTAAGAACAACTTGTTTTCAGTCTCTGAAAGAAAAGGCAGTATGGTTCGCACAAGTCACATATTTAAATTTCTTGCAAAAATACTCCTTTCCATTTATTTCCCTAAGTATGTACAGGTGAAAAAGGTCAGGTAGGGCAGTGGTGAGGAGATACCCCTCGTCCAGGTTAAGAAGCAATGGCTACGCTTTGCTGGAGCAGCCATGAAGAGATACCCCATGCCCAAGGTAAGAGAAACCCAAGTAAGACGGTAGGTGTTGCAAGAGGGCATCAGAGGGCAAACACACTGAAACCATACTCACAGAAAACTAGTCCATCTAATCACACTAGGACCACAGCCTTGTCTAACTCAATGAAACTAAGCCATGCCCGTGGGGCAACCCAAGATGGGCGGGTCATGGTGGAGAGATCTGACAGAACGTGGTCCACTGGAGAAGGGAATGGCAAACCACTTCAGTATTCTTGCCTTGAGAACCCCATGAACAGTATGAAAAGGCAAAATGATAGGATACTGAAAGAGAAACTCTCCAGGTCAGCAGGTGCCCAATATGCTACTGGAGATCAGTGGAGAAATAACTCCAGAAAGAATGAAGGGATGGAGCCAAAGCAAAAACAATACCCAGCTGTGGATGTGACTGGTGATAGAAGCAAGGTCCGATGCTGTAAAGAGCAATATTGCATAGGAACCTGGAATGTCAGGTCCATGAATCAAGGCAAATTAGAAGTGGCCAAACAAGAGATGGCAAGGGTGAATGTCGACATTCTAGGAATCAGCGAACTGAAATGGACTGGAATGGGTGAATTTAACTCAGATGACCATTATATCTACTACTGCGGGCAGGAATCCCTCAGAAGAAATGGAGTAGCCATCATGGTCAACAAAAGAGTCCGAAATGCAGTACTTGGATGCAATCTCAAAAACGACAGAATGATCTCTGTTCATTTCCAAGGCAAACCATTCAATATCATAGTAATCCAAGTCTATGCCCCAACCAGTAACACTGAAGAAGCTGAAGTTGAACGATTCTATGAAGACCTACAAAACCTTTTAGAACTAACACCCAAAAAAGATGTCCTTTTCGTTACAGGGGACTGGAATGCAAAAGTAGGAAGTCAAGAAACACCTGGGGTAACAGGCAAATTTGGCCTTGGAATACGGAATGAAGCAGGGCAAAGACTAATAGAGTTTTGCCAAGAAAATGCACTGGTCATAACAAACACCCTCTTCCAACAACACAAGAGAAGACTCTACACATGGACATCACCAGATGGTCAACACGGAAATCAGATTGATTATATTCTTTGCAGCCAAAGATGGAGAAGCTCTATACAGTCAGCAAAACCAAGACCGGGAGCTGACTGTGGTTCAGATCAGCCAAATTCAGACTGAAATTGAAGAAAGTAGGGAAAACTAATAGACCATTCAGGTATGACCTAAATCAAATCTCTTATGATTATACAGTGGAAGTGAGAAATAGATTTAAGGGCCTAGATCTGATAGATAGAGTGCCTGATGAACTATGGAATGAGGTTCGTGACACTGTACAGGAGACAGGGATCAAGACCATCCCCATGGAAAAGAAATGCAAAAAAGCAAAATGGCTGTCTGGGGAGGCCTTACAGATAGCTGTGAAAAGAAAAGAAGCGAAAAGCAAAGGAGAAAAGGAAAGATATAAGTATCTGAATGCAGAGTTCCAAAGAATAGCAAGAAGAGATAAGAAAGCCTTCTTCAGCGATCAATGCAAAGAAATAGAGGAAAACAATAGAGATCTCTTCAAGGGAATTAGGGGATACCAAGGGAACATTTCATGCAAAGATGGGCTCGATAAAGGACAGAAATGGTATGGACCTATCAGAAGCAGAAGATATTAAGAAGAGGTGGCAAGAATACACAGAAGAACTGTACAAAAAAGATCTTCATGACCCAGATAATCACGATGGTGTGATCACTGACCTAGAGCCAGACATCCTGGAATGTGAAGTCAAGTGGGCCTTAGAAAGCATCACTACGAACAAAGCTAGTGGAGGTGATGGAATTCCAGTTGAGCTATTCCAAATCCTGAAAGATGATGCTGTGAAAGTGCTGCACTCAATATGCCAGCTAATTTGGAAAACTCAGCAGCGGCCACAGGACTGGAAAAGGTCAGTTTTCATTCCAATCCCAAAGAAAGGCAATGCCAAAGAATGCTCAAACTACCGCACAATTGCACTCATCTCACACGCTAGTAAAGTAATGCTCAAAATTCTCCAAGCAAGGCTTCAGCAATAATATGTGCACCATGAACTTCCTGATGTTCAAGCTGGTTTTAGAAAAGGCAGAGGAACCAGAGATCAAATTGCCAACATCCGCTGGATCATGGAAAAAGCAAGAGAGTTCCAGAAAAACATCTATTTCTGCTTTATTGACTATGCCAAAGCCTTTGACTGTGTGGATCATAATACACTGTGGAAAATTTTTCAAGAGATGGGAATACCAGATCACCTGATCTGTCTCTTGAGAAATTTGTACATAGGTCAGGAAGCAACAGTTAGAACTGGACATGGAACAACAGACTGGTTCCAAATAGGAAAAGGAATATGTCAAGGCTGTATATTGTCACCCTGCTTATTTAACTTATATGCAGAGTACATCATGAGAAACTCTGGGCTGGAAGAAACACAAGCTGGTATCAAGATTGCAGGGAGAAATATCAATCACCTCAGATATGCAGATGACACCACCCTTATGGCAGAAAATGAAGAGGAACTAAAAAGCCTCTTGATGAAAGTGAAAGTGGAGAGTGAAAACGTTGGCTTAAAGCTCAACATTCAGAAAACGAAGATCATGGCATCTGGTCCCAACACTTCATGGCAAATAGATGGGGAAACAGTGGAAACAGTGTCAGACTTTATTTTTCTGGGCTCCAAAATCACTACAGATGGTGACTGCAGCCATGAAATTAAAAGACGCTTACTCCTTGGAAGGAAAGTTATGACCAACCTAGACAGCATATTCAAAAGCAGAGACATTACTTTGCCAACAAAGGTTCATCTAGTCAAGGCTATGGTTTTTCCTGTGGTCATGTATGGATGTGAGAGTTGGACTGTGAAGAAGGCTGAGTGCCGAAGAATTGATGCTTTTGAACTGTGGTGTTGGAGAAGACTCTTGAGAGTCCCTTGGACTCCAAGGAGATCCAACCAGTCCATTCTGAAGGAGATCAGCCCTGGGATTTCTTTGGAAGGAATGATGCTGAAGCTGAAACTCCAGTACTTTGGCCACCTCATGCGAAGAGTTGACTCATTGGAAAAGACTTTGATTCTGGGAGGGATTGGGGGCAGGAGGAGAAGGGGACAACAGAGGATGAGATGGCTGGATGGCATTACTGACTCGACGGACGTGAGTCTGAGTGAACTCTAGGAGTTGGTGAAGGACAGGGAGGCCTGGCGTGCTGCTATTCATGGGGTCCCAAAGAGTCAGACACGACTGATCGACTGATCTGATCTGATGTACAGGTGAAACAAGGAATCAGAGTTAGCCAAACTGGGTGAAAATTTTACAACATTCTATTAATGTATAATTATATATACCTCCTATAAGTATCTCCATATAAGTACCCTCTGTTCTTAAAGACATGAAACATCACAGTTTAGTCATCAGTTGTTTCTCTGAAAGCATCAGAAAATGAAAAGAAACTTATAAAAACCAACAGTCAGTCAATTCTGAGAACTAAGATTGTAAAAGGAAATGCAAAGATCTCAGAATATATCAAACTATAATTCCTATCTAGGCAAATAATTGAGAATATAAAAAAAATGAATTAGAAAAAAATAATATAGGAACCAACGTAAATGATACTGATCAGAGTCAAGTCTTGACTATAGGAATGTGGTCATTCAGCACACAGTCCTTTGCTTTTTATTTCTTAATAGCTTCATCCTGAGAAGTCTGGACCTCATTCTAAAAGAGAGCAAGACGTTGAGCCGCAGAAGAACAATCAAAGATTATAGACTATACTTATAGCTCTGGTAAAAGGCTTTCTGGAAAAAACAGAGAAAAGAAAAATAACCAAAATTCACTCTGGTGTCTGTGAAAATCACTTAACCGGGACCTACTCTAGGGGAGGAGAAAGAAAAAAAGGAAGCCAGTGGCCACCACGGCCGGCTGGTCAGTCAGCTCCAGTCGCCTCTAAGTGACCCCTGTGTTTGTGCAGATCAGTAACTCTCCATCTCCAGGTCAGCATTCTCCAACAAGCAAACATTCTCCCCATGCCTCTCCTGAACTCAAAAAAAGGGAAATCTAACATTATGTAATTGCCCGTTTCCCACAATTTAAAGTTAGGCATACTACAATTCTAATTAGAGGGAGAACTTGGTGCAACATGACAAGTAACAAATTAGGAATCCAAAGGCTGAAAATTCTCATCCCAACCTGCAGAGGCCGAGAGAAACAGCTTCGCCTGCCTCTGTGGCACACCCCCTCAAGGCACTGTTGTTGACTAAAGTTCAACAAAAGCAGCCCCTGACCTTCCTCCGTGTCATTTGGTGTCATCTCTCTAGATCCTCAAGAAAACACTCACTCACGTCCTCTTCACAGCTGGAGTTATGTCACTCCTCCCAGGCAGAAATAAAAGGCGAAAGTGGATGTGGACCAGTCCCTAACCTCAAAAGACACTCCCTATGCATTCTCTTACCCAGGTGATCACGAACCCGGTCACACTTGTGTTACTCACCCTCACTCAAACCATCTGTGTTTAAGTGGTCCAAGGTGAAGGGGATCTTTTCCATGTTTCTACGACTTGCTCCAGTGCTCATCAAAAGCCCGCGGAACGAATAAATGAGCTATCGTCTAAGAATAATTAACCTAGTCTGTATAAAACCCTTCAAAAACAAAGTGCTATAAAAGTGTGTGGGTTTTGTTTGGCTTTTTTTTTTTTTCTTTTTCTTTCAATTAGCTAAGCATAGAAAAAAAACAAAAATCCAATGAGGCCAATTTCCCAGACCCAAACATTACAAGTGCAATAGATAGAAGGTTCTTAGATTGTCACCCTCAAGTGATAGTGGAACACCCCTATTTTAAATAGCACTGAATGTGGAACAGATACAAATTTTTGTGTGAGCAATGAAGCAATAACACAACGCTTTACCCTCCTGGGGGAAGGGAGAGTCCCTCATCAAAAGGGCAGTCACCCAAGTGGCAAGGATGTTTCTTCTCTCCTGGCTCAGATTACCCCAGTGGAAGTTGGGTGGGGCCATATATATATATATATATATCACTCACATTTTCAACAGGAAGCTTCTACAACATTTTCCTGTTTTATGTGCAATTATACCTCCACCTAACAAATCCTCCCTAGCCTCACTTCCCAATAACCCTTACCTGTAGCTGAGAGACAAGGCCTGAAGTTGCCACTGTTACAAAAATAAGGGGGGCACAACTTTTTTACAAATGATAAATGAGTTTAAGAAAGGAAAAAATGGTCAACCACAAATTAAATCTGGCTTCTCTAAAGTGTATACAAGTATATTATCCTCCGAGTTGAAAAAAAAAAACTACAGGCTCTATGATGTAAATATTTTTAACTAACTCATAATTTCTTTCTCCACAACTTCATAATTTGAGTAACTCTAAAGCTTAGTTACCAAACACTACATCAATGCAGTGTTTCATGGCTTTTCAATCGTCATGTACATTTTGTCTCATTAAGTTTTGCTTCTTCTCATTTTAGACATCTAATAAATACTGAACACTTGAGTGGAGGGAAAAAGTAGTAAATAAATTTTAACACGATAGACTCTAAGATGGGGGGGAGGGGAATAACAGCAAACAAAAGAATACAGTTAAGTCTGAAGACCTGTCTTCCAATCACTGCATGATCACTGACTAGTTCTCCTATACTCTTCAAAAAAAATCACTTCAACTTTCTGGGCTTGTTTCCTCATCTGGAAAATGGAGAAGGGCTAAATGATTTATGCTCAAAATCCCTTCTAACAATCTACGAATCTATTCGTCAGAAAGTAAGAACATGCAATTGCAAATAAAACTATGGTTTACAAGTTTCTTTCATACACATATTCTCAGTAAGTTCTGCAGCAAAGAGATGAAGCTTTGCTGAGGAAAAAAAAAAATACATTTTTTCCAGAAAGATAGTTCAGGAAAAGGTTTGATTACTTTTTAATATCCCAAAGCTGGAAAATTTGAAACCCAAACATTCTTGCGACCCCATGGACTGTAGCCCACCAGGTTCCTCTGTCCATGGGATTTCCCAGGCAAGAATACTGGAGTGGGTTGCCATTTCCTTCTCCAGAGGATCTTCCCGAACCAGGGATCGAAGCCGGGTCTCCCGCATTGTAGGCAGATGCTTTACCGCCTGAGCCACCAGGAAAGCCTAAAGACAAATACTGGGCCCCATTCTTTCCAAAAGTAATTCAAATATGTTATAATTCAAAAATAATTGGCAGTATGCAAAACTTTTATAGGGGTCTCAGGGTATCAGAACATCAAACCAGGGAAGGCCACTACAAATGCCCCACCGCACTGTAAGTTTCTTGAGCCCCAGAACACAGTTTTACCCACCACTGGAATCACAGAACTCAACAGCATGCCTCCCAGACAGAGGCACTCAATAAATACCGTTTGACTTACTACAAACCTCGAAAGATTAGGAATACAGTGATATTATGGAGATAATTTTTTTTTCTGAATTGGAGATATAAAATTCTGTGATCTGAGTTGAAAGGAAAAAAGATGCATTCTATATCAGAGGACTGCTGCTGCTGCTGCTAAGGCGATTCAGTCGTGTCCGACTCTGTGCGACCCCATAGACGGCAGCCCACCAGGCCCCGCAGTCCCTGGGATTCTCCAGGCAAGAACACTGGAGTGGGTTGCCATTTCCTCCTCCAATGCATGAAAGTGAAAAGTGAAAGTGAAGTCGCTCAGTCTTAGTGACTCCATGAACCGCAGCTTACCAGGCTTCTCCACCCATGGGATTTTCCAGGCAAGAGTACTGGAGTGGGGTGCCATTGCCTTCTCCCATCAGAGGACTAGATCTACTCAAGACTTAGCAACTGAACAACAAAGCTCTATGTTATGGGGATGAGTCAGTCTGTCTTCTTTAAAGAAAGTCCAATTTCATCAGTTTACCAAAAGGCTCAAATCTGCAATGTCACCTGAAAATCTTCGGGCTAGGTATACTTCATATGTACACTGACATGGACCAACAGAAATGAGGGCAGGACAGTGAGGACCAATAGGAAGCATGTATTCATGTTATCGTCAATCACTACATACATTCCCCTAAACTGCAAAGATTGAGAGGATCTGTACTCTTAAACATGCTCCGCCTCTCCTCATGCTCCTGTTTCACAGCTCAAAGAGAGAAAACAGCCATTCATTGAAAAACTCTTAACTGATAGAACAGATACATGTCCCAACTCACAGTCAACCAAGGTCCTCCAAAGTCTCTGCACAATCGCTCATCTCCAGCAATCTTCAATTTATGGCTTCAATAAAGTTACTAGAAGGTATTTTTCAATAGTCGTTTTAAAAAAAATTCAAACTGTGGCCAGGGATAGGGGTGGAGAGACCTACACCAAAATTACACATCTAATTCAATGCAAAAGCAAAGTAAGAAAACCAGGAAATCACAGCGAAAGGACAGAGTTAAAAGACTCTTACTATAAAACTGAGTGAGCTGCTTTGCAATTAGTATTGCAATTATTACCAGGAGTTCATCAACCTCATCATAGAATCCTATGATGAAGTCACAGTTAATACTGCCTGACACTTCAGATCTAAAAAGTTCACTTCACCAAAACAGCAATTTCAAACTCAAGGAGCAGTACCAGCCACCACAGAGAAGCTATCAGCAACACCTGCTGACTGTCTTGAGCCACCTGCCAAACTTGTTCTCTCACTCAACTAGACAATAATGATATAGTCAACTTCAGGAGTCCTTTACTTGAGCATAATGGGAAGTTATTTCTTCATAACGTAAGAAAATAAGTTAACAGCCACAAAATATCATTCACCCTTCAAAATCTCTTATTTTGCTCCTAACCATTTATGTGCAAATCATCACCCAAAGCATTTTAAATGCACTGTTAATTGCTAATGCCTAAGTATAAATTATTTATTTCATGGGAAAAATGTTTTAACATTAATTTTCTCCTTAAGAACTGGCACGTCATCTAATAGACACTTCAGTGACCATAACCTGCTTTATGAAAACCTTTTATTTGAGACCACTCCTGTTACCACTGTTCTATATTATTTCCATCAGATTTTTTAATTCTGCTAAAGGTGGCTTAATTGGAGCTTTGGAAAAAATGAAAAAGAGGAAAGTGAAGGTCATTAAATCCGGATTATATAGAAAATTAATACTATAATTTTTATGTTACTAAACTGGGTGCAGACAATGGTTCTACAGGACTTTATCCTGTACTTTTCCAAAATATTAAGTGAGAGAATCTTTGCCTGGGATGAATATTCCATATGAGAAAATGAGAGAAAGTTGACACTTAACTCCCACAGAGTACAAGTATAAAAACAATGGCTTTAAGAGTCTGAGTCAGAGTTTCAACATGAAAGGTTTGCTTTATAGAGGAAACGCCAACCCCAGTTCATCCAGACAGACCTGGAACCTGATGAAAGTCGACACCTCTACTCTGAAATTTGCATCGCATCACAGGCTCCCAGTTTACAAATGTAATCGTTTAGCAGGTAGTAAGAATTTCACTGAGTGCTGCCTCTAAAATACGCGTCAAGAAAAATAAAATTTGTAAGATAAATGCATCCTAGTGTCCATTAGTTTTGCTTCTCTTCAAAACGAATACCAACAACTCAATTAAACATCTTCCTTGAAAGTGAGCCACTTCCCTCGTCTCTATGTTCTCCAAATAGTGAACCGATGAAATTTCAACCTGCCCAACAAGATTACTTGTCCACCTAGAAATGCCGTGGAGCGATAGGGAGCTTGGCAAATTTCCTTTAAGGTCAGGATCGAAGTTGGAAACAGATGGAGCGAAGAAGAAAAAGTTCTTTTCTGCAGTACCTTCACAACGCCTCAGCCCTCTCGTGGCTTACTTGCTCCAAGAAAAAGCAGGTTTAGAGCATCCTAGGATTTCGCTCCCCACCAGACCCCCGGGAGAGAAATGAACCACCCACGGGCACCGAGCTGCTCTTCCCCCTTTCTCACGATCAAACCTCTCGGCCTGTCCCTCCAGCACAGCGTGCAAAGCGCTCACCCAGGTGACTGAAGGGGAAGGGTCAGCCGGGTGGAAACGAGAGCGGCTGAGTGGGCGCAGCTACCCGGACCGGGGCGCGGATCTCCCGGCCTCTCGCACAGGCGCCTGGCGGAGAGTTGTGCAGATTCAGACTCCGAGGTGCGCGCGCGCGCGCGCGCCGGGCACGGTGCAGCTCGGACTCGCCCCCGCCGGGTTGCGCTATCAGCACGCCACCAAATCGGAAATTAAAAACTTTGACCGGCCTCCCGGTGTACTGCTCCGTGCCCCGGACCCGCGCCCTAGCCAAAAATGGGGTAGGGGCTGTCAACAGTCTTGCACCCCTCAACTCCCCTCCCCGAATCCCGGGCGCCGGAGCCACTTACCGCTCGGCCCGGCCTCCCGGTGCCGCCGCGCGTCCGGGCGCGTCCGCCGCGCGCTCTCCCTGGGGGGGAAAGAGAGAGAGAAACCGTGTAGACGGTCCGCGCGCGCTCACTCGCCACCTCCTCTGCGGATAACAGAAGGCTGCGAGGCCGGGTCGGGCGCCGCGCGGAGGGGGAGGGGGGGCTCGGGGGAGGTGGAGGCGCAATCAGCCCAACTCCCGAGCCTGGATCCGTAGGGGACCCGGAATGCAAGCTGGAGAAAAGCCGGCGGGGGTGCTGCGCTCTCGGCGGAGTTGGGAGGGGGGGCGGAGGTGCACCCCCCAAGTCCCTGGGCATCAACTATTGTTTGGGCGCTCGGGTCCCCGCTGGCGCCGCCTCCGAGGTCCAGCGCCCCCCATCCCGCCCGCCAGCCCCCCCCGCAAAAGAAAGAGCCGAGGGGGCGGCCGGCGCGGAAAGTGAGTGCGGAGTGGCTGGTTGGGGGAAGGTCCGAGGTGGACGCTGGGGAAAGGGGAGGTGCGTGCCAAGTTGGGGGGAGGGGACAGGTAACTGCAAGACGGGGGGCGAGAAGGCCCGGGAGGGTTGGTGGGGGAGGAAATGGGGAGGGAGCCACGGAGGCGGGAGAGGATGGAGCGGCTTGTGGGGGGCCGGGGTGGAGGGGTGGACGGCCTTTGAAGCCCAGACCTGGCCCTCCCCGGGGACCCTCCTCCCGGGGACTCAGCAGCGCTCTGACTTTCGCTCACTTGCTCGCGCACACAGTGAACTCGCTCACAAAGTTGCCGGCGGTGGCAGAGCCGTACTCGCCCTTCCCCTCCCCTTCCCTCCCCGCTCGCCCGCCCCATTCCTTCCCCTCCTTCGCTCCCTCCCACCGTCCCTCCCCAAGTCTCGGGTGAGATCACCAATGTGCTGTTCTGCGCTGCGCTCAAATCTCGCGAGATAAGCGACAACTCAGCCCAGACGGCGAGGGAAGTAGAACGAGTTAGAAGAAGATTGGGGGGGGGGGGGGGGGAGGGCGGGGGCGGGGAGAGGGGACCGCGGAACTCCTAGTTGCTATGACGACAGCAAAGCCTTGGATTCCTGTCTCCTGCAGAGAGCCCAGGCTGCAAACGTGGGTGCAGGTTGGAAACCTGCACCTTCCCTTGCCCGACGCCCTAATAATGGCGGGGAAAGCAAGGGCTGGAAGCGGGAAAAGGACTTTTAAACCTCTTCGAGAGCGTTACCTGTAGAAGACCAGCATCATGACATCTGGCCAAATTTGGCACATGAGGCTAATTATTTAAGAGGTCCTGGGACAGATTTCTGCCACCGAAGTCAGCACATCTGTGAACCCCCAATTTCCTACCATATATTCAGTTTTTCAACCTTCCTGTCTTAACCTCAGCCCCCAACCTCCACCGACTCCATACTCTACTCCAACCACTCCATACGCTCTTCCCCGCCGCACCTCTTGCCCCCACTCCCCCACCCCAACTTCTTTTCGCGGCTGCCACGACCAGGCTGAGCTCCTCGAGGATCTGCCTTATCCATTTTTTGTATTTATTCTCAGCGCTTCCACAGACTTGGTACATAGTAGGTATTTATTTAATGTCGGAGGCGGGGGAATGCACGCAAAAAGCTATGCTTCTCCTCAGTACCCTCATCTTCCCTGGAAGTATTTGGGCCTAGACTGTAAGTTTCTGCTGCACAGTTTTGTTCTTGACGTTGTTAAACTGTCCTCCTCTTTTTGTTACAAAGAATTATCTGTTTTTCAGTATTTATAATCCCTCCTTTCTCTTTTTCCATTTTTGTCTCAAAAAAAAAAAAAACCTATTCACCATGGAGAGGGGGAATCATGAAGCTTCTTCAGACGCCACCATCCCTACTCCAAAATGTAGAAATTTTTTTTAGGCGAGTGTGTGTGTGTGTGTGTGTGTGTGTGTGTTCGCGTGCACTTTGCGACCCCCATGGACTGTGTGTGTGTGTGTGTGTGTGTGTGTGTGTTCGCGCGCACTTTGCGACCCCCATGGACTGTAGCCCGTGGCAGGCTCCTCTATCTATGGAAGTTTCCTGGCAAGGATATTGAAAATGCTGTTTAACTCTCCAGGGGATTTTATATACTCACTCCTAAGTAAAATGGATACTGTAACTAGAAGTTAAGCTTAAACGTTTATATCAAAATGAGAGTAAAAATAGATTTCATGGTATGTGAATTATATCTCAATTTTAAAAGTTCGTCCCTATTTACATAAATATGGGAAAACCATTATTTTTTAATCATTTTAAAACCATTATTTAAATCAGTCCCTTAGAACTAGAAACCCATAAAGATTCTTTTAGGTTAGGTGCAAACTTTAATGTTATGTCACTGAAAGCTTTTATATTAGAAACCTAGTGATATAGTGATAAAAAGTACTGGACGAAAACAGGAAACCAGGATTTGAATTTTTCTGCCTTGCTAATAATTGAGTCTCCTGCTAAGCTGCTGCTAAGTCACTTCAGTTGTGTCCGAGGCTTCGGGATCCCATGGACTGCAGCCTGCCAGGCTCCTCAGTCCATGGGATTTTCCAGGCAAGAGTACTGGAGTGGGGTGCCATCGCCTAGAGAAGTTATTTAATCTTTCTGATTCTTCATCTCTAAAATGAGATGTAGTCCACATGTTAGGTCATTACAGTTTAAAATTCTATGGCTTTTAGACCTATACAAATTTTCAGTAACAACAGATATTTTCCATTTATGTCAAACAATTTTTAAAATAAGTGTTTCATTTTAAAGTAGCTGAGTTTCACCAAGTTCAGCTACATGTTGACAGGTTGCTTTTAAAGTTCTCTTTTCTCAAGTATAAAAAAAAATATTAACCATGTTACAGTAATTTCAAAGGGAATCCATTGTTCTTTATTTGCTTTTACACTAACTCAAAACAGATTTCTTGTTATTTAATAAATATGCCAACTCAAAACAAAAACCCAAACTAAATACATCCACACCCCCTCCAAAAGTAACCAGAAGAAGGAAAGATGGAGGGAAGGAAGGGAAGAAGTAAGGAACCAAGGAAGGAAAAATCGAAGGAAGAAAGAAGAGTGAGTCTTAAATTCACAGACCAGTATTTTTAACATCAAATTTTTACAAAGAAACACATTGGAGCATCACCATCAATCCCCTTGATCTGTTTTCAGGAACTATCTTTCATAACATAGCACTGTATCTTAAATAGGCTGTTGTTCATTCACCCTGGCTCAACTTTTAACATAATTTTGCCCTTAAAGGATGGCTCCAATCTGTATCCACAAACACAGTACAATTTCAAGGCCACCTGTTTTATGACTCCCGGATAGCCATTTGATACATTTGAAATAACTGACCCAAGTGCTAGCCAAATCTATTAACTTTTTTCAATGTTTCTTATGAGGCTCAAGAGATAGGTATTAGAGTCAAATTACAAAGATAATTTCCCTAACCTTCATGCATAGTGGAATAGTAGAGATTGTCCTAGGGACCAGAAACTACTCTTTCAATACCCTAGGCAACTATTTACCCCTAATTCGTGGTGAAACTTTCACCAGTATTTCTGAGAAACATAAAAATCCACCAAAGCTGAGGTTCCAGCTTCACGGCTGTCTGGATCAGGCACTCTGTCTGCATCTTCACTGACCTACCTGGAGTCTCCAAATGACAGATAAGGGACAGCAGGAGAGGGAAAGGAAAATAGAGTTTGTCAAGCACAGGTTAGATCTCAACCACTTCCTGTCCACTCCTTCTGTTGGCTCTCTATCCACCTCTGCCCAGCCCCCTCCCCGACATGCTCCAGGGATGTGTAACCTTTCCTCTGATAAGAACTCCCTCCCTGTTCATTTCTTAGTTTGTTTCAATTCTATGGACAGTTGAATTCATTTCCTCTGGTTATTCACTTCTACTCAACAACATGCCCTAACATACCAAATATGGAATGAATTTTAACACAAAAGTCTTATCAAGCAAGGAAAATATATCTTTTTAATATTATAAACATGGATTCACATTGGTATGTTTTACAGTTAAAATGTGGTTTATCCAGCCTATTATCATTTCACATGATAACCTATAGGATGTTACTAACTGATATTCAGAGAAATGACTCACCCATAAAGAAGGACCAAAGTGTCCCTCAAATCACTCAAGATTAAATTATATCTAATGCTATTTCACTCTTAGGGTTTAATTGTTTCAGCCTAGGTGATATAACTCTATTGACCTGAATACTAGGTATCTTAGAACATCTAAGCAAGGGAATTCCAGAAAAACAGCTTCTGCTTCATTGATTACACTAAAGCCTTTGACTGTGTGGATCACAACAAACTGTGGAAAATTCTTCAAGAGATGGGAATACCAGACCACCTGACCTGCCTCCTGAGAAATCTGTATGCAGGTCAAGGAGCAACAGTTAGAACTGGACGTGGAACAGTGGACTGGTTCCAAATTGGAAAAGGAGTATGTCAAGGCTGTATATTGTCACCCTGCTTATTTAACTTATATGCAGAGTACATCATGTGAAATGTCAGGCTAGATGAAGCACAAGCTGGAATCAAGATTGCCAGGAGAAATGTCAATAACCTCATATATGCAGATGGTACCACCTTTATGACAGAAAGCAAAGAGGAACTAAAGAGCCTCTTGAAAGTAAAAGAGGAGAGTGAAAAAGCTGGCTTAAAACTCAACATTCGAAAAACTAAGATCATGGCATCTGGTCCCATCACTTCATGGCAAATAGATGGGCAAACAATGGAAACAGTGACAGACTTTATTTTCTTGGGCTCCAAAATCACTGCAGATGGTGACTGCAGCCATGAAATTAAAGGTGCTTGCTCCTTGGAAGAAAAGCTATGACCAACCTAGACAGCATATTAAAAAGGAGAGACATTACTTTGCCAACAAAGATCCATCTAGCCAAAGCTATGGTTTTTCCAGTAGTCATGTATGGTTGTATGAGTTGGACCATAAAGAAAGCTGAGCACCAAAGAATTGATGCTTTTGAACTGTGGCATTGGAGAAGACTCAAGAGAGTCCCTTGGACTGCAAGGAGATCCAACCAGTCAGGACTGGTCCTGAAGCTGAAGCTCCAATACTTGATGCAAAGAACTGACTGATTGAAAAAGACCCTGATGCTAGGAAAGTTTGAAAGCAGGAGGAGAAGGGGATGACAGAGGACAAGATGGTTGAATGGCATCACCAACTTGACGGACATGAGTTTGAGCAAGCTCCAGGAGTTGGTGATGAACAGGAAAGCCTGGTGTGCTGCAGTTCTTGGGGTCGCAAAGAGTTGGACATGACTGAGCAACTGAACTGAACTAGAACACCTCATTCTCCCATTCAGATAAAGTATTTATTACATGTTTGAAACATCAACTACTTTATAATCAATGAACATTCCTTAGCAAAGCTACTACACTTCCTGTCCACTCTCTTACTCTTCTAAAGGACTGTTTCATACTTTCTTCTCCTCCTTCAAATGTCTGGCTTATTACTTACACATAACTGCCACACTCCTTCTTTTTTTTTTTTTTCTCACATTTTGGCCAAGTAGCACAGCTTGTGAGATCTTAATTCCCTGACCAGGGATCTAACCCTCACCTTCTGCAGTGGAAGCACAGCAGAGTCTTAACCACTGGACTGCCAGGGAACTCCCTGGCTATGCTTCTTTCCTTAGTATAATAGAGGCACTCAGAAGAGAACTTAGCACACACTCCATTCCTCCCTATCTACCAACACACCTGCATCTGTCTGCATGTACTCTCTGTCCTCCTTGTACCTGGGATAAATTCTCAATATTCTTAGCCAAAGCTAACCTCACCACCTATATACCCGTTCTTTGACTCCAGGATATTGATTCAGCAATTGTCACCTCTCTGTCCTGCATCAGGAAAATTTCCCTCTGTAGAATCGTTTCTGAGTGCTTATAAACATGCTGTAATATCTGCCTGGTAAAAAATAAAACATTTCCTAGATTCCGTATCAGGAGAAGGCAATGGCACCCCACTCCAGTACTCTTGTCTGGAAAATCCCATGGACGGAGGAGCCTGGTGGGCTGCAGTCCATGGGATCGCTGAGGGTCGGACACAACTGAGCGACTTCACTTTCACTTTTCACTTTCATGCATTGGAGAAGGAAATGGCAACCCACTCCAGTGTTCTTGCCTGGAGAATTCCAGGGACGGAAGAGCCTGGTGGGCTGCCATCTATGGGGTTGCACAGAGTCGGACACAACTGAAGTGACTTAGCAGCAGATTCCGTATCTTTCCACTGCTTCACTTTGCCACTGGAGTCGTCAAAAGTTTTTCTCACACTTGCTATTCCTCTCCTTCCATTGTCTTGAATCCTCTCTGAGCAGCCTTCCTCATTCACCACTCCAGGGGAAACAGGTCTTCACAGGGTCCCTGGTGACTGCCTCATTGCTAAATCCAGTAGGCAATTCCCATCCTCACCTCATTTGACTTCTTATCCTATGGGGAGAGGTTGATCATGCTTATCCTTGAAACACTTCACATGGCTTCTGGATTAAGTTTGTCATGAGTGATTGTCATCAGTGATGTATACACACTACTATATGTAAATTAGATAACCAACAAGGACCTACTGTATAGCACAGGGAACTTTACTCAATATTCTGGAATAACCCACATGGGAAAAGAATCTGAAAATGAATATGTGAATATATATAACTGAATCACTTTGCTGTATACCTGAAACTAACACAACATTGTAAATCAACTATACTTAAATTGTAAAAACTGATAATATGGGGGGGGAGGGATAAATTAGGATCCTGGGATTATACACACTACTATATATAAACTAGATAACCAACAAAGATCTACTGTATAGCACAGGGGACTCAATATTCTTTAATAACCTATATGAGTGAAGAATCTGAAAGAGTGTATGCATGCTAAGTTGCTTCAGTCGTGTCCAACTCTTTGCAACCCTATGGACTGTAGCCCATCAGTCTTGTCCATCCATGCGATTCTCCAGGCAAAAATACCGGAATGGTCTGTCTTGCCCTCCTCTAGGGGATCTTCCTAACCCAGGGATCGAACCCAAGTCTCTTATGTCTCCTGTGTTGGCAGGTGGGTTCTTTACCACTAACGCCACCTGGAGAGCCTCAAAAAGAACGACTACATGTGAATATATAACTGAATCACTTTGCTATACACTGAAACTAACACAACACTGTGTATCAACTATAAGCCAATGAATTTTTTAAAAAATAGTCTTTTCTACATAAGAAATAAATTTAATTGTTTAAAAAAAGAGTTTGTCTTGATTCTTCTCCTACCTTTCTGGCCTTCTCAGTATTGAACCTCTAGACATAGAAGTCCCCAGAACTCAGTCCTTAGACAGCTTCTCATTGTGGTCTCTTATTAATTCATGGAAATCTCACCAGTCCTGTAGCTTAAAAGCCATCTACATACTGACACCTCCCAAATTTCCAGTCCAGAAATTTCCACTCACATCTCCAGACACCTCCCCAGACTCCAGAGTTGAACATCCACCTCTAACTCCACATCTCAGATTGGTTGTGCAGTTGGTATCTCCATCTTCACATGCCTAAAACTGGGAAGCTCCAGACATTCCTCCCAAACCAGTGCCCTCCTTCAGGTTCCCCACCTCACTTAAGGGCAGCCTTCCAGAGATTCAGAGGGTTTTGTTCAGAGCAAAAGTCTTAGAGTCATCTTGACTCTTCTATGGCTCTCAGAGCACCCATTAGACCTGCAGTGAATTCTGTTGGCTCTTCCTTTGAAATATGTGCAGAATGCAATCTTCTTCCTCTGCAACGCTCCCTCTCTGATTCAAGTCATTTCTCACTTGGATTATCACAAGAGTCTCCTTCACTGATCTGTCGATTCCTGCCCTTTCTCTCAATATTTTATTTGATATGCAGGACCAGAGTGTGGAGCATAGCAACTCAAATCAGGTCATTTCTCTGCTCAAAAGCCTTCTAGGCTTTCTCATCACACTCAGAGAAAAGGGCAAAGTTCCTGTTCTGGCCTGGAGATTTGTTTATTCTCCCATCTAGAGCTCTGACCTCAACTCCTTCTTCCCACCCCCAGCAACTCAATGCCAGCCACACCTGCATCTCTCTGTTCTTTGAATTTATCAGGCACCCTCCTGCCAAACTTGCCTTTGCTCTTCCCTCTGCCCAGAACACTGTTTCCCCAGGTGTCTGCTTGCCTCACTTTCTGAGTTCCTTTAGGTGTCTGTTCCAAGGTAGCCCAGTTGGTCGTTGGCTGTCTTGCTCTTGGCTACTGTCTTTCCTCCTGTGATATCTTGCTGGGAGTGGACACCCCTACGCCTGGCTTGTGTCTCGCAGGCTTCCTTGTCTTGGGCCTTCAGCGGGCTGGGTTTATCTGCTGAGAAGCAGGAGAGGAATCTAAGAACATGGAAAGGGCAGAACTTTTTCCTCCTCTTTGTCTGCCCCAGGCACTGTCTTAGTAGCAGATATTAATGTATCTCTTCTTTGGCCCCAGGTTGTACTGGGTAAGAACTATCCCTGGCTCTGGTGATATCTTTAGCCTAAAGGTGACAACCGCCTAGTTAAGAATCTCTGCGTTGCCTCGTCATCCTGGTTGGCCTCTCAGCCCTCCTATCACCTGTATAACAGTTCCACGATGTTAAATTCCTTTTTTGTTTTTTGAATTATCAATTCTGGTTTCCATTCTCCTAACTGAAACTTGACTGTTACACTCACTCACCCTTTATGAAATAGCAGCCACTCCAATCTCATTCTCCTTAGGCTCCTCGCTCAACTTTCTTCTTCTCTGGAGTCCTTATCACTTCCAACCACATTTAATTGTCTGCTAGTTTGCCATCTGTCTCTCATCTAGAATGTCTACTTTGTTACTTCTGTGTTTCGAGCACCTAGAACAGTGTCTGCCACATAGTAGGTGCTCAATGTGTGCTCCTGAATGAGCAAATGGTGCTGTTGTAAAGACAAAGTAGAAGGGCTAACAGAGTAAGGTAGGCAAACTAGTTCTCCATGTCAGAATGCCTGGAACCTGTGACTGGGTTACCTTGCATGGCAAAAGTTACTTAACAGGCTTCCCCAGTGGTCCCGCAGTCGAGAATCTACCTCAGTGCAGGGGACACCTGTTCAGTCCCTGCTGCAGGAAGATCTCGCATGCTATGGAGCCGCTGAACCCGTGCACCGCAACTCTTGAGCCTGTGTCCTGGAACCTGTGAGCCACAGCGACTGAGCCCACTTGCCACCTCTACTGAAGCCCGGGCGCCCTAAAGCCTTGTTGTGCTCCACAACGAGAGAAGCCACCACAACGAGAAGACCTCGCATCACAACTAGAGCTGTGTGGGTTTTCTCTAGTCACACCCCACCTGCCACAACGAGAGAAAGCCCAACGCAGCAGTGAAGACCCCCCTCAGCCAAAAAATTAAATAAATCTTAAAAAGGAAGTTACTCTGCAGATGTGGTTAAAGATCTCGCAATGGGGAGATTATCCTGGATTATCCAAGTGGGCCTAATACAGCCCTAAGAGGAAGGTGGAGAATCAGAATCAGAGGAGTACCGACCATGGAAACAGAGTCAGGGGTAATCACGCTCCACATGGGAGGATGGCGCCATGAACCAAGGAGTATAGGCAGCCTCTAGAAGCAAGAAAAAGGCAAAGGAAATGACTTCTTCCCTAGAGCCTCCAGAATGATTACAGCCTTGCTGACAGCTTGGTTTTAGCCCAGTGAAACCCACTTTGGACTTCTGACCTCTATAACAGCAAGACAATACATTTGTGTTGTTCTAAGCCAGGAAAATTGTAGTAATTTGGTACAGCAGCAACAAGAAACTAATACACAGGGTCTTCTCAGTGTATAAACTCTTAGGCAGGCTATGTGTCTTATCTTGTTTACTCTTAAATCCCCACTTTCTAGCATAGTTCCTAAGACAAGCAAGCTGCTGCTGCTAAGTTGCTTTAGTCATGTCCGACTCTGTGCGACCCCATAGATGGCAGCCCACCAGGCTCCCCCGTCCCTGGGATTCTCCAGGCAAGAACACTGGAGTGGGTTGCCATTTCCTTCTCCAGTGCATGAAAGTGAAAAGTGAAAGTGAAGTCGCTCAGTCGTGTCCGACCCTTAGCGACCTCATGGACTGCAGCCTACCAGGCTCCTCCATCCATGGGATTTTCCAGGCAAGAGTACTGGAGTGGGGTGCCATCACCTTCTCCAAAGACAAGCAAGGCATTCAATAAATGTTTATGGAATAAATGAACAAGGTTTAACAGCAAAGGCGAATTAGGGCTGCATCCTGATGGAAAGGCCAAATTGCTAAGTGACTTTACCTGATATTAGGGAAAAAAGCATCTTGCTGTTAGGAAGCTTCCTTGAGCTTTTTGAGCCATAAAGATATTGGGGCCTGGGGAATGGAGACAGTCTAGGGTTTAGGCACCCACGTGAGCCAGAGAAAAGAAAGGCTAGTCACAAGGGGCTTTGTGTGACATGTTCAGGAGCTTGGGCTTTATTCTGTAGGCAACAGGGAGCCATTGAAGGATTTTCATCAAGGCAGCTGCTGGCTGCTGCTGCTAAGTTGCTTCAGTCGTATCTGACTCTTCGCGACCCCATGGACTGCGGCCTACCAAGCTCCTCCATCCACGGGATTTTCCAGGCAAGAGTAGTGGAGTGGGGTGCCATCGCCTTCTCCGCATCAAGGCAGAGACATATTCAAATTTGTACCAGGAGATTACAGCATGCTTAAAGCTTGAGATTTAGAAATCCAAGGGTCAGAGAAGAGGTCAGAAAGAGAGTCATAAATGGGGCAGTGGCTTATAATTGCTGATATATCATATTAAATCACATTTTAATTAAAATTACCCTCACAAATTTTCTCATCCCTCTCATAGGTATCTTCTTTTGAAACATACTCCACTGGGCTGTTCACACCATTCCTAGTTATCCGATTTTGTTGTTGTTGTTGTTACCATGGCTCAGTAAAAATCCCAGGAGAACTCAAAGTCCTGGTTCATCCATCCTTTTGACCCTTTTCTGTATAGACATCAGCACATATGACTCCAGCAGTCATTTGTAAAAGAAATCATCTCTGGATCATTTGAAATGTTTTTATTCACCCCTCCAATTGCATTTTCTTTGAGGGAACTCTTTGCTCTTTTAAATAACTTGAATATTCTCTCAGGAGCTGGAAATTTCCTTCCTCTCACCCTTGTCTCTTTAGTCCTTTCAACAGATTTCATGGTTGAGGATGTGTCAGAGGAAGAAGGTGGCGGAGGGGGGGAAAGGTCTCTCTCCACTCCTGTGTCTTTTTTAAATCCCTAGAAATGAAAAGAGGCTTGCTCATAACTTGGAAGTGGTGGGCTGAGGCCTCCTAGAACCATCTGGCTTGTTCCCTTGCCAGCCAGAGCTGAGGCAGCATTCACAAGGACCCAGGAACTGCCCGGTCTCTTGAGCTTGCAGCTGCCTCAAGGCTTCCAAGGAGAGCGCAGTGAGATTCTGCAGGAGGAATCACACTTGACGTGTTTCTGAGTGCAGGGGACGTGTGTGATGAGAGTGTCCCTCAGTGGGCACACCAAGCAACACAGCTGGGTCATAAAGCCATCTACCCTTTACTGAAGAGCAAAGAGGTAAGAAAAAGAAATGCTGCTAGTTCATATATACCCAGGACGTTAAAACAGCTTTATTTTCTTGGACTCCAAAATCATTGAGGACAGTGAATGCAGCCATGAAATTAAAAGACACTTGCTCCTTGAAAGGAAAGCTATGGCCAACCTAGACAGCATATTAAAAAGCAGAGACATCACTTTGCCAACAAAGGTCCATATAGTCTAAGCTGTGGTTTTTCCAGTAGTCATGTAAGGATGTGAAAGTTGGACCATAAAGGCTGAGCACCAAAGAATTGATGTTTTCAAACTGTGATGCTGGAGAAGATTCTTGAGAGTCCCTTGGACTGCAAGGAGATCAAACCAGTCAAGACTAAAGGAAATCAACCCTGAATATTCATTGGAAGGACTGATGCTGAAACTGAAGCTCCAATACTTTGGCCACTGATGCAAAGAGTCAAATCATTGGAAAAGACCCTGATACCTGGAAAGATTGAAGCCAGGAGGAAAAGGGGATGACAGAGGATGAGATGGCTGGATGGCATCATCTACTCATTGGACATGAGTTTGAGCAAACTCAGGGAGATAGTGAAGGACAGGAAAGCCTGATGTGTTGCAGTCCGTAGGGTCGCAAGGAGTAGAACACAACTGAGAGACTGAAAGCAACAAAAAAACAGCTCGGAACTCACCCTGAATTTCCCAAATCAGTTTTTAGTGATGAAGCTTTTAAAAGTCTCTTTCCATTCCACTGATTCTTTTCATTGATGGGAAGGTGGGGTGAGGAGTAGTGATAAGTACATTTACTCAAGAATGAGAAATGGCTGAAGATAATACATGTAATTTGTTATTTATTCTGTAGATCCACAAAGAAATTATCACCCAGTGAAGGAGAGGAAGATCTACTAGACCTTGGATTCTGGTGTAGATTTCTGGACTCAAAGTCAACTCTAATCTTATTTAACTTTCCTGGACTTCCATTTCTTTAAATTCCAAAGGAGAGGGCTAAGGGCCCATCCCTTTGGACTAAATGTTTATGTGTTGATGCATAAAGGAGTCTCTATACTCCTTGACGAGAATCTTTTGTTTCTGAGAAAGAAAAAACTTCCTGAAACTCTCTCCATTCCCACTGGTTTTGCCCTTTTAAGCGTGGTCTCCACCTTCCCCTCACCTCTCCTGTCTCCTACCCTCACCCCCATTCCACAGCCCCATCTCAGATATCTGCTGCTGCTGCTGCGAAGTCGCTTCAGTCGTGTCCGACTCTGTGCGACCCTATAGACGACAGCCCACCAGGCTCCCGCGTCCCTGGGATTCTCCAGGCAAGAACACTGGAGTGGGTTGCTAGGGCAACCCGGCGGACACTTCTCAGTCACCTCCTGCTGCACACTCATGGCGGCTGAGATTGGCACTGTTAGAGCGGATCCTGATCATAGCACGTGGCACTGGCCACCCGACTTGAGGGGCTCCTGCTGGCAGTGGAACTCTCAGGACTGCTGCCCACAGCTGCTTCTGCCTCTCAGAACAACCGGCCCCATCTCCTAAGAAGTCATGCGTTCCTTCGTACTTCCTCTAGAGGGCAGCACAAATCACAGTCCCTGCCAAGTGAAGTGAAGTGAGAGTTGCTCAGTCACCTCTTCTGACTCTTTGCCACCCAGTGGACTACACAGTCCATGGAATTCTCCAGGCCAGAATCCTGGAGTGGGTAGCCTTCCCCTTCTCCAGGGGATCTTCCCAACCCAGGAATCGAACCCAGGTCTCCTGCATTGCAGGAGGATTCTTTACCAGCTGAGTCGCAAGGGAAGCCCTGGGGATTACTCAAAGATTCCGGATTAAGCTGTAGAATTCATTCACATTCCCCTAGCCCAGACTGACATTCAAAAGTCAAAGTGAAGTTGCTCAGTCATGTCCCACTCTTTGCTACCCCATGGACTGTAGCCTACCAGGCTTCTCCATCCATGGGATTTTCCAGGCAAGAATACTGGAGTGGGTTGCCATTTCCTTCTCCAGGGGATCTTCCCGACCCAGGGATTGAACCCAGGTCTCCCGCAATGCAAGCAGACGCTTTACCCTCTGAGCCACCAGGGAAGCCTCCAGACTGACATTAGGGGAGCAAAAATGGAAGTGTCCCACCCACTGGTTCCCACCTAAAGGCACTTCAGCCTGGTGGAGACAGAAGGATCTAGCCTGAATCCCACCTCCACCTCCACCCTCAGTAATCAAGTGGCTTTGGGATAAAGCCTCCTGAAGCCTTTGTTTTCTTACCTTTAAAACAGTAGTAATAAGGGTGGATTAAAAAAAATTACATGATTGTGGGATTAAATGAGATAATATGCATTTTGTTAGAGCTTATGGATTGGCTACCTAAAAACCTTCCACAAATCCCTTTTCCCGTGACCTCCTTGTTTTTCCAGACTTCCTGAAGCCTCCAGAACTAGCTAACACAAAATAAGAACTTTGTTCCAAAAACTCTGAGTTCTAGAAGATACCCAGGGGCAGTATATAGAGTTAACCCTTGAAAAACCAGGTTTGAATTATAGGGATTCACTTACATATGGGTTTATTTTCAATAGATACTACAGTACTACACCATCTGTAGTTGGTTGGATCTGAGTGATAAGGAGCAATTGCAGATATCAATGGGTGACTATAAATTACACTTGAATTTTCAACTACTCAGAGGGCCTGCACCCTTAACCTCTGTCTTGTTCAAGGGTCAGCTGTACAGTATCATCCATGCTCTCTCCATTACTCACATGCTTCTCTTTCTGCATCTCCCTCTAGAGCATCCTTCCCTCTTTCTGTGGGTTGGTTCCTCAACTTTTTTGGTCCACATAGGGACATACCTTCTGGGTGAATTCAGCATTCAAGTATCTCCTGAGTTTACAAAATACCTGGAGAGAAGGATCTGACTGACCCAGCTTTGGATTGGGTGCCTGCCTCTAGCCCAATCAGGTGTGACCGGGAACCCAGGGTCATGTTGCTCAAATTGTCATAGAGGAGCCATGACAAGCTTGTAGAGGTGGCAGTTCTTATAGAAGAGGTCCTTTAGGCAACAATAAATATTCAGGATAGAAGAGTTTTGTAAGAAGTGTTAAGTCTAAGTTTCAGCCTTTAAACACATTATTATGTACTTGGGGAGAAAACAGAAACATTACGTCTTCAGCTTCAATTGATTTTCATGCTGAGGAGGATAAGGTAGGGATAAAAAGCCCTCCAGAACAATCAATAGTGATGGAAGAAAGCTTGTGCTTCTTGAAGTCCAATCAATGAAACCCAGTGCCATGGTGGGGGTGGCATGTAGGCCCATCCTTCCTCCGTCTTGGAAGACAAAAAGTAAAAGCAGTTATGCAAAATAAAAGATGGCTGGGAGGCAGGGCTTGTCGGAGAAGGGGAACTGTTTAAGGTGAGATCTTTCTTCCCTGGGCATGAATTAATGGAATTAGGCCATGAAGGGCAATTTGCTCTCCATATCAAACAGGTTACCAAATAAGATAAGACAGGATTAAGTAGCATAATTAGAGTTTATGGAAAAGAGAACAAGAAGCTGGGGATAGCTCCATGAAATCAGTGGATCTTGGCCCACGTGGTGAACAAGTGGATGGAGGAAGTGAAGGATGGGGAGTTCCTGGAGGAAGGAACTGCAAACTCATGAACCGAGGCTGGAGTGCATGCAGTGTGTGTGGGGACAGACCCGTGAACAGAATGCAGAGCAGTGGGCCTGACACTGTGGGGTGCACAGAGGCAGCACCCCGAGTGCCTGTTAAATGTAGGTTCCCAGGCCCTGGGGTCAGAGATTCCGACTTAGTTGGCCTGGGTGGCCCCCAGGATTGGACATGCTTAGCAGCCTACAAAGCTACAGAGAGCAGTTTGAGACTCACTGCTGTATCCACAGGCACTGCCTGTGAGGTGAAAGAAATGACTTCTTTTGAGGATGTACTTAGGAATCTGAGCTCAGTGACAATAGCTGCCTACCAGCCCAGGAGAGCTGCTCTCAACCAGTGCCACTGTGGCCACTCCTAGGGCTCCTTTGTGACCAAACCCCAGAGGGGCAGCTGGCCTGACCTTCATCTCATTGTAAGGCGATTACACCCAGTCCGAGATACAGCACAGTCTGACCGTTGAATTCTTCTTAGACAGTATTGCAGTTTATGTGTCTCTCCGGTTCATTTACTGTCTTTCATTATCTAACCATAGTTATTTTTTTCTCTTTTTTTGGGCCATCCCACATGGCATTGTTGTTGTTGAGTTGCTTAGTCTTGTCCAACTCTTTGAGACCCCATGGACTGCAGCACACCAGGCTTCCTTGTTCCTCACTATCTCCCAGAGTTTGCTCAAACTCATGTCCATTGAGTGGATAATGACTTCTGACCATCTCATGGCATGTGGGCTCTTAGTTCCCTGACCAGGGATTGAACCCATGCCCCTTGTAGTGAAAGACCACTGGACCACCAGGGAAGTCCTCACAGTTAAGATCTTATATAAACTTAATAATCAGCATTCAGTTCAGTTCAGTTGCTCAGTCGTATCCAACTCTTTGTAACCCCATGGACTGCAGCACATCAGGCTTCCCTGTCCATCACCAACTCCCGGAGCTTACTCAGACTCATGTCTATAGAGCCAGTAATGCCATCCAGCCATCTCATCCTCTATTGTCCCCTTCTCCTCCTGCCTTCAATCTTTCCCAGTATCAGGGTCTTTTCAAATGAGTCAATTCTTCACATCAGGCCAAAGTATTGGAGTTTCAGCTTCAACATCAGTCCTTCCAATGAATATCCAGGACTGATTTCCTTTAGGATGGACTGGTTGGATCTCCTTGCAGTCCAAGGGACTCTCAGGAGTCTTCTCCAATACCACAGTTCAAAAGCATCAATTCTTCAGCACTCAGCTTTCTTTATAGTTCAACTCTCACATCCATACATGACTACTGGCATTATATAATAGTAAAAGAGTGATTTATCTTAATTTTTTTTTAAAGAGGTTATTGGTTTGAAGAGTTTGTATTACAAACTTCTCAAGAGTTGATAGATATTTCTTAATCCTACCTCATTTCTTTTTCTTTCTAAGCCACTTCTTAATTGCCTCTCCCACAATTTAGCCCACATAGGTTCCCTTAAGGCCCCATCTTACAAGAAGGAAATAGAGTTTAGGATAAGTCAAATCATTTGCAAGGTTTGGGGACTGAAATGGAGATTTCTTAATACCTCGCCCAAGGGTTTTCTTATTAAGCCACTATCCTGTCATTATTTTACCCTTGAGTTGTTTTCATAAAGATTTTAAATGCTGGTAAGATGTTTTCCAGTTGCTTGAACCAGAGATTCCAAGTACACAGAGAATGATTAGATCCTCTTCATTTTCTGCTCAAGTTTCTCTTATTCTTCAGCCCATCCCCAGTGGATATTTGCAACCGTCTTTCTCTGGACCTACCATTAAGATGAGAAAGGAAAGGCATCTGCCTTCTGTCGTTACATTCATTTAGTCCAGGGGCTCTCACTCCATCATCACCATGAATAGCCTGGGTCTTCTATCCAATTTGCATCTTATCCCATTCTGGTAGAAATGTTATTTCTATTCAGTGGCTATCTCTTCCAACACTTAGAAGAAAAAACCAGGATGACTGAGTCCTCTTGGGTTCCAAATGCCAGATATAATCCTATTTGCAATCTCTGTGTCCTGAGGTTGGTCTGGTTCTCTGTTCCACATTGTCCAGCAGCCCACAAGATGAGAAGCAACATTGGTTGAGCCATATAAGTAGCTGGAGTGAATCAGCCCAACTCTTCTCAGATATATGCCACCCTGCTCTAGCCAGGTGAATGACATCTATAAGGACACGAGTTGATGTTTGGAGAGCTGAATAAACTCTGTGGAGCCTCCTCCAGGATTCTGCTCTGGTTACTATGGTATAACAAGTTATTATCCTAAAATGTAAAGGCTTAAAACAACCATTTTTAAAAAAATATCCCATGATTTTGTGGGTCAGGGAGTTCTGGGAGAGCCTAGCCAGGTGATTCTCTACTGCAAATGGTACCCAACTGGTAGTCTGGAGTGTTCATTCACAAGTTTGTACCTCAGCAGGGATGGCTGGGAGGCTGAACTTTGCTGGGACTGCCAACTGGCTTCTTCAGCAAAGCTGTCTCAGGGTAGTGGGACTTTCCTGACAAGGCTTTCAGTGTGTTCTGGGGGACAGGAAGTAGAAACCCCTGAAGGCCTGGGCCTGGACTTGGCATGATGTCACTTCTGCCATATTCTATTGATCAAGAAGTCGTGTCACTTGCCTATGCAGTAGAGGAGAGGGATAGCAAAGAGTATGTGCCATCTTAATCCATCCCAGAGGTTATACAGCAAACATCTGTAGCGCCCAGGGCAAGTATAAAACTCTAGGAATATAGAAGAAAGTTAACACACTCCCTGCCATTAATAAGCCCACAACATACAGGGGAAGCTGATGTGTTGTATAGTTCCTCCTCCCAGCCTTTCAGGAACTCTCCGTGATAGTAAACCAGGAATATGTTTTAGGAGGAGATAACTTACAATGAAAAAAAGAGGAAAATTCACTGCCTAATAATCTCCAGTTGCTCATAATTCAAATGTCTGTTTATCTCACAACTCCTGGCATACAAATAAATCGTGATGTGGAACTGAAGCTTGAAGTGTTCGAGGGGAAAATAAATAGCAGAGATGACTTCTTTGAGCAACAGATCTTGCACATGCTAAGAAGAAATTGTGATCCAGAGCTCAGTGATAGTGGGATAAATTCCGAACAGCTTCCGTTCTTATCTGTAAGGCAGCCGTTAGGCCAGCTATCACCCTGGGCAAACCTGTCAATCACAAATCAGAGAAGGCTTCCCGATGTAACAGTGTGTTAGGATCATAAAGGAAAGGCAGCGCCATCATGCATCATCTTCTAGGGGAAAGAAGGAAGAGAATGTTTCTGGTTCAGCTGCCTTACAGCTAGGAGGCTGCCTCACCCTGAAGCAGACAAGTTAGGCATTTAGGCACTTAGCTTAATAGACTGAAATGTCACAATTGGTTAAGGTTTGAAATGTCTAGCAAGAGCAGGAAAAGATAGTCACACTGTAATGGGATATTGTGTTCATGGAGCAAAAATATGGCTATCATTCTGATCACAAAGAAACTGGTTTACACTCTGCTTTTTAGGGTTGTTTCCTGGTGGACACAACCATCAAGTCATCAACCCACAAACCTGAATTCCAGGTTCTTTAGGGCCTCTGGGCTTTGCCCACATTGTTCTTCTCTGATGCAACTGTCTCATACAGAAAAGGGAAAAGAAAACATGAGAAAGGAGTTGGGACCAGAGAAGCGGGTCCCCAGTTCAGTTCAGTTCAGTTCACTCAGTCGTGTCCGACTCTTTGCAACCCCATGAATCGCAGCACGCCAGGCCTCCCTGTCCATCACCAACTCCTGGAGTTCACCCAAACTCATGTGCATCGAGTTGGTGATGCCATCCAGCCATCTCATCCTCTGTCGTCTCCTTCTCCTCCTGCCCGCAATCCCTCCCAGCATCAGGGTCTTTTCCAATGAGTCAACTCTTCACATGAGGTGGCCAAAGTACTGGAGTTTCAGTCTCAGCATCAGTCCTGAAGCCCAGAATTTGGAAGACACATGTTTCCAATCATGACAGAGATGGCGAATGCTGTCATTTGGAGAAGAGAGAAGTCAGTGATGACTTTCAGGGAAGGAAAACGCCTCTTACAGGGTTTTTAAGTTTTAGCAAAATAGAGATGTCCAAGAAGAGGAGTCCAAGCTGGCAAAACAGCACATGGAAAAAATGGGTGTGGTTCCTGCCAGTGGCACCCTCTCAAGGGCAGGCATTGGCTGCTAATGAGCAAAGCATGGGACCAGGAGACCAACCCAGTCCTGGCATCTATGAGTGTTTGAAGGAAGTTGGGAGATAAGGTTAGACAGATAGGCATGGCCAAGTTAGGAAGTCCCTGAGTCCTCTACTGAAGTCTTTGCAGCCAGTATTCCTTATTCCAGAAATGGAAATTTCTTTGTTTGGTTCAAAGAACTCTCGATAGATTCCTTTCCAAAGTTATAACCCATATTTCACAGAAAAAAGAAGAGCAGCTGTATGCTTCACGTTTCTCTGTTATCATCGCCATTAAACATCATTTACACATGTGGTCAAAGTCCTATTGGTTCTCCACACCATCCCTGAACTCTGTGACTCCTTGTTCTTATGTTTCTTAGGCTAGACATGATCTGAACTGTGTGTTGTATGATGACTTAAAAAAAAAAAAAATCACTGGCTGTGCTTAGATGAGCAATCGTGAAATAAGAAACTATTTCACATGCTGTGTTTTTCTAAGGCACATTATTAAAACATCGTTTATTCCAGAAAGATGAGGCCAGGAGAAGGAAAAAATATATCATGTATATAAAGTAGTCTCCTGAAAATGAAGACTACTGGTAATTCCCCATCCTCTCTCCATTCCCTCCACATCCACTCTGGCCATCACAGAAGACCCACCTGAAATCCACCTTCCTCCATGGTTCCCTCTAACCTGGCCAACCTCAGCTGATTATTTCCCTTCCTGATCTCTTCTTGTACATGCATCACTATTGAATTCTCTCATTAGTTTTTAGAAAGTAGAATAATGAGCATTTTGAGAACAAGAATTCAATCCATTTTTTATATTGTTCAAGTTATAGCTAATGATAATAATAAGACCCAACATTTATCAGGCATTTAACTGTGCCTGAAACTTCACTTCCACTATTTATTCTTATAATCCTCCTCTGATGGTTGTGGCTCTTATTATCCCCATTTTACAGGTAAGGAAACAGACTTACATATGACCACAAAATGATGAATTTAGGGTTTGACCACACGTATTCTGACTCCAGAGTCCATGTACTTAACCATTTCTGAAAATAATACCAACAATATTTCTTGAATATTCACTGTGTTCTAGGCATTGAGTTAAATGTATGACATGGATTATTTCATTTATTTTTCACACATATCTATGAGGTTGGTACTACTATTGTCTTCATTTTAAGGATAAGGATATTGAGGTTTTGAGGTAGGAGACTGTGAGGTTTTCTAGTTTGTTTTTGTGAGAGCATTTGAGTTCTACTCTCTTAGCAAATTTCAGTTATATTGGGTTGGACAGAAAGTTCGTTTAGAATTTCCTGCAACATCATAGGAAAAACCTGAACAAACTTTTTGGCCAATCCAATATGCTAAGTATAACTTTATCAACTATAGTTCATGTTTCCATTAGAGAGATAGTGAGATTTAACAGCCTTGTCAAGATCATATGGCTGTTAGGGGCTGTAACCCAGATTGGGACCAGTGATGAGTGAGTCTAGAGATTGCTAAATTGTTGCCAAGTATAATAAAGGTGTGGAGAAGGCAATGGCACCCACTCCAGCACTCTTGCCTGGAAAATCCCATGGACGGAGGAGGAGCCTGGTAGGCTGCAGTCCATGGGGTCGCTAGGAGTTGGGCACGACTGAGCGACTTCACTTTCACTCCTCACTTTAATGCATTGGAGAAGGAAATGGCAACCCACTCCAGTGTTCTTGCCTGGAGAATCCCAGGGACAGGGGAGCCTGGTGGGCTGCTGTCCATGGGGTCACACAGAGTCGGACACGACTGAAGCGACTTAGCAGCAGCATAATAAGGTGAAGTACATCCCATGCTTCGCCTAATGCAAGAATGCCTTCCACTTATCAACATCTTTGTTGCTAGAATTTTCTTATTTCAATCTTTTTTATTATGATATATTTTCTAATATCTTGATTATCCAAGGTTAATCTTAGATAATGTCCATCTTAAGGCATGGTCTTCTGAACTAGAGCAGATATTTCAGACGGGATCTAATTAGACTATGTAACAAATTTGGTCTCCCAAGCCATGTTACAAGGTTCTTAAACCAGAATCACTTCTATCCTCGTTTCCATGGCCCTGGCCCCAGGCTCAGTGTTCCATGTCTGTGCCCATCTTGTGCCACGTGTACGCTCAAATCCAATCTCTGAATGTGATAGTAGTTAGGATTTCCATCTCCATAGTGAGTGTGGTGTCCATTAGGAATGTTTTCCATTGTGAAAAACAGAATATCTATCAATAGTTTGTACAAAGGGGTTTATAATTCTTATATCACAGCAGTCTGGACAAAAATGGGTGTTGGCATTAGTTTATTGGGTCAATGATGGCAGGGCTGGCCTTCCTATGATTCCTTTTACCTTTTATTCTAGGTTACAAGTTGCAGGCAAATCAGGAAGAAGGGCTGTGCCAGTCCTGTTCCTTCTAAAAGAAAAGCATTCATCTTTAACGTAGATGTTTTATCAATGGTGCTGTATAGAAGGAGAAGTTTTGAAACTACTGTAAAAATAAGACTAATAACTGGAAGTAGGAGGCTTAAGTCCAAACCCTGACTCCAGGGAACTCCTGACTCCAAGGAACATTAATTGACAGGAGCTCATCAAACACCTCCATACCTACACTGAAACCAAGCACCACACAAGGACCAACAAGTTCCAGGGCAAGACATACCAAGCAAATTCTCCAGCAACAAAGGAACACAGCCCTGAGCTCCAAGATACAGGCTGCCCAAAGTCACCCCAAAACCATAGACATCTCATAACTCATTACTGGACACTTCATTGCACTCCAGAGAGAAGAAATACAGCTCCACCCACCAGAACACCGACACAAGCTTCCCTAACCAGAAACCTTGACAAGCCACCTGTACAAACCCATACACAGTGAGGACACGCCACAATAAAGAGAACTCCACAAACTGCCAGAATACAGAAAGGACACCCCAAAATCAGCAATTTAAACAAGATGAAGAGACAGAGGAATACCCAGCAGATAAAGGAACAGGATAAATGCCCACCAAACCAAACAAAAGAGGAAGAGATAGGGAATCTACCTGATAAAGAATTCCGAATAATGATTGTGAAATTGATACAAAATCTTGAAATCAAAATGGAATCACAGATAAATAGCCTGGAGACAAGGATTGAGAATATGCAAGAAAGGTTTGACAAAGACCTAGAAGAAATAAAAAAGAGTCAATATATAATGAATAATGCAATAAATGAAATTAAAAACACTCTGGAGGCAACAAATAGTAGAATAACAGAGGCAGAAGATAGGATTAGTGAATTAGAAGATAGAATGGTAGAAATAAATGAATCAGAGAGGATAAAAGAAAAACAAATTAAAAGAAATGAGGACAATCTCAGAGACCTCCAGGACAATATTAAACACTACAACATTCGAATCATAGGGGTCCCAGAAGAAGAAGACAAAAAGAAAGACCATGAGAAAATACTTGAGGAGATAATAGTTGAAAACTTCCCTAAAATGGGGAAGGAAATAATCACCCAAGTCCAAGAAACCCAGAGAGTCCCAAACAGGATAAACCCAAGGCAAAACACCCCAAGACATATTAATCAAATTAACAAAGATCAAACACAAAGAACAAATATTAAAAGCAGCAAGGGAAAAACAACAAATAACACACAAGGGAATTCCCATAAGGATAACAACTGATCTTTCAATAGAAACTCTTCAAGCCAGGAGGGAATGGCAAGACATACTTAAAATGATGAAAGAAAATAACCTACAGCCCAGATTATTGTACCCAGCAAGGATCTCACTCAAGTATGAAGGAGAAATCAAAAGCTTTTCAGACAAGCAAAAGCTGAGAGAATTCTGCACCACCAAACCAGCTCTCCAACAAATACTAAAGGATATTCTCTAGACAGGAAACACAAAAACGGTGTATAAATTCAAACCCAAAACAATAAAGTAAATGGCAACGGGATCATACTTATCAGTAATTACCTTAAACGTAAATGGGTTGAATGCCCCAACCAAAAGACAAAGACTGGCTGAATGGATACAAAAACAAGATCCCTACATATGTTGTCTACAAGAGACCCACCTCAAAACAGGGGACACATACAGACTGAAAGTGAAGGGCTGGAAAAAGATTTTCCATGCAAATAGGGACCAAAAGAAAGCAGGAGTAGCAATACTCATATCAGATAAAATAGACTTTAAAACAAAGGCTGTGAAAAGAGACAAAGAAGGTCACTACATAATGATCAAAGGATCAATCCAAGAAGAAGATATAACAATTATAAATATATATGCACCCAACACGGGAGCACCGCAGTATGTAAGACAAATGCTAACAAGTTTGAAAGGAGAAATTAACAATAACACAATAATAGTGGGAGACTTTAATACCCCACTCACACCTATGGATAGATCAACTAAACAGAAAATTAACAAGGAAACACAAACTTTAAATAATACAATAGACCAGTTAGACCTAATTGATATCTATAGGACATTTCATCCCAAAACAATGAATTTCACCTTTTTCTCAAGCGCACATGGAACCTTCTCCAGGATAGATCACATCCTGGGCCATAAATCTAGCCTTGGTAAATTCAAAAAAATAGAAATCATTCCAAGCATCTTTTCTGACCACAATGCAGTAAGATTAGATCTCAGTTACAGGAGAAAAACTATTAAAAATTCCAACATATGGAGGCTGAACAACACACTGCTGAATAACCAACAAATCACAGAAGAAATCAAAAAAGAAATCAAAATTTGCATAGAAATGAATGAAAATGAAAACACAACAACCCAAAACCTGTGGGATACTGTAAAAGCAGTCCTAAGGGGAAAGTTCATAGCAATACAGGCATACCTCAAGAAACAAGAAAAAAGTCAAATAAATAACCTAACTCTATACCTAAAGCAACTAGAAAAGGAAGAAATGAAGAACCCCAGGGTCAGTAGAAGGAAAGAAATCTTAAAACTTAGAGCAGAAATAAATGCAAAAGAAACAAAAGAGACCATAGCAAAAATCAACAAAGCCAAAAGCTGGTTCTTTGAAAGGATAAATAAAATTGACAAACCATTAGCCAGACTCATCAAGAAACAAAGGGAGAAAAATCAAATCAATACAATTAGAAATGAAAATGGAGAGATCACAACAGACAACACAGAAATACAAAGGATCACAAGAGACTACTATCAACAATTATATGGCGATAAAATGGACAACGTGGAAGAAATGGACAAATTCTTAGAAAAGTACAACTTTCCAAAACTGGACCAGGAAGAAATAGAAAATCTTAACAGACCCATCACAAGCACGGAAATTGAAACTGTAATCAGAAATCTTCCAGCAAACAAAAGCCCGGGTCCAGACAGCTTCACAGCTGGATTCTACCAAAAATTTAGAGAAGAGCTAACACCTATCCTGCTCAAACTCTTCCAGAAAATTGCAGAGGAAGGTAAACTTCCAAACTCATTCTATGAGGCCACCATCACCCTAATACCAAAACCTGACAAAGATCCCCCCAAAAAAGAAAACTACAGGCCAATACCACTGATGAACATAGATGCAAAAATCCTCAACAAAATTCTAGCAATCAGAATCCAACAACACATTAAAAAGATCATACACCATGACCAAGTGGGCTTTATCCCAGGGATGCAAGGATTCTTCAATATCCGCAAATCAATGAATGTAATACACCACATTAACAAATTGAAAAATAAAAACCATATGATTATCTCAATAGATGCAGAGAAAGCCTTTGACAGAATTCAACCTCCATTTATGATAAAAACTCTCCAGAAAGCAGGAATAGAAGGAACATACCTCAACATAATATAAGCTATATATGACAAACCCACAGCAAACATTATCCTCAATGGTGAAAAATTGAAAGCATTTCCTCTAAAGTCAGGAACAAGACAAGGGCGCCCACTGTCACCATTACTATTCAACATAGTTTTGGAAGTTTTGGCCACAGCAATCAGAGCAGAAAAAGAAATAAAAGGAATCCAAATGGGAAAAGAAGAAGTAAAACTCACTATTTGCAGATGACATGATCCTCTACACAGAAAACCCTAAAGACTCCACCAGAAAATTACTAGAACTAATCAATGACTATAGTAAAGTTGCAGGATATAAAATCAACACACAGAAATCCCTTGCATTCCTATACACTAATAATGAGAAAACAGAAAGAGAAATTAAGGAAACAATTCCATTCACCATTGCAACGGAAAGAATAAAATACTTAGGAATACATCTCCTTAAAGAAACTAAAGACCTATATATAGAAAACTATAAAACACTGGTGAAAGAAATCAAAGAGGACACTAATAGATGGAGAAATATACCATGTTCATGGATTGGAAGAATCAATATAGTGAAAATGAGTATACTACCCAAAGCAATTTATAGATTCAATGCAATCCCTATCAAGCTACCAACAGTATTCTTCACAGAGCTAGAACAAATAATTTCACAATTTGTATGGAAATACAAAAAACCTTGAATAGCCAAAGCTATCTTGAGAAAGAAGAATGGAACTGGAGGAATCAACCTACCTGACTTCAGGCTCTACTACAAAGCCACAGTCATCAAGACAGTATGGTACTGGCACAAAGACAGAAATATAGATCAATGGAACAAAATAGAAAGCCCAGAGATAAATCCATGCACATATGGACACCTTATCTTTGACAAAGGAGGCAAGAATATACAATGGATTAAAGACAATCTCTTTAACAAGTGGTGCTGGGAAATCTGGTCAACCACTTGTAAAAGAATGAAACTAGAACACTTTCTAACACCATACACAAAAATAAACTCAAAATGGATTAAAGATCTAAACGTAAGACCAGAAACTATAAAACTCCTAGAGGAGAACATAGGCAAAACACTCTCCGACATACATCACAGCAGGATCCTCTATGACCCACCTCCCAGAATATTGGAAATAAAAGCAAAAATAAACAAATGGGACCTAATTAAACTTAAAAGCTTCTGCACAACAAAGGAAACTATTAGCAAGGTGAAAAGGCAGCCTTCAGAATGGGAGAAAATAATAGCAAATAAAGCAACTGACAAACAACTAATCTCAAAAATATATAAGCAACTCCTACAGCTCAACTCCAGAAAAATAAATGACCCAGTCAAAAAATGGGCCAAAGAACTAAATAGACATTTCTCCAAAGAAGACATATAGATGGCTAACAAACACATGAAAAGATGCTCAACATCACTCATTATCAGAGAAATGCAAATCAAAACCACTATGAGATACCATTTCACTCCAGTCAGAAGGGCTGTGATCCAAAAGTCTACGAGCAATAAATGCTGGAGAGGGTGTGGAGAAAAGGGAACCCTCTTACACTGTTGGTGGGAATGTGAACTAGTACAGCCACTATGGAGAACAGTGTGGAGATTCCTTAAAAAACTGGAAATAGAACTGCCTTATGATCCAGAAATCCCACTGCTGGGCATACACACTTAGAAAACCAGAAGGGAAAGAGACATGTGTACCCCAATGTTCATCGCAGCACTGTTTATAATAGCCAGGACATGGAAGCAACCTAGATGTCCATCGGCAGATGAATGGATAAGAAAGCTGTGGTACATATACACAATGGAGTATTACTCAGCCATTCAAAAGAATACATTTGAATCAGTTCTAATGAGGTGGATGAAACTGGAGCCTATTATACAGAGTGAAGTAAGCCAGAAAGAAAAACACCAATACAGTATACTAACGCATATATATGGAATTTAGAAAGATGGTAACAATAACCCTGTGTATGAGACAGCAAAAGAGACACTGATGTATAGAACAGTCTTATGGACTCTGTTGGAGAGGGAGAGGGTGGGAAGATTTGGGAGAATGGCATTGAAACATGTATAATATCATGTATGAAACGAGTTGCCAGTCCAGGTTCGATGCATGATACTGGATGCTTGGGGCTGGTGCACTGGGACGACCCAGAGGGATTGTATGGGGAGGGAGGAGGGAGGAGGGTTCAGGATGGGGAACACATGTATACCTGTGGCAGATTCATTTTGATATTTGGCAAAAACTAATACAATTTTGCAAAGTTTAAAAATAAAATAAAATATAAAAAAATAATAAAAACTAAAAAAAAAATAAATTTAATTTAATTTAAAAAAAAGAAAAGCAAAAGTTTTCCCCACAGCATCTTAAATAAATGTCTCCTCTGTCTCATTGGCTGTTACTGGGCATGACACTGAAGCTGCTGCAAGGGAGTCTAGGAAGACAGGGAACATGGCTGCTCTAACTGGCTTCTTAGACCTTTCAAATCCACTGTCTGGGGCTGGGTTCGTTGCTGCCGAAGGAAGAAAAAGATCCTGGATACCAGAGAGGCATGTAACAGTGTCTGCCATGTGGAGCATGAAAGTCATGTATGCTGCTGCTGCCAAGTCGCTTCAGTCGTGTCCGACTCTGTGCGACCCATAGATGGCAGCCCACCAGGCTCCCCCGTCCCTGGGATTCTCCAGGCAAGAACACTGGAGTGGGTTGCCATTTCCTTCTCCAATGCATGAAAGTGAAAAGTGAAAGTGAAGTCGCTCAGTCGTGTCCGACTCTTCTCAACCCCATGGATTACAGCCTACCAGGCTCCTCCGTCCATGGGATTTTCCAGGCAAGAGTACTGGAGTGGATTGCCATTGCCTTGACCCACGTCTAATTTGCTTGGGGATGAAATTGGTCTTTGGGCAGTAGTAGATACATCCAGCTACAGCCTTCCTCCCTACCTTACTAATATCCAAACCAGTCTCCTGCTAGAACTGAAATCCAACTATGAATAGAAGCCGTGAACGAAGCTAATTCCGGCTAATCTCTCTGAACATTGCACCAGTTATAACTTCCAGCAATCTGAACAGATGGCCCGATCTTGGACTCAGACTTGACCCCTAAGAACTAGTGCTGTCTGTTGCTCATGAAGGTCTGCATCCTTCTACCTTTCCAAATCAGACTTTTTGATTTTGGAACTCAGACCAGGATTGTGTTTTATTCTTGGCCTACTTTTAGTTCAAATCCTCTTTCCATCTGGGAACTCCCAGAATGCGTTGAAGCTCAAGCCATGCCATTTATGACACACAATAGATTGCTAAATAAATTCACGTTGAATTGCTTTGACTATTTCAATTCCCAGGATGTCAATGGCTGTTACTAACAGCAACAGCCATCTGTCAGAAATGCTATTAAGGAAATGACCTCATTCAATGAAGACTTGTAGTGAGCTAACTTCAATTTATTAGGCAATGTGGTCAAAGATAAATGAAGTTCCATTTTTAAAAAGGAAACTTTTCAAAGTTTCATATACTGAATAATGCCACAACAGTGATAAAATAGGACAAAGCTTAATATGGGTTGATCTCATGCTCTATGGCCATCTACACTGATATTGATGACTAAGCTTTCAGGTTTACTTAAAAAAGTAAACAGAGAAATTTCTGTCAGAAATATTAAAGAATAACAGGGTATAGCAAATCAGGCAACATCATGTGTGAATTCTGATACTTATATTCCAGGAAAGTATCTCCTCTGAAGAGTGGAAATATTGTGCTTTATACTGATAATGTGAATTATTTAAACTACCATATTTCTCTACAGCTCAGAGCCAAGAATAATGCATAACCACAATAACCACATTATCCTAGGGTCCTAGTATTTGCACAGGCCTGAAATTCTACAGAGCTTTTGATTTTCTATTTTTTTCTTTAATTGGTTTATCATATATATGGCCTACTGAAAGCCATCTCAAAGTCTTTTTTCTAAAGACAGGATTTTTTGATAGCAACCCAAAGGGATCGAAGCTAATCAGGCCACAGTATACAAATTTTTGGTCATCTACTTTTCAGGAAATGTAGCATAATAGAATAGATAAATAAGTAGATAGCATGTGACTTCCATGCTGTGTCAATTGGACATTTTAACATGGTCTGAAAGGAGCTGAGTGGCAATTACACCAAGGCTGAGCTTTCTGGCTACAGACATTGTGCCTGTGTTGCTAATTGGGGGAGATTTCTTATGTTGTGGTTATTGAGCATGCATATGTCAGAGAGGATAGTTGATTATGAGAGCTCAAAACTTATTTTCTTGTTGTCCTGAGGATCTTCAGATCTCTTAAGGTAATTTTCCCTCCGGGGAATTCAAATAATTGAACGAATGCCTAAGGACTTCCCTGGTGGTCCGGTAGCTAAGACTCCACACTTCTAATGCAAGGAGTCAATCCCTGATCAGGGAACTAGATTCCATATGCTGCAACTAAAGATCTCGAGTGCCACCATGAAGATCAAAGATTGTGTGTGCTACAACCATGAACCACTGCAGCCAAAAAAATATATATATATTTTTTAAAAATGCTTAATCGAGACCTGGGAGTACTATCTCCTGACAGTCATGCCAACTCAGTTGATTTGTAGTGACTGGGGACACAGTATTGAAACGGGCTCTAAGATTTCATCCGCATTCAATGGAAAAAATGCTCAGTTTCATTAATGTTATCTGTCAGAGATGGAGGGAGATAAGAGTACAGTGGGGCTACTTCTCTGGTGGTCCAGTGGTAAAGAATCTGCCTTAAAATACAGGAGACGTGGGTTTGATCCCTGGTCTGGGAAGATTCCACATGCCACGGATCAACTAAGTCCATGCAGCGCAACTATTGAGCCTGCGCTCTAGAGCCCACATGCCGCAACTATGGAAGCCCAAACACCCTAAAGCCCATGATCTGTAACAGGAGAAGCCTGTGCACCACAACTCGAGAGTAGCCCCTGCTCACTGGGACTAGAGAAAAGCCCACACACACTAACAAAGACCTAGTGCAGCCAAAGTCTAAAGCAAAAAATAATATGTTTTAAAGAGTACAATGGGGAATATGGATCTATATGCCATCCATGCTATAGATCAGTGTCACCTGAGAGTTTGTTAAACCATAAATCTAGGATGGGGTCCAAAATTGTGCATTTCGTGCCAAAGAATTGATGCTTTTAAACTGTGGTCTTGGAGAAGACTCTTGAGAGTCCCTTGGACTGCAAGGAGATCCAACCTGTCCATTCTCAAGGAGATCAGCCCTGGTCGTTCTTTGGAAGGAATGATGCTACAGCTGAAATCCAGTACTTTGGCCACCTCATGCGAAGAGTTGACTCATTGGAAAAGACTCTGATGCTGGGAGGGATTGAGGGCAGGAGGAGAAGGGGACGACAGAGGATGAGATGGCTGGATGGCATCACCGACTCAATGGACATGAGTTTGGGTGAACTCTGGGAGTTGGTGATGGACAGGGAGGCCTGGCGTGCTGTGATTCATGGGGTCACAAAGAGTCGGACACGACTGAGCAGCTGAAATGAACTGAACTGAACTGAACCAGTTCCCTGTTGATGGTGCTGGTTCTAATCTAGGGACCACTCCTTGAGAGCCACTTGTATAGGTTACAACAGAAATAACTTTCCCCAGGATATCTAAAAACCTACCATTGTTTCCAATTGTCTTAATCATAGAAAAATCTTGATGCACCACTTAAAGATTTTCTAATTTTAATTAACAAGCATCTCCATAAAGTCCCCTGGGGGAGTCAATGGCCCTTGGTGCCTTGCAGAAGTGATGTGCTGGATGAGCTGCTTAATATTGATCATTTGAACTTTAAGGAGATATTAGCTAAAGATAGCAGTTTGGAGTGTCATCTAACTAACTTTGCTGACAAAGGTCTGTCTAGTCAGAGCTATGGTTTTTCCAGTGGTCATGTATGGATGTGAGAGTTGGACTATAAAGAAAGCTGAGTGCCAAAGAATTGATGCTTTTGAACTGTGGTGTTGGAGAAGACTCTTGAGAGTTCCTTGAAATGCAAGGAGATCAAACCAGCCCATTCTAAAAGAAATCAGTCCTGAATATTCATTGGAAGGACTGATGCTGAAGCTGAAACTCCAATACTTTGGCCACCTGATGCAAAGAACTGACTCATTGGAAAAGACTCTGATGCTGGGAAAGACTGAAGGAGAGAGGAGAAGGGGATGACAGAGGATGAGATGGTTGGATGGCATCACCGACTCGATGGACATGAGTTTGAGCAAGCTCCGTGAGCTGGTGATGGACAGAGAAGCCTAGCGTGCTGCAGTCCATGGGGTCACAAAGAGTCGGACATGACTAAGCGACTGAACTGAACTGAACTGACTAACATAGTATTGTTCTCTCAGTGCTAATTCGGTATCAGGAGAAACTGCATATTGAGCCCTCTC
The DNA here is from genome assembly GCF_002263795.3 of Bos taurus. Classification (NCBI taxonomy): domain Eukaryota; kingdom Metazoa; phylum Chordata; class Mammalia; order Artiodactyla; family Bovidae; genus Bos; species Bos taurus. Next base: position 82,858,440 of record NC_037337.1, on the reverse strand, counting down.
TTTGTTCATGGATCACATAATCAAAACAGAACGGAATACTTCTTTGCTGAGCTTGAGGAAATGGCATCCTACTCATCTAACAGTTATTAACAGTTTTTAATAACTTAGTATGTACCTGGCAGATTGGGTTTTACATATATTATCATATTAAATATATTATCACAGTTAATCCTCAGGTGAACCATTTTCCAGATGAGAAAACAGAGGCTCAAAGAGGTTATATAAATTTTCCCAGGGTCACAGAAAGAGTAAGAGGCACAGCTGGGACTTAAAGCCAGGCAGTCAACCTCCAAGGTTTCTGCTCTAAACTCCTGCAGTTGACTGCAACTGCAGGCCAAATGGAATTAAAGAAGTATTCACTGAACAGATGAGCCCAAGGACAAAACCTGGTTTCATAACATTCGAGTCAGACATTGTGTATTCAAAGATTCTCTCTCTCCACTGTGATTCTAGAAACGCTATTTTAATGCAACCTGGATTCACCTGGATCTGCGTTGTTCTTGTCTGGCAAGGCCACTCTGATGACACGTATGGGCCGTGTTGCCCAAAAGCTCCACTTCGTTGTGCCATTGTCAATCGCATCTCCTTTCAAACATGCCAAGGAAATTGGTTATTTGAAGCAAACTACTGGCAAATTCTCTCCTTGAAAAACGAAAAAAAAATAAACTTCTTGTATTGAAAATAATCACCCCATGTTCCAGTTTACAAGTCTGAATTTTTTTTTTAAACACCAGAATTTTTTTTCTTTCTTGGCAGGTGGGAGGTGTTCGGTTTGAGTGGGAAGAATTTAGCCCAGAGGAGAAATCAGGAGCCAACTCCAGAAGCCCACTTGCTTTTAGAAAAAAAAAAATTCTTATTCTTCTTAAAACTGGGAGTGAGCATGGTTGCCCTGGACATGAATTCCTCTGCCTGGGGAGCTGCTGCCCTCATGCCAGGGGACAGCCACCTTGCCCAGCAAGACACCCCACAGTGGACTCCACAGCAGCCTAGAGGTCACACTGGACCAGACCACCAGCATCCAGAGGCCAACCTCGTTCAATTTTTGGTGAAGATCAAGGAAACGAGAGAAAAACGTGCATCAGTCATTTTCATACTGAAGGCCAGAGATCCTTTGTTAACTTCCATATTTACATCTAAGGGTGAACTCTCCGAAAGTTACTTCAGTGGCAGTTTCTTGCAGAAAGCCCTCATCTTAGGGATGTTAATGGGATTCTCCTCACGAATGTGAGTTTGTCTGGATTTGTCTCAGTGTACTTAACTGATTTACAGAGCCATTTTGAATTGTGAAAACTCTGGGGCCATGAATAAGATAGGGGAAGGAAGACAAAAAACCCAGATTAAAACCTGTGCTCCCAGAATAAATGCTCTGCTGCACCAGCTTCATTATGACTCTTCATTTATTGTTATTTAAATGATGTTTAAAGAGCTGAAAGATTCCCCCTAATACCTGAGCTATATATAGATTAATGCTTCTCAAACTTTTTCAGCTGAAGTACCTCCAACAGCAGAAGGGTTGAACCCATGCTCTGTCTCGGCTCCCATACTCTCTTGATAGTGAAGTGTCCTGGATGGAGCCTGTTTGAAAGCACATCCTCCTCAAGATCTCATGTTTTAGCTAAAACATTCACATATGTTTTGCATTCCTGCTTTGACTCTGGGGGTGTGAGTCATTCCTGCATAGGAATGGGTACAGGTCAGGCATCTACCCACTGAGCCATCAGATCAGCTCTGGATCATCCAGTTTGGGCTTTGAGGTCACATTTGTGACCGAGTGTCATAGACCTATTTACATTTTACTTAGAACAGTGTAAATAACCAGACTGTGCTACAGTCAGAATTTTAGATTCTTGCTCAAATACAGAAGTGTTAGTCACTCAGTCGTGTCTAACTCTTTGCGATCCCATGGACTGTAACCCAAGGCTCCTCTGTGCATGGGATTCTCCAGGCAAGTATACTGGAGTGGGCTGCCATTCCCTTTTCCAGGGGATCTTCCTGACCCAGAGATTGAAGCCGGGTCTCCGAGCATTGTAGGCAGATTCTTTACCAACTGAGCCACCAGAATACAAAAGGATACACTGAAATCAGGTTAACTTTGCTGATTATGGTTAAGGACAGAGGAAATAGTAAAAGAAGAGGATGTCTGTAACTTTAGTCTGGCAGAAGGATTTGTAAATATATAAGCATCTTAAATGAGGGTTAGAAGGGGATGCAATGACTATATTCTGAATCATAACCACAGATACAATTTTACAAGAGGGATTTTGGAATGAGCATGTGTTAAGGGAAATACTGAAATTGCCTATCCTGGAAAGGAAGCTAATAGCCACTTGTATGAGTTTTCTTATAACAGAAAGTCCCAGTAAGGAATGCAGACCTAACAAGCTACCTCCAACAGGAAGAATTCGGGAAGGGTCAACAGGAGAGAGGAGATGCCAATCCATATGTCCTACCAACCTCCCAGAATCCTTCTGGCTGGAATCTATCTTGGCTGAGCGATGAGTGCTCCACCAGGAAGGACTCTGAGTCAGAATGATTGGCCAGAGACAGCGGGGAAGCTAATCCCATCACCTTAAACCCCAAGAGTGCAAACCATGTGGCAGAGCAGTTCTCTTGGATTCCCTTACCCTACTGCTCTCTGCCCGGTCGTCCCTTCCCAATAAAGTTTCTTGCTTTGTTACTACATGTGTCTCCTCGAACAATTCATTTCTAAGTGTTAGAAAAGAGCCCACTCACAGGGCCTGGAAGCAGTCGCCCTTCCTGCAACACATGTACAAAAGCATTTTATAAAACTCTTTTCAGTGATGATATTAGCAGTGAGAATATAGGTATTATTATTCTGAGTCCATTATGTATAATGTGGGATAAAGCTGTATCATCCATGAAATTGAGCCACTTTTTCAGATCTTCTACTTCCTCGATGGAGAAGGCAATGGCAACCCACTCCAGTACTCTTGCCTGGAAAATCCCATGGACGGAGGAGCCTGGTAGGCTTTAGTCCATGGGGTCGTGAAGAGTCAGACACGACTGAGCGACTTCACTTTTACTTTTCACTTTCATGCACTGGAGAAGGAAATGGCAACCCACTCCAGTGTTCTTGCTCGATACAGTTGATTGACAGCCCCAACTTCCACCCTCTGGCTCTCCCACTGCCACGCCCCTTCTCTCAGCCAATGAATTGAGCACTGCAGGGGTGGGCGTGGCAGCATATTAGTGTAGGCCTGTTTCTGCTTGAATGCAGGACTCCAACTCACCTTTTTGGCTTAAGGGCTCCCCATCTGCTTGTCCTAAACTCTCTTAGACTGGGCTGTTGTCTGAGGCTCTTTCTACCCATCCTCCTTCCTTTCCCAGTCCCTTTCCCAGGTCCTAGACTTGCACTGTCTGGAGATTGTCCCTGTTACTCTTATTTCCTCCCCTTCCTTCTTTCCAGGCTTTTCTTCTCCAAAATCTTTTACATATCTAATCCTATTTTGCTCTAGAAACAAAAGGATAATTATGAAGTAGCTCTAATTGCTAGGATTCTCAGTGTGAAAGAAAGGAGATATAATATAGCATTAAAAAAAAAAATAACCCTGAGTCTTACTTGTGAAATGAAGTGTCACTATTAGTATATGAGGTATTTTATCTTCAAATATCAACCATGGTCCCCAGTGATTCTGGATGTTCATGACCTTCTGTCTTCAGTTCCGCTCCCCTGACTCTTCCTATGTCACTAGGAGAATAACTTGGGATGACAGAATGTGACTTTCAAGGCTAGATCATAAATCATATAGTGGTTTCTGCTTTATTCTCTTAGATCATTTACTCTGAGGGAAGTCAGCTGCCATGTCTTAAGGACATTGAAGCAGCCCTATGAGAGGACCATGTGGTGAGGAAATGGGGCCTCCTGCCAACAGCCAGCCCCAATTTGCTGGTCTGGAATGCCCTACCTTAGAAGTGGATCTTCTAGTCAAGCCTTCAGATGACTGCAGGCCTGCCAGCATTCTGACTGCAACCTCATAAGAGATCCTAAGTCAGACCCACTCAGGTGAGCTCCTCTTAGATTCCTGATCCAGAGAAACTATTTGAAATAAGAAATGCTTATTGTTTTAAGCATCTGTGTTTGGGAATAATTTGTTACACAGTTACTAACACACACACACACAAACACACACATATGTTTTATAACTTTCTCCATTTACTGTAAAGTTCTAAAAACAATGTCTCACTCTAGTGAGCTCCTCTAGTGCTCCAACTATGGTCATGAAATACTATTTTACTAAAAGGAGCCAGGGCTTCTTAATAAGGGATTTCAGGTCCAGGTAGGAAAGATACAAGATGGATCTAGAACATCTTATTATTCCAGATAGTAAGGAAACTATCAAAGTCTATTAGGTCCTCACAGAAGGACTCAGGAGTCAACTTAAAGTGACTCACACTGGCTCAAGATGGGATGATTTGAGTTTCAAAAATGATTGTAATCATAATGCATTTAAACCTATCAAATATGTGGAAATCCATGAGCCATAATGATATTAAAAAATAATTGATCACATTGGAGAATAGTGGAGCACAAACTTACTATCTTCAAATCTAATTTAAAAAATGGGAAAGAATCAAACATTTATTGCCTTTTCTATATAAATTGTACCTTCAGATTAATAGATGAGAGAAATATCTATGTAAAAGCATTCTAGCTAATAAATAAAGAAATGATAGCATTTTTCAGCCCCTGATAAATTAATGGAGTTAGACATTATCATCAGCTTCTAACATCACAAAAGGAGGGACAACGAGACCTCATGTGACTCCTGATGAAAGAACAGAACACTCCCTATAAACTTGCCAATGAGGTCAAACTGAAGTCCAATTAAGCTTCTAGATCCAGCTGCCAATTCGAAGGAAATACAGAGGACATGTTGTGTATGCTGCACTGAAGCATGAGTATTCATGTATTTATCAGCAAATTCATGTATTCAAATTCAAATTCATGTATTCCATCAGCAAAGTCCAAACCCTGGAAAACGTTACAGGTCAGATGGTTTGAGTTCTTTAACACACAAATTGTAACACACCAATTGTAAGGAAAAGAAATCTTGGGATTGAAAGGAAAGGGCTAAAGGGGAAACACTTAGATTAAAAGATGTAAAAGACATATTAAACTTAACAATGGGCATGACCAGGGGCTTCCCTGGTGATTCAGTGGTAAAGAATCCTCCTGCCAATGCAGGAGACATGGATTCGATCCCGGTCTGGGAAGACCCCACATGCTGTGGAGCCGCTTATCCCGTGCACCACAGCTACTGAGCCTGTGCTCCAGAGCACATGAGACGCAACTCGTGAGTCCACACGCCACACCTACTGAAGCCCAGGCGCCTAGAGCCCCTGGTCCCCAACGAGAGCAGCCATAGCACTCAGAAGCCCACATGCTGCAATTAGGGGAAAGCCCATGCAGCAACAAAGACCTAACACAGTCAAAAGTAAATAAACCACTTTCTAAAATGGGCAAGAATAAAGGACAGTATTAGGGGGTGCGTGTTTGTTTATGAAACTATAAAGAGAAACAAGGGAGTAATTACTATAAAACTGTGGTTCTCAAACTTCTTTTAAAAATTTGTTTATTGAAGTACAGTTGATTTACAATGTTGTGCTAATTTCTGCTGTACAGCAAAGTAATTCAGTTATCCATATATATACGTATACATATATATACATACATATGCATATATATATACATACATATATATATGTAAACATATATATGTGTACACACACATTCTTTTTCATATTCTTTTCCATGGGGTTTATCGCAGGATATTGAATATAGTTCCCCAGTGCTATACAGCAGGACTTTGTTGTTTACCCACTCTTTATATAACAGTTTGGTGCTGCTAACTGCAAACTCCCAATCCCCCCTTCCCCCATGAGTCTGTTCTCTATGTCTATGAGCCTGTTTCTGTTTCACAGGTAAGTTCATTTGTGTAATATTTTATATTCCACATATAACTAATATGTGGTATTTGTCTTTCATTTTTAAAAAACTTTTATATTGGGGTATAGCCAATTAACAAACAATATTATGACAGTTTCAGGTGAACAGTGAAGGGACCCAGCCGTACATACACATGTATTACTCTTCCCCAAACTCCCCTTCCATCCAGGCTGCCGCACAACATTGAGCAGAGTTCCGTGTGCTACACATTAGGTCCTTGTCTGCTATCTCTTTTAAACATAGCAGTGAGTACATGTCCATCCCAAACTCCCCAACTATCCCTTCCCCCTACCCCATCCCCTGACAGCCATAAGCTTCTTCTCCAAGTCTGTGAGTCTCTTTCTGTTTTGTAAGTTCATTTGTATCATTTCTTTTTAGATTCCCTATATAAGGGATGACATACAATATTTCCTCTTTGACTTACTTTGCTCAGTATGACAGTCTCTAGGTCCGTCCATATTGCTGCAAATGGTATTATTCTTTTTTAATGGCTGAGTAGTTTTCCATTGTATATTGTACCACATCTTTATCCATTCATCTGTCTGTGAACATCTGAACTGTTTTCATGTCTTGGCTATTGTGAGTACTGCTGCTAAGAACATAGCAGTGCCTGTATCTTTTTTAATCATGATTTTGTCTGGATGTATGCCCAGGCGTGGGATTGCTGGATTATTTGGTAATTCTATTTTTAGTTTTTTGAGGAATCTCCATGCTGGTTTCCATAGTGGCTATACCAGTTTACATTCCTATCAACAGTGTTGGGTTGTTGATAGGAAAAAGGATTCCCTTTTCTCCACACTCTCTCCAGGATTTATTATTTGTAGACTTTTTAATGATGGCCATTCTGACCACTGTGAGCTGTTACCTATTTCACTGTAGCTTTGATTTTCATTTCTCTAATAATTAGATAATAAGCATCTTTTCATATGCCTGTTGACCCTGGTCTTTGGAGAACTGTCTATTTAGGTCTTCTGCCCATTTTTTTGATTGAGTTATTTTGTTGTTGTTATTGATTGAATGAGCTATTTGTATATTTTGGAAATCAACTCCTTGTCCATTGTGTCCTTTGCAAATATTTTCTCCCAGTCCATTTGTTGTCTTTTCATTTTGTTGATGGTTTCCTTTGCTCTGCAAAAGCTTGTCATTTTGACTAGGTCCCATTTGTTTATTTTTGCTTCTATTTCTATTGCCTTGGGGGACTGATTGAAGAAAACATTGGTAGGGTTTATGTCAGAGAATGTTTTGCCTATGTTCTTTATGATTTTTATGATATAATATCTTCTATTTCAGTCTTTAAGCCATTTTGAATTTATTTTACTGTATGGTGTGTATGATGTGAGGGTATATTCCAATGTTACTGATTTACATGCAGTTGTCCAACTTACCAGTCACCACTTGCTGAAGAGATTATATTTTTTTCTATTGTATATTTTTGCCTCTTTTGTTAAAGATCAACTAACAGTAAGTATATGGGTTTTTCTGGGCTCTCTATTCTGTCCCATTGATCCATATGTCTGATCCACATATCCAATTGTGCCAATTGTTGTTGTTGCTGTTTACCTGCTAAGTCATGTGTGACTCTTGTGACCCCGTGGACTGTCACCCACTAGGCTCCTCTGTCCATGGGATTTCTCAGGCAAGAATACTGGAGTGGGTTGTCATTTCCTTCTCCAGGGGATCTTCCCAACTCTGGGACTGAACCTGCATCTCCTACTTTGGCAGGTGGATTCTTTACCACTGAGCCACCCAGGAAGCCCTTTTGTGCCAGTACCACACTGTATGAATTTTAGGATTATTTGAAAAAAGTCATGGATGATCTGACAGCACTTGTGTTAAATCTGTAGATTGCCTTGGGTAATATGGCCATTATAACAATATTAATTCTTCCAATCCAATTGGAAGCATGGGATAGCTTTCTATTTCAATTGCCTTTATTAATGTTTTACAGTCTTCAGCATATAAATCTTTCACATCCTGAATCATCTTCAATTTCCTTTATTAATGTTTCATAGTTTGCAGCATATAAATCTTTCACTTCCTTATTCAGGCTTATTCTGAAGTTTTTTTTTTCTTTATGTGATTGTAAAAGGGATTTATTTTTACATTTCCTTTGTGATAATTCCTTGTTAGTGTAAAGAAATGCTTCCCAGGTGGCGCTAGTGGTACAGAACCTGCCTGCCAATTCAGGAGACATGAGGCCCTGGTTCGATCCCTGAGTCAGGAAGATCTCCTGGAGGAGGACGCAGCAACCTACTCCAGTATTCTTGCCTGGAGAATCCCATGGATAGAGGAGCCTGGAAGGCTATAGTCCGTAGGGTAGCACAGAGTCGGACATGACATGACTGAAGCAACTTGGCACATACCCATGCACATAAAGAAATGCAACCAATTTCTGTATGTTAATCTTGTACCCTGCTACTTGCTTAATTCAAACTTTAAAAACACAACAGAATCACTTAGAAGATTTTTCATAAAACAGATTACTGGTTTCCACCTCCAGAGTTTCTGAGTTAGTAGGTCTGATGGGGCCTAAGAATTTGCATTTCTATCAATTCCCCAGGTAGTGATGAAACCTCTGGTCCAGAGACCACTCTTAGAAAAGCACTGCTAGAAAAATCAGGACAGTGATTACTTGGGATAGGAAAGTGAGAAAGAATGAAGGAACTATAGTTAGGATAGGATACGTAGAAGGGTTTCTGGGGTGGCTGGTCAAGTTCTATTTCTTGACTTTGGTGTTGGATATAAGAATGTCAGCCACATAATAATTCATTAAACTATACATTTTAAGGCGGCTCTTTGGTAACTTTTTTATAATAGTTAAAAATTAAAATTCTGCAAAATTAAACAAATATATAGACTTCTAATTTTCACTGTCCAATTGAGTGATTTCCTTACATTCCAAAACCAGAAAGTAAGTGTGACATGTCTGTCTCTTATTTTACATAGTCTATATTCTAGTTCAAGACTCGATATACTGTATATGAAATAGATAACTTATAAGGATCTTCTGTATAGCACAGGGGACTCTACTCAATACTCTGTAATGACATATATGGGAAAAGAATCTAAAAAAGAGTTGATACATGTATATGTATAACTGATTCACTTGGCTGTACACCTGAAACTAACATATTTAAATCATTATACCCTATTAATAAATTGCTGTTGTTTAGTCACTAAAAAAAATTGTAGAATAAAAAAAAAGACTTAATACAGGTTGTGATGTGCTTTACTATAGAAATTAGATAAATCACTGAAAAATGGAACAATCTCATATATGAAGGGCATTTGATAACTTATTCATAATTAGATACTCCTCCTTCATCTGTATTAGTAATATTTAAATTACTGATATTAAAACATCAGTGAAGTAAAACCCTGTGCTCCGTATAAATTGTTGAGAGCAAAAAAGGAACACATCAAAACAAAACATGGATCTAACCTCAAGGCACTTTCAGTCTATTAGGGAGAAGCAGATTTTTTAAAAAGTTACAAATAAAGCTGTGTAAAATTAGAAACGTTGATTATACTTTTGGTTGCTCTCTTCAATACATTTGATTAAAAAAAAAAAGCTTATGAGTATAAATTTAGAAATCACATTTATAATCCAAGTCCCTAAATATTGATGACACAATTAAGTTCTAGCAAAACTTTTATGGTGACATCCTCACAGTATCTTACTTTTATTTCATCTCACTTCCTTCTTGCTACCATCAAATACAAATGCAGTATCTTCTGTTTTTAAGACACCGTATTGAGGCTTTTACAGTAGTTTGACTGCTGTGATTTAAATAGATAACCTGGGCATAATTACCCTGAGCATAGTATTAAGTGATGCTCTTCCTTGTCAGTAAGATGGTCATGGTGTTTACCTTTTTCTTTTCTTTCTATTTTCTCCCTTTGTGTTTGGTATTAAATGGACCATTGCTGATACTGTGAGATGGTGTAGATTTCTCCAGAACTCTGGCACTCTTTAGGAATGACCAGAATTAATTGTCTAATGTTGAGACAGAAGAGTTTCAGCTGTACATTCATTCAATAAAGAGATATTAAAGGGCCTCCTGTATGGTTTTTAACTGTTTTTGTTTGCTTTTTTTTTTTTTGGTTTCTGTTTTTTGGCTTACACCATTAAAAAACAGATGAGAGCTCTAGACTTACATCTCAAAAGGGGTCCAAATGTATCACAAGACGTCACAGCTACTCATCAACATGCATGGATTTCCCGCTGGGTTCAAGGATCAGGCAGAGAATACCAGGCTTCATTATACAGTACTGTGCCGAGTGCTGGGAATAGAAATATGTAAACACATGGTCCTTGTTTTCAAAGAGCTTTCATGCCAGTGAAGAATGAAATAGACAAAAATATTTTTATTGCAGTAAGATCATGTTTTAATTGAGCTGTGTACTGATAAAAACCTTCTGGTAAACAACACTATTATTTGTACATGCTTATACCTTTTTCGAAACAAAATGCCTAGAACTCTTTATAAACTGCATTATCCAGATGGATAAAATGGGAAAAGAGAGATTCGGAGCTTGCCAAATATGACTCAACAAGTCAGTGACAGCCCTAGAAATAGAAGGGAGAAATGAAACAGGTTTCTGACAATCTACCTTGAAACAAGTGCTCAGCACTGCAGTTGGGAGAGGGGCAGCTCTAACTCCGTGGGAGGAGGAAGTTGGTGAGTCAGCTCAACGTGGAGACCAGGTTTGAAGAGAATCGTCTTGTGTAGAACAGAGCAGAACTCTGACTCCCTGCCTTAGTCACTTCCTCCCTGGTGGCTGGAGATCCTACCAAGCTACACGCAGCCACCCATCCCACCACCTGTGTTCTCTTTGATCCATAACACAGAACCCATCACTGCTGACTTCTTCATCAGCTCTTGCTTCCTGCAGGTAGACCAATCGGCAAGAGGTTGAAGGTGAAGAGAGTTCCAGCCTGTGAACTCTGTCCTGCAGACTTTCAGGGGAAACACGAAAGCCCTGAGACCTCCTGGTGGAAAACTCTCCAGTTGAAATGATGTGCTTCTGTCCCCAGCCCTTGGTTAGAGCTCAGCTCGTATGTGGATGTTTAATGAAATGTGTTATGAAATTGAGTCAGGTCTTCATGACACGTAAAGTCAAGAAATGGTGTCATCATACTTATCAGACTGTGCTAGAGCTGTGTACTTAGAATTCTTTTTGAAATTGTGATTTCCCAGAAGACAAACATGATGTTTAGTTATTTCATTTTTAATGCCTAATGTATAACCTGGAGCACAGCAGATATCCAACCAGTTAATGAATTTGTGACTACTGAATTATGGAGGGTCAATATGATGCCAGTTCTTGATATAGTGTTGCAGAGAAAGGATTCAAACCAAATTGTTATGAATATTTTTATTAAACTGTTTTTAAAAATCCAAGCAATAACTGAAAGTACAAAGAATAAAATAATTACCAATTGCTTCAATCTAAAAGTAACCATGATGAAAATTTAGTGGATAATGTTACAGGCATATCTGAGTGCATAGATTAACAACCAATATTTTAAAATATGAGATTAATCCATTCTAATTTCCTTCTTAATTGGTTCCCCAGTAGGCTTCCCTCATCAGAGCTGAGTTGTTGAGTTCCAATAACTTATTGCTTCTGGGGAAGAATATGTACAACCTGGATCAGGGAGCATTGATGACAGCTAACTTTCCTGACTTCTTGAGTTCAAACAAGAAAATATTCAGGAAAGTCAGAGGTAATCAAGAGAGAAAAGGATTTTTAAGCCATGTCATCTCCCCCTTTAACATGAGTACTAGATCATAGAGCTTCTTCTCTGGCATACAGGGGACTTCTCTCCATTACGCAATGGCCATCCCATGAGGCTGGCTACCCTAGGAAGAACATGTCAGTAGACAGATGTGCAGCAGATGAAAAAGAAACTCCCAAACCTGCCCAATTCTCACTCCAGGAATTTTAGGAGAAGGGTCAGACAGAGAATGAGAGGTCAGACACAAGGTTCTGGTTTTCAACCTGCCCTAGAACCAAACTTGTGTGCACAGAGGGAAACTTAAAGTATCTAGATAGCTAACAGAAGTCCAAGAACCAGCAGGCTTCCCTATCCATCCTACAAAGACATTGTCAGTCTCTAGAGCAGCATCGCATGCTCCCACCTCCAATGGGGCCCAGGTGGAGAGTTCAACCTGAAGACATGCTCCTCCTCCCTCATAGCCTGGTGTGTCCTGCAAGGGCCCAGAAGTTCCTACATGTCTGAGGGCAGGAATAATGAAGCCCCGGGGACTGGAGTCAGTAGACAGAAGTCTAGTTGTGGGGACTTCAAGAGCAGAGGCAATAGGCCAGTACCATAAATGCCAGTGGAGGACTTCTCAGAAACCACAGTCTAGGAAAGAGCCTACAACTGCCAGTGAAAGCAGAGATCCCTGGTAACCAAAGAGCTGAATGTGGATTGGAGGACTTTGTCTTTCCCTCCCTGCTGATGCCACCATGAAGCCATACAATCCACAGACTCCACCCTGGAGAGGAGCGAGAAGTACCTGAGAGACTGAGAAGTTACCTCAGTGAACTCCATAAACTTGTTCATTATATTAAGTTTACTAGACTGGAGTAAAATTTCAATGCCTCCTTCCTTGTATTCCATCCACCACAACAACCATTACTACATAACTGAAGGAGCTTACAATCAACACCAGAGCATTTATTTAAAACAAGGTAGGGGAATTCCCTGGTAGCCCAGTGGTTAACACTCCATGTTTCCAATGCAGGGGGTGTGAGTTCAATCTCTGGTTGGAGAACTAAGAGCCCACATGCCTCATGGTATGACCAATAAATAAGTAAATAAAATTACATTATAAAAAAATTTAAAAATAAAGTGGTGTCTTTGTTCATTTGAGTAGAGTGAATGATTAGCTCATCTATGTAGATATACAGATAAAAGTATACAATCCTACATAAACAATATGTAAACAATCATACTAGCAGTTGCATATAATACAAAGCTCTTGTGGTTTAAGTGTACAGGGAGTTGGGTACAAATAGAATTCAGGAAGGGCCCTGGGAGCAGGCTGCAAGCTTGGGTCTCTAAGTATGACCACTAGAACAATGCTTTAGATTGGTGTGTCAGGCAGTGTCGAGTTCTGCGAAAATTAGGAGTCTGGAGAACCAGGAAGGTTCTGCCCCAAATTCAGCCTCCAGGATCATGCCATTTCAGTTCAGTTCAGTAGCTCAGTCATGTCTGACTCTTTGCAACCCCATGAATCGCAGCACACAAGGCCTCCCTGTCCATCACCAACTCCCGGAGTTCACTCAAACTCACGTCCATCGAGTCAGTGATGCCATCCAGCCATCTCATCCTCTGTTGTCCCCTTCTCCTCCTGCCCCCAATACCTCCCAGCATCAGAGTCTTTTCCAATGAGTCAACTCTTTGCATGAGGTGGCCAAAGTACTGGAGTTTCAGCTTTAGCATCATCCCTTCCAAAGAACACCCAGGGCTGATCTCCTTCAGAATGGACTGGTTGGATCTCCTTGCAGTCCAAGGGACTCTCAAGAGTCTTCTCCAACACCACAGTTCCAAAGCATCAATTCTTCGGTGCTCAGCCTTCTTCACAGTCCAACTCTCACATCCATACATGACCACAGGAAAAACCATTGCCTTGACTAGATGGACCTTTATTGGCAAAGTAATGTCTCTGCTTTTGAATATGCTATCTAGGTTGGTCATAACTTTTCTTCCAAGGAGTAAGCGTCTTTTAATTTCATGGCTGCAGTCACCATCTGCAGTGATTTTGGAGCCCAAAAAAAGAAAGTCTGACACTGTTTCCACTGTTTCCCCATCTATTTGCCATGAAATGATGGGACCAGATGCCATGATCTTCATTTTCTGAATGTTGAGCTTTAAGCCAACTTTTTCACTCTCCACTTTCACTTTCATCAAGAGGCTTTTTAGTTCCTCTTCACTATCTGCCATAAGGGTGGTGTCATCTGCATATCTGAGGTGATTGATTTTTCTCCCTGCAATCTTGATTCCAGCTTGTGTTTCTTCCAGTCCAGCGTTTCTCATGATGCACTCTGCATAGAAGTTAAATAAGCAGGGTGACAATATACAGCCTTGACGTACTCCTTTTCCTATTTGGAACCGGTCTGTTGTTCCATGTCCAGTTCTAACTGTTGCTTCCTGACCTGCATATTGGTTTCTCAAGAGGCAGGTCAGGTGCTCTGGTATTCCCATCTCTTTCAGAATTTCCCACAGTTTATTGTGATCCACACAGTCAAAGGCTTTGGCATAGTCAATAAAGCAGAAAGAGATGTTTTTTCTGGAACTCTCTTGCTTTTTCCATGATCCAACGGATGTTGGCAATTTGATCTCTGGTTCCTCTGCCTTTTCTAAAACCAGCTTGAACATCAGGAAGTTCACGGTTCGTGTATTGCTGAAGCCTGGCTTAGAGAATTTTGAGCATTATTTTACTAGCGTGTGAGATGAGTGCAATTGTGAGGTAGTTTGAGCATTCTTTGGCATTACCTTTCTTTGGGATTGGAATGAAAACTGACCTTTTCCAGTCCTGTGGCCACTGCTGAGTTTTCCAAATTTGCTGGCATATTGAGTGCAGCACTTTCACAGCATCATCTTTCAGGATTTGAAATAGCTCCACTGGAATTCCATCACCTCCCTAGCTTTGTTCGTAGTGATGCTTTCTAAGGCCCACTTGACTTCACATTCCAGGATGTCTGGCTCTAGGTCAGTGATCACACCATCGTGATTATCTGGGTCGTGAAGATCTTTTTTGTACAGTTCTTCTGTGTATTCTTGCCACCTCTTCTTGATATCTTCTGCTTCTGTTAGGTTCATACCATTTCTGTCCTTTATCGAGCCCATCTTTGCATGAAATGTTCCCTTGGTATCTCTAATTTTCTTGAAGAGATTTCTAGTCTTTCCCATTCTGTTGTTTTCCTCTATTTCTTTGCATTGATCACTGAGGAAAGCTTTCTTATCTCTTCTTGCTATTCTTTGGAACTGCATTCAGATGCTTATATCTTTCTTTTTCTCCTTTGCTTTTCGCTTCTCTTCTTTTCACAGCTATTTGTAAGGTCTCCCCAGACAGCCATTTTGCTTTTTTGCATTTCTTTTCCATGGGGATGGTCTTGATCCCTGTCTCCTGTACAATGTCACGAACCTCATTCCATAGTTCATCAGCCACTCTATCTATCAGATCTAGGCCCTTAAATCTATTTCTCACTTCCACTGTATAATCATAAGAGATTTGATTTAGGTCATACCTGAATGGTCTAGTGGTTTTCCCTACTTTCTTCAATTTCAATCTGAATTTGGTAATAAGGTGTTCATGATCTGAGCCACAGTCAGCTCCCGGTCTTGTTTTTGCTGACTGCATAGAGCCTCTCCATCTTTGGCTGCAAAGAATATAATCAATCTGATTTCGGTGTTGACCATCTGGTGATGTCCATGTGTAGAGTCTTCTCTTGTGTTGTTGGAAGAGGGTGTTTGTTATGACCAGTGCATTTTCTTGGCAAAACTCTATTAGTCTTCGCCCCGCTTCATTCCATATTCTAAGGCCAAATTTGCCTGTTACTCCAGGTGTTTCTTGACTTCCTACTTTTGCTTTCCAGTCCCCTATAATGAAAAGGACATCTTTTTTGGGTGTTAGTTCTAAAAGGTCTTGTAGGTCTTCATAGAACCGTTCAACTTCAGCTTCTTCAGCATTATTGGTTGGGGCATAGACTTGGATTACTGTGATATTGAATGGTTTGCCTTGGAATCGAACAGAAATCATTCTGTCGTTTTTGAGATTGCATCCAAGTACGGCATTTCAGACTCTTTTGTTGACCATGATGGCCACTCCATTTCTTCTGAGGGATTCCTGCCCACAGTAGTAGATATAATGGTCATCTGAGTTAAATTCACCCATTCCAGTCCATTTCAGCTCGCTGATTCCTAGAATGTCAACATTCACTCTTGCCATCTCTTGTTTGACCACTTCCAATTTGCCTTGATTCATGGATCTGACATTCCAGGTTCCTATGCAATAGTGCTCTTTACAGCATCAGACCTTGCTTCTATCACCAGTCACATCCACAGCTGGGTATTGTTTTTGCTTTGGCTCCATCCCTTCATTCTTTCTGGAGTTATTTCTCCACTGATCTCCAGTAGCATATTGGGCACCTACTGACCTGGGGAGTTCCTCTTTCAGTATCCTATCATTTTGCCTTTTCATACTGTTCATGCCATTTATGGTATACTAAAACACAGTCCTAAAATATATTCACATCCTAATCCTTGGAACCTGTCAATATTACCTTATTAGAAAGAGACTCTCCACAGATGTGATCTTGAGAGAGGATTATTCAGGATTATCAGGGTGGACCCTAAAGACATCGATACAAGTGAATGTATCCTTATAAGTAGAAGGAGAGAGAGATTTAACACAGACCAAAAAAGGCAACTGAAGATGGAGGCCGAGATTAGAGTGATATGGGCACAAGCCAAGGAAGGCTGTCTGCCACCAGAAGATAGAAGAAGCAAGGAATAACCTTCTGATACCTCGATTTCAGCTCAAGGATACTAATTTCAGACTTTTGGCCTCCAGAACTATAATACAATCATTTTCTTTTGTTTTAAGCCACCAAATTTGTGGCAATTTGTTACAGGAGCCACAGGAAATTATAATATACTATCCCAGTGCAATCCAGCCACGACAAAGTGATCACCTTACTTCTCAGTTTTGGTTCCAGGAACCACGGGGTTGCCTTAGCTATAATGCAGGAGTCAGAGCCCCAGTGGAATTTTGGGCTCCAGAGCCATAATGCGACTGCTGAAGCCCCAGTGACACCACCTATCCTCACTGAACTCTGTCCTGAGTTCATCCTACAGAAAGTGCATCTGATTGGTGACCCCTAAATTTTTGTTGGAATAGGAGCTGCAAGAGAGTCTGAAGAGGGATTTCCCTGGCCGTCCAGTAGTTAAGAGTCTGTGTTTTCAATATAGGGGGTATGGGTACAATCCCTAGTCGGGGAACTAAGATTCTACATGCTACATGATGTGGAAAAAAAGAGAGAGAAAGGGTCTGGAAATACAGATCCACTGTATCATTCCAGCCCCTGAAGAAGAAGACAGAGTAGGCTAAAACTGAAGAGATGTAATAGTCCAATCTATTGTATCTACCACACTATCCATGCTATTTTTAGCAAAGCATTAAATCTAATATTACTAAAAAAAAAAAAGGAAAAAAAGAAATAAATGAAATTGAAGTGAAAAGAGGAAAACGCCAAACTTCAGATAAATGTATCTTCACCACTCAAGATCTTGGTTCCTCAAAGAATCCCTACAATTGAGATGAAAATATTATTCAAAACAAAACTTAACAGGTTAAAGTGCTCTTGAACTGTTTTAATTTTAGATATTTTTGATTTCCTAGTATACATTCATAGCTTGTTCCCAGTTCCCCTCTGAATGCTACTGAATTTTGATTATATTAAATTTATCCTGTCAAGGTTTTAACATTTACATTGACATTTAAGACATTTATAGAATACATCCATAGGATTCAATGCTAATTTCTGATTCTTTTTCCTTTTTTAACTTTATTTTGAGTCCTCTTCTAGTGTCTTGCATTTCAACTTTATTGATCAATAATTATTCAAGAAGAACCCATGGTAAAGTATATTGAGCTCTTGCGTGCTTGAGACTATTTGCCTACGGTCTTTGTTCTTGAAGGATAACCTGGATACAATTGTTTTTTTTTTTTTTGGATACAATTGTTAAATCACAAATCTTTTCTCTGAGAACATGGTAAACACCGTTCTATTGTCACCTAGCATTGAGTTCTGTGCAGGGTTTTGTGTGTGTTTTTACTAGTTTAGCTATTCATCCCCTGGCTAACTGGATTTTATTCTTAAGGCTTTAAAAAAATTCTGGCAAGAAGTTGCACGTCTCCTTGTTTTGCTGCTGTTAGTGAAGCTTGATTGTATGTTTATTGTTTAGTTGGTTGGTTTTGTTTGGAGGGGTAGGCTTTATTATTTGCTTATTATTGCATATTAATCAGGGAATCAGGTCTTCTTGCCATCTTTACCTGAAACTCTCCAAAGACTTGTTCAAAATGTAGCTTTGGAAACTCCATCTGGTAGCCAGGTCCTGGGGCTCCTATTGGTCATAAGTGTTGAAAACATACAAAACCAAAGTGTCTCTAAGGCTGGTTCTCTACTAAAGCACAGAATACTCCTGTCGTAAGTAGCAACCTGAGCAGTGGCCCTTTATATGCTTGAAAATAGCTCTCTTATTCCCACTGCCTACTTCTTTCTAAGATAAGTATTCCCAGATTACTTCCACACTTCTAACCATCTCAACTGAATTTCTAACACCATCCCTCTTATAATGTGATTCCCAGCGCAGAATCCTGTAGATATGACAACGAACCCTGCAGGTCCCAGCAGACTTGGACGTGACTTGGCTGGGGACCCTCTAAGCCTATTAATATGACTCAAGTTCATGTTAACATTTTTGGCAGCTGTATTTCACCATTTACTCATAACAAGTCTGTCTTTAATTAAAACCCCTTCTTTTACACACACTGTTGTTAAGCCATATCCCTCTCAACTTGGATTTATGTAACTGAGTTTGCTTTGCTGTTGTTTTTGTTTTGTCTTAGACCTTCAGTTATTCATTCTGTTTACATTCATTATTTTCAATGTAGTCTATCATTTTGAGCTGTTGACCTTCTGAATGACAATTTTATTATCTGACTTATCTCTTATCCTTGATAGTTTCATGTCATGAACATCACCAATGTCCTCATCTGGCTAATAGCCAAGTTTTTGGCAATCATTAGGCACAGTCCTCACTCTTCCACTTGCTAGCAATGTGATGTTGAACAAACTAATTGTACATTTTACATTGGTGTACAAGGGTGTACCTATGGCTGATTCATATTGATGTATGACAGAAAACCACAAAATTCTGTAAAGCAATTACCCTTCAACTATAAAAAAATTTTTTTAAGTCAAAATCAAAAAAGGAAGAAAGAAAGAAAGAAATTCCCCCAAGGTTTGCATTAACCCATTAACCAACAACCTTTGGAGGATGGTCTTAATAGTGTAGCATCCACCCAATGGCGTCATCACAGAGACTTCACTTTGTAAGATTATCATGAGAGATGTTGTGATGCATATCGCTCAAATCTAGATGAAATCTGCTGTAACATTCCACCCGTAGCCTATGGAAAAGGAAGTGAGGCTAGTCTGTCCTTATTTTCTCCTAGGCAACCCTTGCTGGCTAGCCTCCAGGGTCTGCTGCTTCCTTTAGAGGAGCTAACAAGTGATTTATTCAGCAAATGTCAACTTTCCTGATCTAAAGAGGTGGTTTTCACTCTAGGGTTCATTAGAGTGCCTTGGGGTGTACTCCGTTTCCAGGGAAAGAAGGGGACAAAATGGGGGTGTTCCTAGCTTCCTTTCCCTATGACACCCAGAGTATCTTTGCTTTGACTCATTTTCTATATTTGATTTCTGTAATTTCAGACTGTATTAAAAAAAAAAAAAGCCTCAGGAGGGATCTGAGAAACATAATTTGCAAACAACTGGAGTGAGCTATATTGAGATCTCATTTTTATTCTTTGCTCCTCTCGAGTTTAACAGCAGCATTCCAGGACTTCCCTGGTGGTACAGCAGATAGGAATCCGCTTGCCAATGCAGGGGACATGGGCTCTATCCCTGGTCCAGGGGGATTCCACATGCCACGGAGCAACTAAACCTGTGTGTCGCCACTACTGAGTACAAGCTCTGGAGTCTGAGAGCCGCAGCTACCGAGCCTGCCTGCTGCAGCACCTGAAGCCCGAGTACCTAGAGCTTGCGCTTCACAGCAAGAGAAGCCCTCGCAATGAGAAGCCCACACAGCACAACGAAGCGTAGCCCCTGCTCACTGCAAACTAGAAAAAGCCCTTGCAGCAATGAAGACCCAGTGCAACCAAAAATAAACAGATACAATTTTTTTTTTTTTTAAAGCAGCATTCCAGGTCTTTGGGGCCTGTCAAAGATGACAAGATGAGGGCAGCAAGTTTATCTGCAATGAGTTCCTTCTGACATCTGGGATGACATAGCTTACTTGGGTTGAGAGACGCAGATCGACCTGCGATGCTCAGAGCTCTGGACTCCTGGCTTCCGTTCATGCTCACCACCTCCTGCAGCTCGCCTTCCAGGACAAAGAACTTCCTCTCTGCGCAGGAGGCAGGAGGCTTGCAAGACCCAGTAGCTCTGTTTTCTCTTTCATCTGCTATCATTACACATCTTGCTCCAAGCAAACAAAAGGATGTGTCTTCCTTGTTCTTCCTCCTATAACTGAAAAAGTCCTTTGCCTTCTCTAAACTTTTACACAGGACCCAGCTGCTCTAGGTTGCAGAATCCCTGTGGCTTTTACAAGTTGGGGGTGATTCCTCCATTTCTCTCATTCTCTCTCCTTGTTTCTCGCATTTCCGTCCTTGCTCTCTTCTTTTGTTATTTACTATGTATTTATGGTGGTCTTTCTAATCCTCTTCAGTTTTTAAAGACATTCTTCTCTCCCTTGTTTATATGCTTTTGTTTTTTTGTTCTTATACTCAGTTCCTCAAAATGCTTTCCAGATAATCACATCTAATTCTTTGGTCATCTCCCCATTTTTCCTCACCTGTCTCCATTCATTTAGAAAATATTTATGGAGATTTAACTGTGTGCCAGACACTGGGCTGAATGCTGGGCGTATAACACATGGTTTCCATTCTCAAGAAGCTGGAGGAAATAGACAAACAGGAAGTTCCAGTACAATGATTGCTTTGTCACAACTCCATTTTTTATATTTTCACTCTCTTTTCAGCTACTTTCTTTTTAGAACCTGAGACCATAGGATAACTCTGGAGCAAGTAATGACCTCTACTAGTTGTGAAAGAGCACGACTTTATGCTGCTTGAAGCCTGAACAATGGGCTTATATGAAAGTCTTGAAAGAGAAAGGGAATTAGCAGGTACTAGGGACTTCACTTTCACTTTTCACTTTCATGCATTGGAGAAGGAAATGGCAACCCATTCCAGTGTTCTTGCCTGGAGAATCCCAGGGACGGGGAAGCCTGGTGGGCTGTCGTCTATGGGGTTGCACAGAGTTGGACACGACTGAAGCAACTTAGCAGCAGCAGCAAGTGCCTACTGCATACTGAGCACAATGCTGTCCCTGCTGGTATACATTATCTTATTTATTCTTCATAATACCCAAGAAGAAGGTATTATAATGTTTACTTTGTGGTGCAGGGAAGTCAAATTGAGAGAACCCCCAGGTCACAGAGCTGTAAATCAAGCTTTGGGATTCACATCCAAGTTTGTCTTTCCCATTCATCATACTGCAGAACTCAGCCTCCTTTTGAGGCAGTGTGAGGGAGGGATGGAGTTAGCAGATGCAAACAACGAAGTAAGAACAAGCTCCTACAAGTGCAGGGAACTGTATTCAATATCCTGTGATAAGCTATAATGGAAAACATATAAAAGATGTATATACATGTATAACTGAATCACTTTGTTCTACAGTAGAATTTTTTTTTTTTACATTTCAATTTGTTTCAATTGTTTATTAACCAGATTACAAAAATAATCCTGGTAGATACCTTAGTTCATCCTTCTAATAAGCCTGTTGATCTGGTCTTCCCTGTTGCCAGCATCTCCACCTTCTACAAAATGGGTGGTCTTTTTCTTCATTCCACCTTGTGGAGAAGACAATTTAAAGGGCCACAGGAAGTTGTTTGCTTCTTTGAAACATTTTCCAACGGTATAGATCTCATGAATCAGATCCTCCACACAGATGATTCCATATTTCCCAAGAGATCGAGCAATCAATGCGTTGTCTGTCGGGGCAATTCGCTTTTTGTTGATTTTGCCATAACCATGCTTGTAAATCAATTCATTTACAGACTTCAGATTGGGGTACCCCATGCAATGTATGGCTCCACAATTCTCAGCATGTTAATTGATGCCTTGTTGAGCTTCACAAAGGTGCCGTTGAATATCTGCTGGAGGCGAAGGAGCTGCAGCACCTTTGAACCTTTGGGCTTACACCGTTGATACCTCTGATCCTGATGACAAACGCCAATTTGGGTTCCTCGGGTACATAGAAGTTGCCGGCTTTTTGTGCCATCCTAGCCATTCGAATTTCAGTTCTGTACATCTGCCTGTATTCCTTGTGGTAAAGCTTAGCTTTTTCATAGATAAGCTTCCTCCTTGCCTTTCGAAGCATCTTTTGGGCAAACTTCTTTCTCAGTCGCTTGATCTTAAGCTCTGTGAAATTCTTCCGCTTTTTCTTAAGGGTTTCTGGCACAGCAGAAAACTTTTTCTTCTCTTCTGCACCTTCCATGGTTCCAGCCAGAAAAGAGCCTACAGTAGAAATTAACACAACATTGTAGATCAACTACGTTGCTGCTGTTCAGTTGCTAAGTCATGTCCAACTGTTTGCAACCCCAGGGATTACAGCATGTCAGACTTCCCTGTCTTTCACTATCTCTGGAGTTTGCTCAAATTCATGTCCATTGAGTCAATGATGCTATCTAACCATTTCATCCTCTGTTGCCCTCTTCTCCTTTTGCCTTCAATCTTTTCCAGCATCACGGTCTTTTCCAATGAGTTGGCTCTTCACATCAGCCGGCCAAAGTATTGGAGCTTCAGCATCAGTCCTTCCAATGAATATTATAGGGTTGATTTCCTTAAGGATTGACTGGTTTTATCTCTTTGCAGTCCAAGAGACTCTCAAGAGTCTTCTCTAGCACCACAATTCAAAAGCATCAATTCTTTAGCACTCAGGCTTCCATACTTGAGTTAAAAGAAGAAAGTCAACCTCCTTTGAAATGTTACCTTAACCTTCTATCTCTCTCAGTGTACATTTCTCATCTGCTTCAACTCCGCCTTGCTCAGAGCTCACTTCTTCTAGCAGCCTTCACTAACTGCTTAAAATATTCCTTCCTTCTGTGTAATCCCTCTTTGGAGTTTTTCATTATTTTGTACTAGTTGATTTTGCTTTACAGCTGTCTTGGCATTATTTTGTACTTGTGTCCTCAGCTTCCCTGAGTTGCTAATTCATGCAGGACTGAGTTTCTTCCACCTCGGCCACCAGCACAAATTGTTCCCATTGTGAATTGCATGCAGCCTCCTTCTATCTTTATCCCCATCCTTTCCCTCTTCTCCTTCATTGGACTTTTGTTCTGAGTCCTTTTCCTCACATTTATTTATGGGTCTTTCAACCATCAGGCTTCCTTGGTGGCTCAAATGGTAAAGAATCTGCCTGTAATGCAGGAGACCTGGGTTTGATCCCTGGGTTGGGAATGCCCCCTGGAGAAAGGAATGGCAACCCACGCCAGTATTCCTTTTTTTTTTTTTTTTCCACTCCAGTATCCTTGCCCAGAGAATTCCAAGGACAGAGGAGCCTGGCAGACTACAGTCCATGGGGTTACAAACAGTCAGATACAACTGTACTTCAACCATCTCTGATTAAAATCCAAGTCTCTTCCCCAAGTGGACAGCGTGATGGCTTCAGCGGTTGTTTTTACAGGCTCTGCCTGTAGTAGAGGCAGTAGAGGCCGGCTGTGTGCCCATGGCAGGGGGTTGTAACCTGCCAGCTGTAAGGAGCAGCAGAGGCCCAGCATGTGTTTCCCTCCTCCCACAGAGCTGGGGTCTTCCTGGAACGCAGCCTAGCATCACTCGTTCCCTTGGCTATAGTTCATGCCACCCTCTGTGACCACAGCTGGCACTCTGAGGGCTCTGAGCTCTCCCTGATGCTCTGCAGCCAGCCCCTCCCATTGAACAACAGCCAGAGCCTCTGCTGCCTCCATGAGACATAAGGCATTTTCCGATGGAACCTGTAAGCTTTCTTTTCCCTCTACTCTCTTTTTTTTTTCTTCATTCACAAACATTGTCCAGTCCTTGCCCAACAAGGAAGGCCACTGTTTTCATTGCTATCCTGCAAGCAAATTCTTCAGGTGGTTGGAGAACATGTATTGGTGCCATAGGACAGCATGCATGGGAGTTTGTTGCTTTTTTCTTCTTGTCTCCAGAGTGCACATATCCTGGCTGTAGTCTGGGAATCTTCATCTCTGACCTGTGTGCCTATCTCCTAACATCGTCATGTGGCAACACTATCCCCTTCCCCACGCTAGGACTAAACACGCAGTCAGGCCAAGAGCGGGCTTGCACACCATTGTCAAGCTTCTCTGTTGGTCCCTACACCTGCCTGGGAAGGCCCTTCCCTGCTCCCACTGACTCATTCCCACCCAGACAAGCCTCGGAGCAGGTGTGTTAGCAATGGTTGCCCATCATTTTGTAAAGACAGAAAGTAAAGTTTCTGGATAAAAAGCTCATCCAGGGACACGTGAGTTGGTGACAAGAACCACACACATGGCCTCCAGGATCCAGACCCTGCCTGTCCTGACACTGTCTGTCCCAAGTCTGCCCAAGGAGTCTGGAAGTCCAGACACTGTTCTAAGGCATCACTTAATCCTTCTAACAAGCTTAAATGGTGGGCACATCCCTTCCTCATCTTATACGTGAGAGAGTTAAATAACATGCCTCACTCAGCAGTCTGGTACCTGACAGAGGCAGGATTAGAACCCCAGCTGTTGAGTTCTAGAGCCTGTGCACTCGAGCACAGAGTCCAGGCTGCACTTTACAAATAGGAAAGCAGAGCCTGAAGGACATCAAAGGACTTCTGCAGCCAAAGCAGCAAGTCAGAACAGAACCAAAGTTTGACAAGGACAAGGGCCAGTAGAACTGGCCCAAGAAGCATCCAGTCAGCTTCTGTGGCCGGCAGTGGTTCAGCTCTAGGCTCACCAGGAGCTGGTATTTCTCATGGAAATGTTAGAAATCAGATGCGTCTCTGTTTCTGTCTCTGACTGATTTCTCCCCCTTCCTAACGGACAGGAACCACCTCCCTTTCCAAATCTGATCTGCTTCTTTCAAGGCCTTTCAAAGGAACCCCGGAAAGCCACACCTACCCTCTGACACCCTCCTTTCCTTAAGACAAGAAGGAACAAAGGAAACTCTTTTGATTGGCTCATCCTGAGCAAATACGGGTGTGTTACTCTATTCACTTTCAAATTCCCCTGATGGGCTTCCCTGCTGGCTTGGTAAAGAATCTGATGCAATGCAAGAGCCCTAGGAGTCAGGAGCCTCAGGAGATGTGGGGTTAGATCCCTGGGTCAGGAAGATCCCCTGGAGAAGGGAATGGCAACCCACTCCAGTATTCTTGCCTGGAGAATTCCACGGACAGAAGAGCCTGGTGGGCTACAGTCCATGGGGTCACAAAGAGTCGGACATGACTAAACCAACTTAGCACGCATGCACTGATAGAAATTACCTGGGCCTGTTCTTTAAAAGTAATTTCTTCTGAGGGAAAGAAGAGAAAATAAACTGTGCCTCTGACCTTTGGTATTAAACTCTTTTCTTCTTTCTCAGAGCCTGGCAAACCACAGGCAGGTTTTACAGTATCCCTGAACCTTTCCATTTTCTCTTCTCAAAAGCTGCTTCTAACTGTGCATGGTAAGTGCTAGAACTATAACCTGGGGGACTCTTTTTCCCACACAAAGAAGAAATAGTGGAAAAGTAGAATGACCAATGCTGGAAGGATTTTACCAGAAAATACAAGTAAATGTATCACCCCAGGGCAGTGTAACTAAAAATAAACAGCAGTGTACAGAGCCATTGTGAGATTCTCCCATGAATCTTTCCAGGATGCAGCAATTGCACAGATCATTATAAGGAAGTACTATTAAGCCAGGTGCTGTTCTGGATGGCAGGGGCACAACAGTGATCAGAAATAGATGGAAGTCCTTGCTCTCCTGGAGCTCATCTCCTAGAAAGGAAGAGCCAGCAATAAACAAATGAACCAATGAGGAAATCATTTGTCATGTGGTGATAAAGGCTTCCCAAGTGGCTTAGGGGTAAAGAATCCACCTGCCAGTGCAAGAGATGTAAGAGATATGGGTTAGTCCCTGGGTCTGGCAGATCCCCTGGAGTAGGAAATGGCACCCTATTCCAATTTTCTTCACATGGACAGAAGAGCCTGGTGGGCTGCAGTCCATGGGGTCACAAAGAGTCAGACATGATTGAGCGACTGAGCACACAGGCATGATAAAGGCTAAGAAGGTATAAAAAGCAGGGCGAGGGGGAGTGATACTGATGAGTTGGGATGTGATACAGTCTTTGTTCCCAAGACCTGTCACAAAGCTCCTAGAATCCCTGGAATGTCATGAGTGATGGACTTTCTCTTGTATTCAAAAGGCAGCCCTCTTGTGCCCACCTGAGTTTATGCTAATGAGGTGACTTAGTGTGGGGCCCCTAGACAGGTCCTCAGGATGGGGATGGTCACCAGAAAGACGCTAAGATTGGAAGGTATGTAACTTTCAACCCCTCCCACTGACTTCTGGGACTAGGAAGAAGGGAGCTGTAGGTTAAGCTCTATAAAAACACTTGAACAATAAGATTTGGAACCTAGTTTAGGAGCTCAGGTCAATACCCAATGTTATATAATAATCTATATAGGAAAAGAAGCTGAAAAGACATATGTGTATGTGTGTGTGTGTGTGTGTGTGTGTGTGTGTGAACTGAATCACTTTGCTGTGTACTTGAAACAAACACAATGCTGTAAATCAAAGAGAGAGAGAGATTTGATGGGTTTAGGAGTTGGTGAATGCCAGGAGGCTGCTCGTCCCAGTTGCATGGGGACAGAAGCTCCTGTCCTTGGGACGTTCCAGACCTCACCTTATGTACCACTTCATCTGCAGTTCATTTTTATTCTTTATAATGTCCATTATAATAAACTGGTAAATGTAGGTAAGTGTTTTGCTGCTGTCTGGGAGCCACTGTAGCAAATTAATTAAAACTGAGGAGGGAGCTGTAGGAAGCTCCAGTTTATAGCCATTCAGTCAGAAGCACAGGTAACAATCTGGACTTGTGATTGGCTTATGAAGTGGAATCAGTCTTGTGGGACTGAGCCCTTAACCTGTGGGTTATAACACCATCCCAGTTAGATAGTATCAGAACTTAATTTGTAGGACACCCAATCAGTGTCTGCTAAGAATCAGAGATTCCTTGGTGGTGCTGAAAAACACATATCAGAGTTAAGTAAGTTAAGCCATTAAGGTGTCTCTGATAAGGTAACATGTGAGCAGCGATCTGAAGAAAATGAGGGCATGAGCCTTGTGGTTTTCTTGCAGAAGAAACAGCATATGCAAAGGTCCTATAGCAGGGTTATGTTTATCATAGTCAAGAAAGCAAGGAAGCCAGTGTGGCTGGAGCAGAGTAAGAGATGATGAGAGTAACAGAAGATGTAGGACTCTGGTACAGACTTTGAAGTTTACGCTGAGAGCTGCAAAGTCATTCAAAATTTTGAACAGAGGAGTGACAAGAACCAACTTGCCTTTCAGAAGGACCACTCTGGCTGCTATGTGGAAAATGCCATCTTCAGAGTCAAGCATTTTTCACTATAAGCAGTGAGAAAGCTGATGGTCCGGTGGGGAAGACAGGTAATGGGTAACTGGAAAGCAGAAATGCAGGATGTTTTGGAATTGATAACAAGAGGATCTGACCCTTGTCTGAGAATCCAAGGGCAGGCTTCCTGGAGGAGGTGATTTTAAGCTAAGGCTTAAAGGATGAGTAGGAATAGAGGAGATAAAGAAAGGAGGGGAAGAGCTTTCCAGGGAAGGCAAAAAAACACATATAACAACTCTAGGCAGATTTCTTGGATGATCCACTGGTTAAGAATCTATGGAGAGACCACAACAGACAACACAGAAATACAAAGGATCATAAGAAACTACTATCAGCAATTATATGGCAATAAAATGGACAAAGTGGAAGAAATGGACAAATTCTTAGAAAAGTACAACTTTCCAAAACTGGACCAGGAAGAAATAGAAAATCTTAACAGACCTATCACAAGCACAGAAATTGAAACTGTAATCAGAAATCTTCCAGCAAACAAAAGCCTGGGTCCAGATGGCTTCACAGCTGAATTCTACCAAAAATTTAGAGAAGAGCTAACACCTATCCTGCTCAAACTCTTCCAGAAAATTGCAGAGGAAGGTAAACTTCCAAACTCATTCTATGAGGCCACCATCACCCTAATACCAAAACCTGACAAAGATCCCCCCAAAAAAGAAAACTACAGGCCAATACCACTGATGAACATAGATGCAAAAATCCTCAACAAAATTCTAGCAATCAGAATCCAACAACACATTAAAAAGATCATACACCATGACCAAGTGGGCTTTATCCCAGGGATGCAAGGATTCTTCAATATCCGCAAATCAATCAATGTAATACACCACATTAACAAATTGAAAAATAAAAACCATATGATTATCTCAATAGATGCAGAGAAAGCCTTTGACAGAATTCAACATCCATTTATGATAAAAACTCTCCAGAAAGCAGGAATAGAGGGAACATACCTCAACATAATAAAGGCTATATATGATAAACCCACAGCAAACATTATCCTCAATTGTGAAAAATTGAAAGCATTTCCTTTAAAGTCAGGAACAAGACAAGGGTGCCCACTTTCACCATTACTATTCAACATAGTTTTGGAAGTTTTGGCCACAGCAATCAGAGCAGAAAAAGAAATAAAAGGAATCCAAATGGGAAAAGAAGAAGTAAAACTCTCACTATTTGCAGATGACATGATCCTCTACATAGAAAACCCTAAAGACTCCACCAGAAAATTACTAGAACTAATCAATGACTATAGTAAAGTTGCAGGATATAAAATCAACACACAGAAATCCCTTGCATTCCTATACACTAATAATGAGAAAATAGAGAAATTAAGGAAACAATTCCATTCACCATTGCAACGGAAAGAATAAAATACTTAGGAATATATCTCCCTAAAGAAACTAAAGACCTATATATAGAAAACTATAAAACACTGGTGAAAGAAATCAAAGAGGACACTAATAGATGGAGAAATATGCGGGGAGCGAGCTCCGCCCGTGGCAAAGGTCATGAGGAAGGAGGCTCGGCATACGCAAAGGCGGGATCGAGCCTCAGGAGTCCCCCTGGAAATTCTCAAGCAGCTACCCCCAAAACCAGAGTCTGCCTACTTTCTGCTTTGTGCTTTCACCTACACCTCTGACTTTAAGGGGGGCTGTCCCCCACTACCTCTCTCTGAAAAAAGAGTTAGCTTACAGCTCCAGTTAATAATTCCTGGGTGTGACAGTGTTTAACCTACAAACTCCTTTGGAAATCCTCTAGCCTGCCTGAATAGGTTTTTCCAGCCACATGTGATTGTTCAGAGCCTCCCAACTGTGAGAGGCATGAGATGTTCTAAACTGTCTAAACACAGATTCCTTTGAGTAGTTAAAAGATTGATTAGAAATTGTATTGGTGAAGGGTTTTTCACTTATTGGGCCAATGTTTGCTGCTAAGTCTCCATACTCCTTACCTACTGTGTCCTTGGCAGTGTATTGATTGATATAATGGGCGTATAGAAATGTAAGTAGTAGCCTCAATGTTTGTAACCTTGGACCCTTGAGTTAATTCTTTTCTTGATTGAGCCCACCTCACCTTTGCCCTATAGGAATGCAGCTTTGTCCAATGCTTTTTTGGGGGCTGGTGCCTGACTTTGGAATAATCACCTTTAGAGAAAGATAAGTTTCTTAAAATGTTAACAGGCCTCCTGGCCAGAAGATGATGTAATTCACCTGAACTTTTGCATATGATAAGTTTGAAAGCCTGGCTTCGATTAGGACCAGGAACTGCTGTCCTTGCATGACTCCACCCCTTCCCCCTTTATCCTCTATGCACAACTTAAGGTATAAAAACTACTTTGGAAAATAAAGTGCGGGCCTTGTTCACCAAAACTTGGTCTCCCCATGTCGTTCTTTCTTTCACCTTCTAGCTGAATTTTTCCTCTGAGGCGGGGAAGCTCGTCAAGCCTACTAATTTTGCCTGGGCTTCTAAGATCCGACCGGGGAGGCCTTAGTGTCTCCTCTCCTTTGGGAGAACGGGAGGACGCCTGTGGCCTTCGTAGGTGACGTAAATTCCCTGCTTTGGAAGTTTATTCAGCCTCTTTTCTCCACTGAATTTCCTCACTGAGCTATCCTCATCCTATTACTCTTTATATCTTTGATAAAATATTTAAATAAATAGGTCGCTGATGCTGTCCCCGCTTTGAATACCCTGGATCAGCCGAGGCTGGTCCCCGGCAGAAATATACCATGTTCATGGATTGGAAGAATCAATATAGTGAAAATGAGTATACTACCCAAAGCAATTTATAGATTCAATGCAATCCCTATCAAGCTACCAATGGTATTCTTCACAGAGCTAGAACAAATAATTTCACAATTAGTATGGAAATACAACCTTGAATAGCCAAAGCTATCTTAAGAAAGAAGAATGGAACTGGAGGAATCAACCTGCCTGACTTCAGGCTCTACTACAAAGCCACAGTCATCAAGACAGTATGGTACTGGCACAAAGACAGAAATATAGATCAATGGAACAAAATAGAAAGCTCAGAGATAAATCCACACACCTATGGACACCTTATCTTTGACAAAGGAGGCAAGAATATACAATGGATTAAAGACAATCTCTTTAACAAGTGGTGCTGGGAAATCTGGTCAACCACTTGTAAAAGAATGAAATTAGAGCACTTTCTAACACCATACACAAAAATAAACTCAAAATGGATTAAAGATCTAAACGTAAGACCAGAAACTATAAAACTCCTAGAGGAGAACATAGGCAAAACACTCTCCGACATACATCACAGCAGGATCCTCTATGACCCACCTCCCAGAATATTGGAAATAAAAGCAAAAATAAACAAATGGGACCTAATTAAAATTAAAAGCTTCTGCACAACAAAGGAAACTATAAGCAAGGGGAAAAGACAGCCTTCAGAATGGGAGAAAATAATAGCAAATGAAGCAACAGACAAACAAGTAATCTCAAAAATATACAAGCAACTCCTACAGCTCAATTCCAGAAAAATAAATGACCCAATCAAAAAATGGGCCAAAGAACTAAATAGACATTTCTCCAAAGAAGACATACAGATGGCTAACAAACACATGAAAAGATGCTCAACATCACTCATTATCAGAGAAATGCAAATCAAAACCACTATGAGGTACCATTTCATGCCAGTCAGAATGGCTGCGATCCAAAAGTCTACAAGCAATATATGCTGGAGAGGGTGTGGAGAAACGAGAACCCTCTTACACTGTTGGTGGGAATGCGAACTAGTACAGCCACTATGGAGAACAGTGTGGAGATTCCTTAAAAAACTGGAAATAGAACTGCCTTATGATCCAGCAATCCCACTGCTGGGCATACACACTGAGGAAACCAGAAGGGAAAGAGACACGTGTACCCCAATGTTCATTGCAGCACTGTTTATAATAGCCAGGACATGGAAGTAACCTAGATGTCCATTGGCAGATGAATGGATAAGAAAGCTGTGGTACATATACACAATAGAGTATTACTCAGCCATTAAAAAGAATACATTTGAATCAGTTCTAATGAGGTGGATGAAACTGGAGCCTATTATACAGAGTGAAGTAAGCCAGAAAGAAAAACACCAATACAGTATACTAACGCATATATTTGGAATTTAGAAAGATGGTAACAATAACCCTGTATCAGATCAGATCAGTCGCTCAGTCGTGTCCGACTCTTTGCGACCCCATGAATTGCAGCACGCCAGGCCTCCCTGTCCATCACCAACTCCCAGAGTTTACTCAGACTCACGTCCATCGAGTCAGTGATGTCATCCAGCCATCTCATCCTCTGTCGTCCCCTTCTCCTCTTGCCCCCAATCCCTCCCAGCATCAGAGTCTTTTCCAATGAGTCAACTCTTCACATGAGGTGGCCAAAGTACTGGAGTTTCAGCTTTAGCATCATTCCCTCCAAAGAAATCCCAGGGCTGATCTCCTTCAGAATGGACTGGTTGGATCTCCTTGCAGTCCAAGGGACTCTCAAGAGTCTTCTCTAACACTACAGTTCAAAAGCATCAATTCTTCAGCGCTCAGCTTCACAGTCCAACTCTCACATCCATACATGACCACAGAAAAACCACAGCCTTGACTAGATGGACCTTTATTGGCAAAGTAATGTCTCTGCTTTTGAATATGCTATCTAGGTTGGTCATAACTTTCCTTCCAAGGAGTAAGCGTCTTTTAATTTCATGGCTGCAGTCACCATCTGTAGTGATTTTGGAGCCCAGAAAAATAAAGTCTGACACTGTTTCCACTGTTTCCCCATCTATTTCCCATGAAGTGATGGGACCGGATGCCATGATCATAACCCTGTATACAAGACAGCAAAAGAGACACTGATGTATAGAACAGTCTTTTGGACTCTGTGGGAGAGGGAGAGGGTGGGATGATTTGGGAGAATGGCATTGAAATATGTATAATATCATATATGAAATGAGTCGCCAGTCCAAGTTTGATGCACAATATTGGATGCTTGGGGCTGGTGCACTGGGATGACCAAGAGGGATGGTATGGTGAGGGAGGAGGGAGAAGGGTTCAGGATGGGGAACACATGTATACCTGTGGCAGATTCATTTTGATATATGGCAAAACCAATACAATATTGTAAAGTTAAATAAAATAAAATTTAAAAAAAAAAAAAAGAATCTGCCTGCCAATGCAGGGAACATGGATTTGACCCCTGGGCTGGGAAAATTCCTCATGCTGCAGGGCAGCTAAGCCTATGTGCCACAGCTACTGAAGCCTCTGTACTTTAGAGCCTATGTGCCACAACTACTGAGCCCAGCTGCTGCAACTGCTGAAGCCCGTGTGCCTAGACCTTATGCTCTGCAACAAGAGAAGCCACCACCACGAGAAGCCTGTGAATTGGAACTAGAGAGTTGCCCCTGATTGCCACAACTAGAGAAAGCCTAGTGTATGCTAGAAGACACAGCACACACACACAAGACTCCAGGCATAAATCTAGGCATGAAAAAGTGCAGACTCATTGCAGGGAACATAATAACACAAAAGAGGCTGAAGCCTAGTAAGCTAGGGCCAGGGTATTGGGTTAATGCTGGTAAAAGTGGGGCTGTGCCTGTGGGGCTGCATCTAGAGCGCTGAGGACTGGTCATAGCCCTAAAGCTACATGAGCCATTGGAAGTTCTCTTCAGTGGACCAGTACAATCAGATTCGCATTTTCAGAGGATGAGTTAGGCACTACGTGATGACTACACTTACTCAGGGGAGCAAGAGCAGATGAAGTGAGAACAATTAGAAGATCAGGTGTGCGAGAAAACCAGAATTGAAAGAGACACATGTACCCCAATGTTCATCGCAGCTCTGTTTACAACACCTAGGACATGGAAGCAACCTAGATGTCCGTTGGCAGATGAATGGATAAGAAAGCTGTGGTACATATACACAATGGAGTATTACTCAGCCATTAAAAAGAATGCATTTGAATCAGTTCTAATGAGGTGGATGAAACTGGAGCCTATTATACAGAGTGAAGTAAGTCAGAAAGAAAAACACCAATACAGTATATTAATGCATATATATGGAATTTAGAAAGATGGCAACGATGACCCTATATGTGAGACAGCAAAAGAGACACAGATGTTAGGAACAGACTTTTGGATTCTGTGGGAGAAGGCAAGGGTGGGATGATTTGAGAGAATAGCATTGAAACATGTATATTATCATATTATCATATCATAGATCACCAGTCCAGATACAATGCATGAGACAGGGTGCTCAGGGGTGGTGCACTGGAATGACTCTGAGGGATGAGATGGGGAGGGAGGTGGGAGGGGGGGCTCAGGATGGAGAACACATGTACACCCATGGCTGATTCATGTCAATGTATGGCAAAAACCACTACAATATTGCAAAGTAATTAGCCTCCAATTAAAATAAATTAATTTACAAAAAAAAAAAAAAAAAAAGATCAGGTGTGGGCCAGATATCATAAAAGCCTGGATTTGGCAGGAGTGGAGGGGATGGAAGTCAACAGGTGGGTTTGAAGGATATTTTGGAAGACAGCAGACCTGATCACTGTTTAGAAGTGGGCAGAGGGGGCCTTTGAGTAGCTCTCTCTGACTTTTGCCCTTGGGTACCTGGGTAGATGGGGGTGCCACTCCTGAGAGAGGGAACCAGAGCCCCACGTGGTTTGGAATTCTAGGGCCCCGGCCAATGCTTATTTTGCCCCTTGAGCAGAGCTGCTGCTGCCCTGTAGGTAGAGTGTGCTGGAGCCAGTTTATACCCTCAAGCCAGCTGCTCAGCATTTGGTTACTTAAAATCAGCTATGGGGGGTGAATTTACACAAGGAGGACAAACATTACCAATCACAGCTTGCCTTCCAAAGAGCTGGTTCACAGCACACTACTGTCTGCAAGGAAATTTTGGCTGGTGTTTCAGACCCTTCAGTGACTGCTTGTTGATACTTTACTGGTTTGGGAATATAGGTCATCATTCTCCAATTTTGTTACACAGAGTTGACCTTGCTACTTGGATTAAATGCATGGGCACCTTCCTATATATAGCTTATCTTCTCTAGGCTGTTGCCAGAGTTGAGATTGGAAGCAGCTATGGAACATTGACAAGAATCTGGATACCCTTGAAGCACGCCCAGGATACCAATCTTGGCTGCCTTTCTGTTTATGGCTTTCTGGACTTCCTGCCAAAACACCTTATCTCCCCTAGATTTTTATCTAATGTCAAGATTCCATAATTAGCAGAATATTTGAGAAGGAAGCAGACACTGGAAAAGAAAACAGGCAGGATGCCAGGAGATTCATCTATCCAACCATCCATCCATCTGTCCATACACATATCTGACAAATATTTGCTAAGCATTCAGTATGTGGCATATGCTTCCGAGTGCTGGGGATATCAAATCAAAGAAGTTCTTTGGGGTTCTCAACATCACTGGGGAGAGAGACTCATAAATAATTCTAATGTCAATTTTCATCAAGGTGTGTTGCACTATAAGCAACAGAAAACCTAATCAGATTGGCTTGAACAAGGAAGACATTTATTTTATCAATTATTAAATAGTTCAGAAGTACGACAGGTGAATTTCAGTTCCTCTTCTCTGTAATACTCTTGGATTTGCCATGCTTTATGTGTATTTGTGTCCAAACCAGGCTAGACACAATATGACTGCAGGAGTTCCAGTCATCACATCAGATATCACAACATCCAAAGGAAGAAGGAAACTGTTTCTTCCTGTATTTTTTTTTTTTTTTTTGAAGAAAAGAGAACACTTCTCCCAAATTCCCTAGCAGATGTGCCTTCATGTCTTAGTTCACTGAACTGGGGCATGTGCCCATTCCAAACTTCATCTCAGGCAAAGGGAATGATAAATTTCATAGGCACAGACTAGTCAGGTTCTACCTTGAATGCTGAGAATGGTGTTACCGTCCCTGAGTCTCATGGAGGCAGGAGGAGATACCTGAATATTTCTGTTAGTAAAGGAGAATAGGGTGAGAGCTCTGGGTGATTAGGAGGTGACACACAGCATCTATTACACAGATCTAAGGAGATGCCACACCAGAGGTGTGTGTGTACTGATTGGTGGGGTTCGTGGGGCAAGACAAAGTTTTTTTCTGGGTGAGGGAGGCAGTTGGGATTTCAAAAAGGAGGTGACTTGGGAGCTGGACTGGGGATAAAGAATACAAGGCTAAAAGCTCTGCCTACCAGATACAGGTTGAGAGGGTATTCTAAGCCCTTCTCAAAGGATTTGGCTAAATGCTACAGGAAGTGTAGAGTCATTACACATATTCTTAATACTTTTAAGTCCTATTTTTCTATTTTATTTTGTTTTTGTCTGTACTGCACAGTTTGTGGGATCTCAATTCCCCAGCTGGGGATCAAACCTGGCCCCTTGGCAGTGGAAGTGTAGAACTCTCCAGTCACCAGGCCACCAGGGAGTTCCCTAAATTCTATTTGTAAGTGGAGAAATAGGAAAGGGGAAGAAGAAGAGTCACTTGCTGAATGTCTTCTATATGCTTGATGCTGATTATATAGATTCCTCCTTTAATCCTCAGCACAACTCTACTGGAAAGCTATCATTGTCCCATCTTACAATGACCAAATGGCTCACAGATCAGGACCAGCCCTGACCGACTGATGTTTGCTTAGGTATATGACTGCAGGCGTGGCAGTTCCCAGGCCTTTGATGGGGGCATGAGGGGCTGTGCAGTGCAAAGAACACGGGTGGCTGTTGCCATGGGAGGTGACGAACTTCTGGATTACAGCAGCAGGGATGGAGAACAGATATGATGAGGAGCTAAATGCATGGGAATTGGCGACCAAGTGTCTTTGTGGATGAAAAGATAGAGTTTATTAAGACACAGTAGTTCAACTATAGTCTTCAGTTTGAAAATTCAAATTTGTTTTGACCCTACTGAGATATTAGGGAACATTTTGAGCATACTTGTCCCTTAAGAAACAGTAGGTGAAAGCAGAAAACTGCATCTAGTTTAGAAATAAATACATGATCCACATGTGTGCACACACACTAGCACCCTCAAATATCTACCAGCTGTGTCACCATATGGGTTATGAGCCACACTCATCCATATCCGAGTACAACCTTCTGTCCAATTTCCAGTAAGCATCCGTCCACCACTTCACAATAACCTGCAAACTGCAGCCTTCTAAAGCCCATGTCCACACGGAAACTTCAGGTCTTTGGAAAGTACCACATTTATTCTATTATTTATGTGTTTTGCAACCATTGAACATGTTTAAGACCATGCCATGATTTTTATTATGTTTCTATCTCTTTTTAAAATGTCACTAATTATTTAACTTATATGCAGAGTACATCATGAGAAACACTGGACTGGAAGAAGCACAAGCTGGAATCAAGATTGCAGGGAGAAATATCAATCACCTCAGATATGCAGATGATACCACCCTTATGGCAGAAAATGAAGAGGAACTAAAAAGCCTCTTGATGAAAGTGAAAGAGGAGAGTGAAGAAGTTGGCTTAAAGATCAACATTCAGAAAACGAAGATCATGGCATCCGGGCCCATCACTTCATTACAAATAGATGGGGAAACAGTGGCTGACTTTATTTTTCTGGGCTCCAAAATCACTGCAGATGGTGACTGCAGCCATGAAATTAAAAGACGCTTACTCCTTGGAAGGAAAGTTATGACCAACCTAGATAGCATATTGAAAAGCAGAGACCTTACATTGCCAACAAAGGTCCATCTAGTCAAGGCTATGGTTTTTCCTGTGGTCATGTATGGATGTGAGAGTTGGACTGTAAAGAAGGCTGAGCACCGAAGAATTGATGCTTTTGAACTGTAGTGTTGGAGAAGACTCTTGAGAGTCCCTTGGACTGCAAGGAGATCCAACCAGTCCATTCTGAAGGAGATCAGCCCTGGGATTTCTTTGGAGGGAATGATGCTAAAGCTGAAACTCCAGTACTTTGGCCACCTCATGTGAAGAGTTGACTCATTGGAAAAGACCTTGATGCTGGGAG
Organism: Bos taurus; assembly: GCF_002263795.3. Taxonomy (NCBI): domain Eukaryota; kingdom Metazoa; phylum Chordata; class Mammalia; order Artiodactyla; family Bovidae; genus Bos; species Bos taurus. Next base: position 82,820,990 of record NC_037337.1, on the reverse strand, counting down.
GGATTGGGGGCAGGAGAAGGGGACGACAGAGGATGAGATGGCTGGATGGCATCACTGACTTGATGGACGTGAGTCCGAGTGAACTCCGGGAGTTGGTGACGGACAGGGAGGCCTGGCGTGCTGCAATTCATGGGGTCACAAAGAGTCAGACATGACTGAGCAACTGAACTGAACGGAACTGAATGAAGACTTTCGGAGAAAGCAATGGCACCCCACTCCAGTACTCTTGCCTGGAAAATCCCATGGATGGAGGAGCCTGGTAGGCTGCAGTCCATGGGGTTGCTAAGAGTCGGACACAACTGAGCGACCTCACTTTCACTTTTCACTTTCATGCACTGGAGAAGGAAATGGCAACCCATTCCAGTATTCTTGCCTGGAGAATCCCAGGGACGGGGGAGCCTGGTGGGCTGCCATCTATGGGGTCGCACAGAGTCAGACACGACTAAAGTGACTTAGCAGTAATGAAGACTTTGAATGTTGTGTTCATTTTCTCCACGGTTTTCATTGCCCAATTTTGTACAACAAAATTTTTAAGAATTATTTCAAAAGTTTAGGCTTATAATAGAAATGACCATATGTTTAAGGTTCTGCTTCAAATACTTGGATTTATGATGATGCACTTTACTGAAAGGGAGTTTGGTCAGGGGGATGGGGGCAATTGTGGCTTTGGCTTTGGACGTACTGAGCTTGAAGTTCCTGTATCGGAGGGCATCCAAAAGATGACTAAAAGTTCAGGGGAAAACAACTGGGTGTTATGTAAATAATTAACAAATTACTATTACAAATAACAGGTAATTGAAGCCATGTAAGTGGGAGAGGCTTCCCAAAGAAAGGTGCAGAGAGTCTACGAGGACACCTGAAGGCACCAGCATCCGAAGGCAAGGCAGGGAGGGAGGGGCCAGGGGAGAGTCTGAGCTGCGATGGGGTCAGAGAGATGGGAGAGTGTGATGTCAGGAAGTCAGGAGAGACCAGAGTCCAAGATGGGAAAGGTGGGCCGACAATGTCTAAAGTTACCAAAGTTCAGATAGAAGGCATGATGGAAGGTGTCGGTTGGATCCAGGTATTCATAATTAGCTTTTTAAATCTACTTATTTATTTGGCTGTGCTCGGTCTCGGTTGTGGCACACGGTATCTTCAGTCTCCACTACAGTGTGAGGGATCTTCAGTTGTGGCATGTGGGATCTAGTTCCCTGGTGAAGGTCGCTCAGTCATGTCTAACTCTTTGTGACCCCATGGACTATATAGTCCATGGAATTCTCCAGGCCAGAATCCTAGAGTGGGTAGCCTTTCCCTTCTCCAGAGGATCTTCCCAACCCAGGGGTCAAAAACAGGTCTCCCACATTGCAGGTAGATTCTTTACCAGCTGAGCCACAGGGGAAGCCCCTGGTTGCCTGACCAGGGATTGAACCTGGGCCCCCTGCACTGGGAATAGAGTCTTAGCTACTGGACCACCAGGGAAGCACCAATAATTCATTTTTAGCCATAGAGAGGGAAGGCTTTGGAAGTCCCTTCTCCTAAGATTTTTAGCAGTGAAGTGAAGCAAAAGAATGGGATTTTGTAAGGGAGCCAAAGTTGAAGGAAAATTTAAAAGATGTTTTTAGAGTGACGAGTAGAGATTAAGAGAGACAGGGGGACTTAAGAAAAGAACATGAAAGGAGACAAAAAGAGATGGAAATGGTTACACTTGGAAAGAAAAATGGTCCCTTCCTCCTCTGAGACAAGAGTGAATAAGGCAAAATGAATTTAGGTACGGTAGAGTTTATATTCCATAACCTGTGTTTTCCTTTGGAAGCAAAGGGAATGTGAAAATAGGATTGTAGCAGCTTAATCAAACAAGACAGAGAAGGCAATGGCACCCACTCCAGTACTCTTGCCGGGAAAATCCCATGGATGGAGGAGCCTGGTGGGCTGCAGTCCATGGCGTCGCAAAGAGTCGGACATGACTGAGCGACTTCACTTTCATGCATTGGAGAAGGAAATGGCAACCCACTCTAGTGTTCTTGCCTGGAGAATCCTAGGGATGGCGGAGCCTGGTAGGCTGCTGTCTATGGGATCGCACAGAATCGGACATGACTAGAGTGACTTAGCAGCAGCAGCAGCAGCAGCAACCAAACAAGAGACAACAGGAGGAGCCAATCTGAGGCTGGTGAGGGGGTTCTCAATGTCACCAGTGTCTCAGTTCAGTCAGTTCAGTTCAGTTGCTCAGTCGTGTCTGACTATTTGCGAGCCCATGGACTGCAGCACGCCAGGCCTCCCTGTCCATCACCAACTCCTGGAGTTCACCCAAACTCATGTCCATTGAGTCGGTAATGCCATCCAGCCATCTCATCCTCTGTCGTCCCCTTCTCCTCCTGCCCTCAATCCCTCCCAGCATCAGGGTCTTTTCCAATGAGTCAACTCTTCACATGAGGTGGCCAAAGTACTGGAGTTTCAGCTTCAGTATCAGTCCTTCCAATGAACACCCAGGACTGATCTCCTTTAGAATGGACTGGTTGGATCTCCTTGCAGTCCAAGGGACTCTCAAGAGTCTTCTCCAACACCACAGTTCAAAAGCATCAATTCTTTGGTCCTCAGCTTTCTTCACAGTCCAACTCTCACATCCATACATGACCACTGGAAAAACCATAGCCTTGACTAGACGGACCTTTGTTGGCAAAGTAATATCTTTGCTTTTCAATATGCTATCTAGGTTGGTCATAACTTTCCTTCCAAGGAGTAAGCGTCTTTTAATTTCATGGCTGCAGTCACCATCTGCAGTGATTTTGGAGCCCAGAAAAATAAAGTCTGACACTGTTTCCACTGTTTCCCCATCTATTTGTAATGAAGTGATGGGACCAGATGCCATGATCTTAGTTTTCTGAATATTGAGCTTTAAGCCAACTTCTTCACTCTCCTCTTTCACTTTTATCAAGAGGCTTTTTAGTTTCTCTTCACTTTCTGCCTAGATTCCTTCTATATTCTGTCTCTACTATCGTAGGGACAAGATGTCAGCTGACACCACACAGCATGTCTTCATTTCTGGAGGAAACATGGAGAAAGGCAAAGAAATGGCATCCCAGCTATATATCCTGCTCTTTTTTAATCAGGAAAATGATAACTTTCCAGAAAGCTCTCTACTAGTAGTCGATTCCCGTTTGTATTTCACTGGCCAGAACTAGGTCTGGCTGCAAGAAACTCTGGTTAGTTAGTGCTTTTAATCTTAGGAAGGAAAAACGAGATATTAAGTAAACACCTAGCTATGCCCGCTGTACTGACAGTAAGAAAGAATGAATGCTCTGGCGATGTAAAGGACAATGTGGGTGTTGAGAACGAAGACTGGTAACGGCACTAATTTGTACTGGACTTCCATTATCAGCTATTGGATAACTGGGAGCAGTTGTCTTATCTCAGTGAGCCCCACAATTTGCTTACCCATAAGAGGAGATGCTTAAGCCATATTATTTTTAAGATTTTAAAAGTTCTACAATCTATGATTCTAAGAGCTTATAAAAAATTCCATTTCTAAAATAGCAGGAGACTGTGATTGACTTTCCTGGAAGCCCGAGAAACTTGTTGATTCTTTAATAAATCTAAGCATTCTTTCTGTTCAGGACGACACAGTGTAGGACCTAAGAAAAATGTTTCCTATAAGTACATTTAATAAAGCATATTAGTACACCAAATTGAAGTTTTCAGTTAAATATGCACTTATGAAGAGTTCTCTAATGCAGACACCAGAAATGCAATTGCAGAGTTGAAGCCCATGAGATTTAAAAACCGAAACAGAAATGGTCCTCCAGAATGGCTGTACCAATTTACATTCCTACTAGCAATGTTCTTGGAGAAGGAAATGGCAACCCACTCCAGTGTTCTTGCCTGGAGAATCCCAGGGACAAAGGAGCCTGATGGGCTGCCGTCTATGGGGTCGCACAGAGTCGGACACGACTGAAGCGACTTAGCAGCAGCAGCAATGTTCTAGAGTGCCAATTTGCCTAGCAGAAAATATAAACATGAAGAAAAAAATAGCATCATGAGGTCCTTTATTCTTTGTCAGACACCATCATATGCCCTTAAACTCATTTTATCTGTGATTTTCCTGGCTACCCTATGAGGCAGGTAGCATTATTATACCCATCCTAGAAATAAAGAACTGAAGCTCAGAAAGATCAAACAGCTTGCCCCAGGCCAGTCACTTTATCACTCACAAAACAGCCTGGAATACACGTTTGTCTGACACCAAGTCCATTGTCTTAAACCCCGTACCCCACTGCCTTACAATTTCTTCCTATTGGGTCTTTAGTCTAACATGGGAAAATGTGAAAAGACTTGTTTATTGTGCCTCAAGATTCTGTCCAGAATCTGTAACATTGCAAAGGCTAGAATTTGGTAGAAGCAGTATCTTCCAGGATAAGGTGAGATACCACAAAGCCACAGAGCAGTATTATGCACTAAGAAAACCTTTAAGAATCATACATAAAGAGGCTTCTCTTTCATGGTTTTCAACAGTTTAAATAACATAGGAATAAAGGAAACTTATTTTCACCTTTTCTTCCTATTATTCAGTGGGAACTAACTGTGACTTCTGGTTATATTTTTAAAGAAAATCTCAGATTTTCCTTTGTCATAGACCTGAGGTGAGGTTCCTTCAGGGCCATCTCTGCCTATTTGGTCCTCTTTGGATAGGTGTTCACTCACAGAGGCAGACACTGAGCTCGTTTTGTTGTAGCGTCACTGCCGCAGGAGGAAAAAGAAGCCCCTGAATGGGACGGAATGGGGTGGTTTTGTTGCAACAGGTCAATAAACTGTAGAAGCCGTACTCAGTGATCAGTTCTTGGAATCCTGCTAAGACAGAAGCGGCCGGCACAAGCAAATCTTCAGGTTCACCTGGGCCTTTTTTGTTGCTGTTATTGATGGGGGCCATTTTGAAAGTCTTTACTGAATTTGTAACAATGTTGCTTCTGTTTTCTGTTTTGGTTTTGGCCCTAAGGCAGGTGGCATCTTAGCTCTCTGGCCAGGGACTGAACCTACATGCCCTGCGCTGGAAAGCCAAGTCTGTGCAGCCAGGGATGTCCCCGCCTGGGCCTTTGTAAGTGAGTAAGAAAAAGGACAGAGGCAGGGTGGAAATGGTCATTGTAATGCAAATCATGAGGTGCCTTGATGAGAGGAGACAACATGGCCTTTGAAAGACACGCAGCCTCTCATGATGGAGATGGATTGGGGCAGTCCTAACAAGCAACGGCCAAATAACCAACGCAAGGGTCCTCTCTCTCGCAAGTTGGAGAATTGTCATCAACTGATAGAATCCCATGGCTTTTCCTCTTTGCTCTATTAATCTATTCATTCTTTTACAGCTTCATTGGAGTCTAACTTGCTTCCAATCAAATTCACCCATTTTAAGAATACAGTTTAATGAATTTGGGCACCTATACATATACAGTTATGCAACCACCCAACGTCTATAGGACTTCTATGTCTCTCTTCCATTCCTCATATAGGTCATTTATATTTTCTCTTTTTCTTTATCAGTCTTGCTAGGTGTTTGCCACTTTTACTAATCATTTCAAAGAACCAGATTCTGGCCTTATTTTCTTTATTGTTCATCTCTTTTCATTGACATGTGCTCTTATCTCTATTATTTCCTAATGTTTACTTACTTTGGGTTTAATTTGCTCGCTTTGTTTTTAGTTTCTTATGCTTGAAGATTTAGGTTTTTTTTCTTTGGTAACAGCTTTATTGAGAATTTACATACAATTCATCCATTTAAAGTGTACAGTACAATGGTTCTAAATATATTCACCAAGTTGTACAGCCAAAATCAAATAAATTTTACAATATTTTAAAAAAACTTATAGTATTTTAGCCACCCCCAAAAGATCCTACCTTTGTTAGTCACCTCCCCTTGCTGGCCCTTCCCTCAGCACTAAACAACCACTAGCCTAATTTCTACCTTTATAATTTGCCTACTCAGGACACTTCCTATAAATGAAGTCATACAATATGTAGTCTTTTATGATCGGCTTCTTTCACTAAACATGTTTTCAAGGTTCATCCATGTTGTAGCATATGTCAGCACTTGGCTATTTATTCCTTTTAACCACCAAATAATATTTTATTGTATTGATTCTCTACATTTTATTTATCCATTAATCAATATATGAATAGATGATTGATTTTAATTTTCTCTTCATTTCTAATATATGAATTTAAAGATGCAAAGAGTACTTCTTTATCTGCATCATATGAACTTTGAGATCTTATATTTTCATTATATTTCCATTCAAAATATTTTAAAATTTCCCTTATGAAATTAATCATGGATGTTTATAAATATATTGATTAATTTCCAAATGTTTGGGACTTTTGTCCTGTATACTGAATAATATTTAAGATCTATTTCATGTTCATTGTTTCTTCAGCTGTATCCAAAATTCTGTTAAAAATATCCAATGAATTTTTCATTTCAATTACTGTACTTTCCAGCTCTAAAATTTCCATTTTGTTCTGTTTTTTACAGTTTCTAGTTCTCTGCTATAATTATCCTGTTTTGTTTATTTACTGTGACCATTTTTTTTCTTAACTCCTTGAACATTTTTACAGTGGTTGCCTTAGTTCTATCTATTTATTACAAGAGCATCTAGATAATCGCAGAGTTCCTTTTCTCCCCCCTAAGTATAGGTCACACACTCCTGTTACTTTGCGTATCTAGTGATTTATAATAGGATGTTGATTATAAGGGAATGTACAATGTGGAGACTTGATTCTGTTATGTTCTCTTGAAGAGTAATCTTTATTAACTCGGCTAGACTCAAATTCCAAACAATGTTTTCCTGCCCTCAACAACAGTTGAATTCTCTGCTCAGTTATTTCAGCTTCCAGCTGGCCTTTTCTTTCTTTTCCTTTTTTCTTTTTATTCTTTTCTTTTCCTTTTTCTTTCCTCCCTCCCTCCATTCCTTCTTTTCTTTTTATCAAGAAGTTGGATGGATGTTTTAGACAGATTTGGGGTTTTCACACCTGCAGTTTACTCTCTTCTAGGATTTCCCCCTTAGTTCTCGCTGATCTGCCAGCCTAAGCTCTCTCCCTAACAACCCAAGACAGAGAATTGATGAGTATGTTCAGGTAAAAAGTTGTAAACTTGCAAAGCTCATAGGTATAGTTTCTGTTTTTAAGGGCAGACCATTCTCCATTTACTTTTGATCAGTCTCCAGTGTAATAAAAATTGCTTTTTAAAACATTTTGTTAAGGTTTTATAATTATTGCGCATGCAATAGTCCAACCAAGCTGCTCTACCATTATTAGAAGTTGAACTTTGCTTTCAAACAATTTTTTTGAAAAGCATACCACTTGCAAAGATCGTAAGATAGGAAAGGGATATACGTATGATGGATCATGACAGCGTGGTTTTGAAAAGAATTAATCTTCCTGAGAATATAAAAATTAAGGTAATGTATGTCTTTGTGGGAAAGCAACATTCATCTCTCTGAGGTGCTTACATTAGTCCTTAAAAGAGAAAAAAAAAACGGAAAAAGGAATAAGCAGTTGAACTATTGTATTAAACTTAAAAACTGGTGTTTTTCATAAAGTACTCTAACATTGAAGAGATTGAAGCATGACTGCATGTTATTCAGAGTCTTAAATTTTAAATGCGCTCTGTCAAATTGTGGTCAACTGCTATGTTACATGTCTTCTAGTTGATCCCATCCCACTCAAATTATCTATGGCTGTAAATGACAAGCATTCCTGAGGCTGTGGCCGAAGCAGCTGCCACAGAGCCTGTGAGGCTGAATGTGGTGGGTACAGAGTGATCGCGCAGACACAAGGTCCGAGTTGCTGGGGGAACAGCAGCACATTGTGGACTAGCTTGCCGCATGAGCAGAGGTCATGACAAATTTCATCCCCGTGGAAAAACTCGGGCTCACTCTTTGGCAAGAAAATTTTATAGTAAACATCTCATGCAGACCCAAAATTTTTAAGTTACATAATTGAACCTGGTCTTACAACCAGATAACTGGTTAATGGATTAGCAAGCTGGGCATCACCGATTCAACTGGCATGAATTTAAGGACAGAGGAGTCTAGGGTGCTGCAGTCCATGGAGTCGCAAAGAGTTGGACACGGCTTAGTGACTGAACAACAACAAGGTGGGCCGGTTAGAAACTCCATTATTATAATTGGTTCCCTCAGGTCATGCGTGTTCTCTCAGATTCCTCCTTTAAAAATGAAACTCCTCCTGTTATTCTGGAATGAAAACATTAAAGAACATCTTTCCTCCTCTCGAGCTATGTTACAGCAACATGAGGACAACTGAGTTTAAAGTATAATTTTTGCTGTGAAATAATAGAGCTAATGAGTCTAATTTAGATTTTTTTTTTCTAAAGCAAGTTCACATGATCCAATGAACCATCAGAATTAAGGGGGAACCAAAGACAGAAAGGCCTGGTTCTAAAGACAAACTGAGATCCTGGCTAAAAGACAGAAGAGATGAGAGTTGACCATGACAATAGTAGGAGAGGGAAATAAGAGAGTTAGAAGGAGGCCAAATAAAAATTCAGTACCATTCTGAAGAACCACCAACATTTCAAGTTCAAAACACCAACATTTTAAGTTTAAAGTCTTTTAACTGATCAGGTATTGCTAGTATTTTTTAAAAAATTATTTAAAAAAATTTTTTAATTGTTTAAAAAATTTTTTATTTAAATTTATACAAAACACAAATAACACAAAATCTATCATCTTAACTATTTTTAAGTGCACGGTTCAGGGGCATTATCTACATCGTTGCGCAACCATTGGCATACCATTACCACCACCTGGGAAGCCCTATATTTTAAGCATTTCAGCCTTTATGATGGCATTATGATAGCATTTCCTAATGCCTACTCTCTTTAAGACTAATGGTGTCTCCTTGAGTAAAAAAAGACTCAGGGAGAAGACCTTACTGGTGAAAGTTACAGAGAGGAAGAATTTGGCTCAACATGAGAAAGAACTTTCTATGTTTAGATCTGCAACAGAAAAACAGGAGGCCAGGGAGCTCCCTTTGAAGGTGAAGAGCATTCACACAGGGGCTCTTTAGGCCATCTGTTGGGTGTGCTTTGGAAGAGATTCCTGTCCTGGGTGGGAGAAGGACCTCTGGACTTCCTCTAACTATGTGGGTCAATAGTTGAACTGACAGAAATCACTGCACACTCAGGTTTCAGATGAGCTTATTGGACTTCAAGTACACTAGATTTGGACTTTAAAATAGTTACTTATTAAAACCACTTATTGGCAGGTTTCATACTTCCCTGTACATTGTCTGTTGGTTTTGTATAAATTGCTGCTGCTGCTGCTAAGTTGCTTCAGTCACATCCTATTCTGTGCGACCCCACAGATGGCAGCCCACCAGGCTCCGCTATCCCTGGGATTCTCCACGCAAGAATACTGGAGTGGGTTGCCATTTCCTTCTCCATTGTATAAGCTATGAATAAATAATTAAATGTAGAATACGTAGGTTTCACACCTGGTCCAACCTTTTATTAATCAAGGGATAAGAGGTTTGCCCCATTCTGATTCATTTTCAAGCTGCTGCCAGACTAATCTTTCTAAGATGCAAATTTCTGCATGTTACCTTTTCTTTTTTAAAAAACTTTAATAGTATCCTTTTGTTTTGAAAATAAAGTTCAAATTTCTAAGCATGGCGTTGAAGACCACCCTGCTTATCCCTTGAGACTGTCTCTAGTCATTTCTTCTCTTAAATTCTAATCTGTAGCTGGAACGAATTACTTCAATTCTCCAGTCTTTGTCTGGCTAACTCCTACATATTCTTTAAGACTCAGCTCAGGTATGATCTTTTTCAGGAAGATATCACCATTTTCCCTCATTGCTTAGCCAGAGCACCTTCATCATCTGTGACTGTAACTATGGGCATCATAGAATAAGCAGCTTGGGGAGAATTTGTTATTTGGGATAAAAATAAAGTTTGATCCCTACCTCGATCCGTGCATCATAATAATTTCCCAGTGGATTAAAAGATAGGAGGATTAAAAAATAATCTTGTAGTGGTGAAAAATCTTTGAATATATGACATAAAACATACAGGTCACTTCAAAAGATTATTAAATATAATTACACAAATTTTAAAAACAATTCCTCATGTTAAAAACATTATAAACTATCTAAATACAAGTGATAAAGGGTGAAAATTTGAAATGCTGTATGTCATATAGAGTCTCTACACATCAGTAAAGAAAAAATAAACACATTCAGGGCAAAGAACATAAATAGTATGCATTAACAGTTACATATGGCACATGGGTAAATTCTTAACTAAATATTAGAAATGCAGGCTGGCCCAACCCCAGATCTACTGAAAGAAAAAATACTTTTAACAAGATCTTTGGGTAACTTTGCACACACATTAAATTTCAGAAGTACTATCCTAGACACCATCATACTATTGTGACGTTTTCTTTTTATCTCCTGCTAGAAGGTAAGCTACATAGAAACATTTATATATATGTATATATATAATCTATCCCTTAAACCTGTAGAGCATCGGTACAGAGTGGATGCCCAATAAATGCTTACAAAACTAATAAAATGAAGACAATAACATTCCCACTAAGAGGATGTTTGCTTTTGGTGAGGACTGCACCTAACGGCTGGATGCTGGGTTTCTTTCCCAAGTTTGTATTTCTATCACTCTCTAGAAAATAAAAGGAACCAATCCAGCTTGGGCCTACCAAATCGATATGCCATCTCATGACCACAAAGCAAAAGTTCTTTCATCTCTTAATGGATCTGCTAATTTGGAGGATTTAAGAAAGATTTTTTCAAGTCAGAGATCAGACAGCTGTTTTATTTGGTGGCATATGTTAGGTTAGACTATTAGAAATATCCAGAAAAATTCCTTAAAAAATAGATCCAAGAACAGGAATAGACACACAGACACAGTGGGATAAGGGGAGGGTGGGACGAGTTGGGAGAATAGCCTGACATGGATACACTACCATGTGTAAATTAGCTAGCTAGTGGGAAGCTTCTGTACAACACAGGGAGCTCAGCTAGGTGCTCTGTGATGACCTAGCGGGATGAGATGGGAGTGGGTGGGAGAGAGGTTCAAGAGGGAGGGAATAAATGTATACATGTAGCTGATTCATTTTGTTGTACAGCAGAAATTAACACAATATTGCAAAGCAATTGTATTCCAATAAAAAACATTAAAAAAAAATTTTTTTAAAGGAGTAAGCCTACAAATATACCTCTTTTATTCATTCTCTAAATTTCAGTGTTTGTTAATACAACCCAAAATTTTGAGCAGCAGTGGTTTGTTTAGTAATTCTTTACACCATATCTTTTCTCTTACAATAATAATTTTTAATGCTTCATTCAATTTTGTAATTGGATTTTATAAAACAAATACAAACAGATCAATTTAAAATGCTTATCTACAGAACTAAAACAATGCAATCTGCTGAATTAAAATATTATATTGGGATAAGACTACAACTCCTATTCTCAAAGTTTATAGAAATCATTGAAAATAGTGACGACATGTATCCCACACCTCTTCATTGGTAAATAAAAGTTTAGATGAAAAGAAAAAAAATAGGCCCAAGGAGAATGGAATTAGATTTGGCTGCAGCATCGCTCCTTGCCAAGAGGAGAGGAGTAGGATGGAAGGAGACCTGAAATTTATCAGAAATAGAGTAAGAAGGAAGAGAAGCAAGGGAAGAATAAGGGTGGCCAAAGAAGACAAGGATAGAAAGAAAAACATAAATGAGAAGAAAGAAATTTTCCATCAGTATTAGGTCCAAGGACAGAGAAGAGAAGGAAAATTTTAGCATCCCATCTAGTGTGTAATGCTTAAGTGCCTACTGAATTAAATGCAAATACTCTAGCCTGACATTCAGAAATCTCCACTTAACATCCAGATCTCGCCCTTCAGCCACATTTTCCATTATCCTTCTGTGTGTGCCCTACTTCAGCCAAACAACATCACTTACATTTGTCCTTGTTGATCCGGATCATTGCTCACAATGACCTTTTAATCTGGACTGTCCCCCTCGTGCTGATTTCCTTCTATAAAAATTCTACCAGTCCTTCAAGGCTCCTCCAAAACGTCCCTTTTCCTTGAAAGCTTTCTTTTATTTTCTCCAGTGGATGCCCTGCTCTCTCTCTTTGCAGAGAATCCTCTTCAGTGACTTTTATCTGGGTTTCCCTGGTGGCTCAGATGGTAAAGAATCTGCCCACAATGTGGGAGACCCGGGTTCAATCCCTGGGTAGGGAAGATCCCCTGGAGGAGGAAAGGGCAGCCTACTCCAGTATTCTTGCCTGGAGAATCCCATGGACAGAGGATCCTGGCAGGTTACAGTCCATGGGGTTGCAAAGAGTCGGACTCCACTGAGCGACTAACACTCGTTGTTTATGTACTTGTCTGCAAATGTCATGGACCATTTTGTCTCCTAGAACACAGTGTATGGAAGGTGAAATGATTTCAGTTTATTTGGAGTGAACTGATTAGGACCTTACCTGAAGATGGAGTGACTTCCTTCTCAAAAAATTACCCTCATTCTATCTGTAAACTATACACATATTTAAAATTGTATACATAACTTTTTTTTCTCTTTTTAGCCAGGCAGATCTTTTTTCTGACTGAGCCACAGCTTGGTCCCATGGAAGTTGTTCTTCCATCTCCTACTGCTGATGGCTCGTCTTCAAACAGGCATTTAACGTGGATTACTAACATAGCAAACTAGTCTCACCCATAGTTTTGACCACTCATGAGTGGCCTAGAAAGTCAATGACATGTTATAATTTATGATATTCCAGGAACACGGATTTATAAGAGCTGCCTCACGTGAAAGAATAAGTCACTTGACGATGGGCATACCTAGCTGACCACTCCCCATACTTCAACACAGCTTTGTTGTTTGGTACTCACTTTAGAATTTTGTTGACTCAGGGGGAAAGCCCAGAATCTCAAAAGGGTAACTGGACTTGGATATGTTTGTTTGGCCTACTTGGTGTTGGTGTGTATCAAATTTAGAAAGCCACACAGGTAACCAACATTTTAAAAAATTCTGATATATTTTTATTACCTGAAGTCCCTGGTGGCTCAGACAGTAAAGAATCTGCCTGCTACATGGGAGACCCGGGTTTGCTCCTTGGTTGAGGAAGATCCTTCAGAGAAGGGAATGGCTACCCACTCCAGTATTCTTGCCTGGAGAATTCCATGGACAGAGGAGCCTGGCGGGCTACAGTCCATGGGGTTGCAAAGAGTTGGACATGACTGAGCAACTAACACTTTCACTCTCATAGTTTATATTAGGATTCATTCTTTATATTGTGTAGTTCTATGGGTTTTGACAAATGGATAATGTCCTGTATCCACCACTGTAATATCATAAAGAGTAGTTCCATCACCCTAAAAATCCCCTGTAGTCCTCCTTTTCATCCCTCCTTCTGGTGCCCACTGATCTTTTAAAAGTCTCAATAGTTTTGTCTTTTCCAAAATGTTATATGGTTGAGATCATACAATGCATGTAGCCTTTTCAGACCAGCTTTTCTCACTTCACAGTGTGCATTTAAGGTTCTGCCTTGTCTTTTCTTGGCTTAATAATTCACTTCTCTTTAGCACTAAATGATATTCCATTGTTTAGATGTATCAGGATTTTTTATCCATTCACCTCCTGAAGGATATCTTGGTTGATCTAGGTTTTTAGGAATTATGAGTAAAGCAGCTATAAGCATTTGTGTGCAGGTTTTTGTATGGACACAAGTTTTCAACTCTTGTGTAAATAACAAAGGGTACCGTTGATAGATTATATGGTAAGACTTTGTTCAGCTTTGTAAGAAACTGCTAAATTGTCTTCTAAAGCAGTAATGAATGAGACTGTCTGTTGTTCCACATCCCCACCAGCATTTGGGTTGTGTGTGCTTTGCATTTTAGCCATTTGAATAGATATGCAGTGATGTCTCATTATTTCAGTTTGCAGTTCATTTGCAAACTAAATGCACACACATACATAATGCATCTCCTCATACCATATTTGCCACCTGCATTTCTTCTTTGGTGAAGTGTTTGTTCAGGTCTTTTGTCTACTTAAAATTGGGTCATTTGTTTTATTATTGAGTTTTAAGAGCTCTTTGTATATTTTGGATACAATCCCACAAAATGTATGTTTTGCAAAAATTATCTCCAAGTCTGTGGATTGTCTTTTCATTCTCCTAACAGTATCTTTCACAGAGCAAACATTTTTAATTTTAATGCAGCTTATCAGTTTTTCCTTTCAGGGATTTTATTTTATCTTTTTGGTGTCTTATCAAAAAAGTCATCAAGTTCACCTGAATTTCCTATTATATTTTAAACTTCAGACTATGATCCATTTTGGACTATGACCCAAATGAAGTAGGGCAAAGACTAACTGAATTCTGCCTAGAGAATGCACTAGTTATAACAAATATCCTTTTCAACAACACAAGACATGACTACACATGGACATCACCAAATGGTCAATACCAAAATCAAATTGATTACATTCTCTGTAGCCTAAGTTGGCGAAGCTGTATACAGTCAGCAAAAACAAGATTTGGAGCTAACTAACTCAGATCATCAGCTTCTCAAAGCAAAATTCAGGCTTAAACTAAAGAAAGCCAATAAAAACACTAGGCCAGCCAGGTATGACTTCCGTAAATTCACAGTAGAGGTAATGAATAGATTCAAGGGACTAGATCTAGTTAAGAGTGTGCCTGAAGAACTATGGACAGAGGTCCATAATACTGTAGAGGAGGCGGCACACAAAGCCATCCCCCAAAAAAGAAAAGCAAGAAGGCAAAGTGGTTATCTGAGGAGGCCTTACAAATAGTGGACGAATGAAGGGAAGTGAAAAGCAAGGGAGAGAGGGAAAGGAACATGCAATTAAATGCAGAGTTCCAAAGAACAGCTAGGGGAGACAAGGAGGTCTTCTTCAATGAACAGTGTTTAATAAGAGAAGAAAACAACAAAAGGGGCAAAACTAGAGATCTCTTCAGGAAAACTGGAAACATCCAGGAGCTTTCCGCCCAGAGATGGACACAATAAAAGATAAAAATGGTAGAGACCTAGTAGATGCTGAATGAATCAAGAGGAGACAGAAAGAATACACAGAAGAACTGTATTAAAAAGATCTTAATGAACCAATTACTACGATGATGTGGTTAATCACCCAGAGCCAGACTTTCTGGAGTGCGAAGTCAGTGGGCCTTAAGAAGCACTGCTGCTAATAAAGCTAGTGGATGTGATGAAATTCCAGCAGAACTATTCAAATCCCTAAAGGATGATGCCAACAAAGTTTTGCATTCATTATGCCAGCAAATCTGGAAGACCCAACAGTGGCCACAGGTCTGGAAAAGGTCAATTCTCATTCCAATTCCCAAGAAGGGTATTACCAAAGAATGAGTTAACCATTAGACAGTTGCATTCATCTCCCATGCTAGTAAGGTCATGTTTTAAATCTTGCATTCTAGACTTCAGCATTATGCGAACCAAGAAATTCCAGACATACAAGCTGGGTTTAGAAAAGGAAGAGAAACTAGAGATGAAATTGCCAACATTCACTGGATTATAGAGAAAGCAAGGGAATTTCAGAAAAACATCTGTCTGTTTCATTGATTACACTAAAGCCTTTGACGGTGTGGATCATGATAAACTGTGGAAAGCTCTTAGAAAGATGGGAATACCAGACCATCTTACCTGTCTCCTGAGAAACCTGTATGCAGGTCAAGAAGCAACAGTTAAAACCCTGTATGGAATAACTGATAGGTTCAAGATTGAGAAAGAAGGCTGTCTGCAGTCACCCTGTTTGTTTAACCTACATGCTGAGCACATCATGAGAAATGCCGGGATGGATGAGTTACAAGCTGGAATCAAGACAGACGGGAGAGACATCAACAATCTCAGATATGTGGATGATACCACTCTAACGGCAGAAAGCGAAAAGGAACTAAAGAACTTCTTGATGAGGGTGACACAGGAGAGTGAAAGAGCCAGCTTAAGACTAAATATCAAAAAAAAAAAATAAAACTAATATCATGGCATCTGGCCCCATTACTGCACGGCAAATAGAAGGGGAAAAGGTGGAAGTAGTGACAGATTTCCTCTTCTTGGGCTCCAAAATCACTGTGGACGGTGACTGCAGCCATGAAATCAGATGTTTGCTTCTTGGCAGGAAAGCAATGACAGACCTAGTCGGTGTGCTGAAAAGCAGAGACATCACTCTGCCAACAAACTTCTGTATGGTCAAGGTTTTCCCAGTGGTCGTGTACGACTGTGACAGCTAAAGGAGACCATAAAGGAGACAGAACACCAAAGAACTGATGCCTTCGAACTGGATGCTGGAGAAGACTCCTGAAAGTTCCTTGGACAGCAAGGAGATCAAACCAGTCAATCTTAAGGGAGATCAATCCTGAATATTCACTGGAAGGACTGCTGCTGAAGCTCCAGTATTTTGGTCATCTGATGCAAACAGATGACTCACTGGAGAAGTCCCTGATGCTGGGAAAGATTGAGGGAAGAAGGAGAAGAGGGCATCAGAGGATGCAATGGCTGGACGGTATCACCAATGCAATGAACATGAACTTGGGCAAACTCTATGAGATGGTGAGGGACAGGGAGGCCTGGCCTGCTGCAGTCCATGGGGTCACGAAGAGTAGGACACAACTTGGTGACTGAGAGCAGCAACATGATCCACTTTGACTTCATTTTGTGAAAGTTCTCAGGTCCAGACCTGTGTTAATTTGTGTGTGTGTGCGTGCGTGGATGTGCAGTTGTTCCAGCATCATTTACTTTAAAAAAAAAAAAAGTTTCTGATGTGGACCATTTAAAAAATCTGTATTGAATTTGTTACAAAATTGCTTGTTTTATGTTCTGATTTTTTGGCTACCAGGCATGTGGGATATTAGCTCCCCTACCAGGAATTGAATCCAAACCCCCTGCATTGAAAGGTGAAGTCTTAACCAGTGGATCGTGAGAAAACTTCCTTAGCATCATTTATCAAAAAGATTATTCTTTCTCCATTGACTTGACTTTGGTTGTTCGTCAGAGATCAGTTGGCTATATTTATATGGTTCTATTTCTGTCTCTCAATTTGTCTCATTGAACTATTGGTCAATTGTTTTACTGATAAATTGCCAACATCTGCTGGATCATCGAAAAAGCAAGAGAGTTCCAGAAAAACATCTATTTCTGCTTTATTGACTATGCCAAAGCCTTTGACCGTGTGGATCACAATAAACTGTGGGAAATTCTGAAAGAGATGGGAATACCAGAGCACCTGACCTGCCTCTTGAGAAACCTATATGTAGGTCAGGAAGCAACAGTTAGAACTGGACATGGAACAACAGACTGGTTCCAAATAGGAAAAGGAATATGTCGAGGCTGTATACTGTCACCCTGCTTATTTAACTTCTATGCAGAGTACATCATGAGAAACGCTGGGCTGGAAGAAGCACAAGCTGGAATCAAGATTGCCAGGAAAAATATCAATCACCTCAGATATGCAGATGACACCACCCTTATGGCAGATAGTGAAGAGAAATTAAAAAGCCTCTTGATGAAAGTGAAAGTGGAGAGTGAAAAAGTTGGCTTAAAGTTCAACATTCAGAAAACGAAGATCATGGCGTCCGGTCCCATCACTTCATGGGAAATAGATGGGGAAACAGTGGAAACAGTGTCAGACTTTCTTTTTTGGGGGCTCCAAAATCACTGCAGATGGTGACTGCAGCCATGAAATTAAAAGACGCTTACTCCTTGGAAGGAAAGTTACGACCAACCTAGATAGCATATTGAAAAGCAGAGACATTACTTTGCCAACAAAGGTCCATCTAGTCAAGGCTATGGTTTTTCCAGTGATCATGTATGGATGTGAGAGTTGGACTGTGAAGAAAGCTGAGGACCAAAGAATTGATGCTTTTGAACTGTGGTGTTGGAGAAGACTCTTGAGAGTCCCTTGGACTGCAAGGAGATCCAACCAGTCCATCCTAAAGGAGATCAGTCCTGGGTGTTCATTGGAAGGACTGATGCTGAGGCTGAAACTCCAATACTTTGGCCACCTGATGCAAAGAGTTGACTCATTAGAAAAGACCCTGATGCTGGGAGGGATTGGAGGCATGAGGAGAAGGGGATGACAGAGGATGAGATAGCTGGATGGGATCACCGACTCAATGGACATGAGTTTGGGTGAACTCCAGGAGTTGGTGATGGACAGGGAGGCCTGGTGTGCTGTGATTCATGGGGTTGCAAAGAGTTGGACACGACTGAGCAACTGAACTGAACTGAATTTATTTTTGGCTGCTCTGGGTCTTCATTGCTGGGTACAGACTTCCTCTACTTGCTGCAAGCAGAGGCTACTCTCTAGTTGCAATCATTGGCTTCTCACTGTGGTGGCTTCTCTTGTTGCAGAGCATGGGCTCTAGAGTGAGCAGGCTTCAGTAGCTGTGGTGCATGGGCTTAGTTGCCCCACAGCATGTGGGATCTTCCCAGACCAAGAATCGAACCTGTGTCCCCTGCATTGGCAGGTGGATTCTTATCCACTGGACCACCAGGAGAGTCCTTCCTATCGTCTTTAGGTGTTATACTTCCTTTCTCTTTTGTTGTTGGTTGTTATCACCTGCAAACAGGTAACCAACTTCAAGAATCTCCTTTAGAATTTTAGAAGAAAGTTATCAAATTCACAGGGCAACAAATCCAGGTAGGGGCATGGGAGAAAAGTCCTTCTCAAAACTCTGAGCTAATGGTTCTCAACCTGCGTGCACAGGAGATTCACTAGGGAGCTTTTCAAACCTGGCAATGCCTGGCCCTCAGGCCAATTGAATCAGAGTCTCCACGGTGAGGCCCAGGAAATCTGTGTGTATGTGTCTGTATACACAAACACACACACACACACACACACACACACACAAACACAGAGGTGATTTGAATGTGCAAACTGGATAGAGAAACACTGGTCTGAGGGTATGATACTCAAGCTTGTACCCATTCAGATGTGATGCTGAGACCTAATCATCTTATCTGAGCAAGGACCCTATGTCCACCCCTGCAGAGGGGGCTGCTTACAGCCACTTTTCTTTAGTGACATGACAGGCACCTCATACTTTAGAAAGGAATTGGATCTCCTTTTTAATAAACAATGTCCTCTCTTTCAAGGGAAGAGGAAAAGTTGAAATTGACATCCACCAAGACAATTGAAGCAAATAAATCCAGGCACAGATGACAAAGAGTTCTTCCACATATCCATTAAATACAGGCGATGGCTGCTTTTACAGGAAACATAATTTGTTCTAAATTTCCCCCTTTGTGAAATTATCTATAAATTTCCAAATTAATATGTAGCTGCTGAGAGAATGTCTTCTTTGTCTCCCTCCCTGCAGTCTGCTTTTCTTTTATTTATTTTGCTACAAATAGGGAGAGTAGAAGAAAAGGAAGGTTTTTATGTGCTTATTTTAAAGGCAACATGTAAAATCTCATCAAGTGAAGTCACTCAGTCGTGTCCGACTCTTTGTGACCCCATGGACTGTAGCCTACCACGCTTCACAGTTCATGGAATTTTCTAGGCAAGAGTACTGGAGTGGGTTGCCATTTCCTTCTCCAGGGGATCTTCCCAACCCAGGGATCGAACCTGGGTCTCCCGCATTGTAGGCAGACGCTTTACCCTCTGAGCCACCAGGGAAATCTTATCAAAATGGGATCCAATTAAGAGTCCTTTCTCTTGGGACTTCCCTGCCAGCCTAGTGGTTAAAGCTCAGTGCTTCCAATACATGCTTGGGGGAAACTAAGATTCCACATGCCGCTCAAGGCCAAAACAAAACAAAAACCTTTCTCTTTGTCTCATTCAGCAGTTGAGTAAGGGGTGAGCAAGGGAGGGATTCACATGTTAGTTCCCTTGGAACAAAGTTGGTGAGTACCTGGCATCCCTGTATGATGAGTCAACCCACCAGAGAGTGTAATTTGTGGAATAAACAACCAAGAATGGCATCCGAGGTCATAAATAATCAAAATTGGGGGCCATATTGGTTACTGTCTCAAGGTAACTTAGAGTGAGGAAGACTGATGTACTGTGACAACTAAGCTGGTTTTCTTCTGTGGCTGGGAAATGCGTTCCACTCCTCTAAGGTAGGGAAGTCTAGTTGGCTGTATGAATTCATCCTACCCAAATTCACAGACAGGGGGCACAGAGTAAGGAGGATGAAGAGGGCAAAAATCTGAGGCAGTGCGGAGAAATGAAGAAAGCTGAAGCGGGTGGGAACAGGAGATGTGAGAAGGGTGTGCCTTTAAATCTCCATACTCATCAGATCCCCCTTGTAATTCATTGACACTGACTCAGCTTTGAGCTAGGAGAAAACTGCATTGGGCTACAGCAGTTTGGCTCTTGAGTTTCAAATGGAATAGTGACCTGTCATCACTCACTGGTCACTGATGAGAACAGAGGGGAGAGAGTAGCTGTACCGAATGGGTGGCTACAATCGCCATCACTTCAGGAAAAACTATTCAAGATGCATGCACTATTGACGCTGTCATCACAGCCAAAGACAAATGGCCTTCTTTGTTGTTTTCCTACAGCTTCTGTCAGATGTGTTTATTGAGTGTCTGGTTCCACTGCCAGGTCAGCTTAGTTAGAGGGGAGAAACTCATTTAGCACAGAGAGCCAGTCTGAGAGGGGGAACCAGTGCATTTACATGGGCCGAAACTTTGAAACACACTTCTCACGACTCTTCTCAAGGAGCTGAGACTCAGTAGATACTAGTTTTCCTTAAGTGTGCCCTGATCTGTGATGACAGCAGTGAGAGTCAGAAGGTTGGGAGCCATGGTCCCTAACACACAGTCTGGTATGGTGTTGGTGATATAGTGCTGAGCATAGCTGCCTTCCTAACACACATTCTAGGGCACCAAGCTTGTTTCTTATACATGGGAAATTTTGACTTTTTTCCAAAACTTGACTTCAAGATTATTAAAATAAAAATAGTATCTCAGCTGGTAAAGAATCCATCTGCAATGCAGGAAACCCCGGTTTGATCCCTGGGTTGGAAAGATCCCCTGGTGGAGGGCATGGCAACCCACTCCAGTATTCCTGCCTGGAGAATTCCCATGAACAAAGGAGCTTGGCAGGCTACAGTCCATGGGATCGCAGAGTCAGACATGACTGAGTGACTAAGCACATTCATTTATAGGCATACACTTAGTAGTATGTATCAGGCACTCTATCTATCAGATCTAGTCCCTTAAATCTATTCCTCACTTCCACTGTATAATCATAAGGGGTTTGATTTAGGTCATACCTGAATGGCCTAGTGGTTTTCCCTACTTTCTTCAATTTAAGTCTAAATTTGGCAATAAGGAGTTCATGATCTGAGCCACAGTCAGCTCCCGGTCTTGTTTTTGCTGACTGTATAGAGCTTCTCCATCTTTGGCAGCAAAGAATATAACCAATCTGATTTCAGTGTTGACCATCTGGTGATGTCCATGTGTAGAGTCTTCTCTTGTGTTGTTGTAAGAGGACGTTTGCTATGACCAGTGTGTTCTCTTGGCAAAACTCTATTAGCCTTTGCCCTGCTTCATTGCGTATTCCAAAGCTAAATTTGCCTGTTGCTCCAGGTGTTTCTTGACTTCCTACTTTTGCATTCCAGTCCCCTATAATGAAAAGGACATCTTTTTTGGGTGTTAGTTCTAAAAGGTCTTGTAGATCTTCATACAGTGAAAGTGAGAAATAGATTTAAAGGACTAGATCTGATAGACAGAGTGCCTGATGAACTATGGATGGAGGTTCGTTACATTGTACAGGTGACAGGGATTAAGACCATGCCCATGAAAAAGAAGTGCAAAAAAGCAAAATGGCTGTCTGGGGAGGCCTTACAAAGGGCTGTGAAAAGAAGAAAAGCCAAAAGCAAAGGAGAAAAGGAAAGATATTCCCATTTGAATGCAGAGTTCCAAAGAATAGCAAGAAGAGATAAGAAAGCCTTCCTCGGCAATCAATGCAAAGAAATAGAGGAAAACAACAGAATGGGAAAGACTAGAAATCTCTTCAAGAAAATTAGAGATACCAAGGGAACATTTCATGTAAAGATGGGCTCGATAAAGGACAGAAATGATATGGACCTAACAGAAGCAGAAGATATTAAGAAGAGGTGGCAAGGATACACAGAAGAACTGTACAAAAAAGATCTTCATGACCAAGATAATCATGATGGTGTGATCACTGACCTAGAGCCAGACATCTTGGAATGTGAAGTCAAGTGGGCCTTAGAAAGCATCACTATGAACAAAGCAAGTGGAGGTGATGGAATTTCAGTTGAGCGATTCCAAATCCTGAAAGATGATGCTGTGAAAGTGCTGCATTCAATATGCCAGCAAATTTGGAAAACTCAGCAGTGGCCACAGGACTGGAAAAGGTCAGTTTTCATTCCAATTCCAAAGAAAGGCAATGCCAAAGAATGCTCAAACTGCTGCACAATTGCACTCATCTCACATGCTAGTAAAGTAATGCTCAAAATTCTCCAAGCCAGGCTTCAGCAATATGTGAACCATGAACTTCCTGATGTTCAAGCTGGTTTTAGAAAAGGCAGAGGAACCAGAGATCAAATTGCCAACATCCGCTGGATCATCAAAAAAGCAAGAGAGTTCCAGAAAAACATCTATTTCTGCTTTATTGACTATGCCAAAGTCTTTGACTGTGTGGATCACAATAAACTGTGGGAAATTCTGAAAGAGATGGGAATACCAGAGCACCTGACCTGCCTCTTGAGAAACCTATATGCAGGTCAGGAAGCAACAGTTAGAATCAGATATGGAAAAACAGACTGGTTCCAAATAGGAAAAGGAATATGTCAAGGCTGTATATTGTCACCCTGCTTATTTAACTTCTATGCAGAGTACATCATGAGAAACGCTGGGCTGGAAGAAGCACAAGCTGGAATCAAGATTGCCGAGAGAAATATCAATCACCTCAGATATGCAGATGACACCACCCTTATGGCAGAAAGTGAAGAGGAACTCAAAAGCCTCTTGATGAAAGTGAAAGAAGAGAGTGAAAACGTTGGCTTAAAGCTCAACATTCAGAAAACTAAGATCATGGCATCCGGTCCCATCACTTCATGGGAAATAGATGGGGAAACAGTGTCAGACTTTATTTTTTTGGGCTCCCAAATCACTGCAGATGGTGATTGCAGCCATGAAATTAAAAGACGCTTACTCCTTGGAAGGAAAGTTATGACTAACCTAGATAGCATATTCAAAAGCAGAGACATTACTTTGCCAACAAAGGTCTGTCTAGTCAAGGCTATTGTTTTTCCAGTGGTCACGTATGGATGTGAGAGTTGGACTGTGAAGAAAGCTGAGCACTGAAGAATTGATGCTTTTGAACTGTGGTGTTGGAGAAGACTCTTGAGAGTCCCTTGGACTGCAAGGAGATCCAACCAGTCCATCCTAAAGGAGATTAGTCCTTGGTGTTCATTGGAAGGACTGATGCTGAGGCTGAAACTCCAGTACTTTGGCCACCTCATGTGAAGAGTTGACTCATTGGAAAAGACTCTGATGCTGGGAGGGATTGGGGGCAGGAGGAGAAGGGTCGACAGAGGATGAGATGGCTGGATGGCATCACCGACTTGATGGACATGAGTTTGGGTGAACTCTGGGAGTTGGTGATGGACAGGGAGGCCTGGCGTGCTGTGGTTCATGGGGTTGCAAAGAGTCAGACACGACTGAGCGACTGAACTGAACTTAACTGGCCAGATACATACATCTGTGCTGGCTAGTCTCCTTTGCCCTTCCGCCCATCCATTCTTCACTCTTGTCCCTTTGGTTTCTTGTTGGGTCTGCCCATGTTGGGGGAAGAGTAACAGAGATCAGAGGATGAGAGGAGAAGAAAATAGGGACATTTGTTTCCCCTGCCTCCTTGTCCACAGCCTTGAGGCCAGCATTCTTTCCTGGGGACTTTAAAAATGCCTCATTTATTTCCTCGGCATCCCTCACAATATTGCCTCCCATGAAGTAACTTATATGCCAAAGGAATAGTGGTGATGGAAATGGGTCTAGAGAGACTAGGTAACTGCCCAAGGGCTCTCCCCTAGAAAATGGAGTCAAGAATAAAACAGTCTATCTGATTCTCCACCAAAATGGCTATATATCTTTATCGTTATGTTGCATATATCTTCCAATTTCATGGCAAAATCAGTTTTCTCTGACCTGAATAACATTATACAACAAATGGAACAGACCTGTACAAAACATTCCATCCAATAGCACCGGAATACACACCCTTCTTAAGTGCCCATGGGACATTCTGCAGGCGAGACTGTCTGTTGGGCCACCAGGCAAGCCTTAACTAACTCAAGAAGACTGAAATCATGTCTAGTATCTTTTCCAATCACTGTGGTATGAAACCAGTAATCAATGACAGGAATAAAACTGAAAAATTCACAAATACCTGGAAATTAAACAATACGCTCCTAAACAACAAATGGATTAATAAAGAAGTCTAAAAGTATCCTGACATGAACTAAAATGAAAACACAACATGTGAAAACTTATGGGCCGTATCAAAAGAAGTTCTAAGAGGGAAGTATACAGCAATAAATGCCTACATTAAAAAAGAAAGATCTCTAATAAACAACCTAGTTTTATGTCTCAAGGAATAAGAAAAAGGAGACCAAACTAAATCCAAAAGTAGCATAAGGAAGGAAATAATAACTGCTAGAGCAGACACAAATAAAACAGAGTATAAAGACAATAGAAAAAGATCATAAAACTAAAAGTTAATTTTTTTAAAGTTAAAGTTAACAAACCTTTAGCTAGAGTAAGAGGGGGTTGTCTCAGACAAAACTATAAATGAAAAAGGAAGCATTGCAAATGATACCACAAAAATATAAAGAATCATAGAGGTAACTATGAACAATTATATATCAACAAACTAGATAACTAGAAGAAATTGATAAATTCCTAGAAACATACAACCTACCAAGACTGAATCATAAAGAAACAGACAATCTGAACAGATTAGTAATGACTAAGGATATTGAATCACTAATCAAAACCTCCCAACAAAGAAAAGCCTTTTACTAGATGATCATTTGTAAATTCTGCCAAATGTTTACAGAAGAATTAATGTCAATCTTTTGCAAATTCTTCAAAAAAAATGAAGAGGAAGAAACACTCCTAAATTCATTTTATGAGGCCAGCATTACCTTGATACGAAAAACTGATAAGGACACTATAAGAAAAGAAAACTATAGGCCAATATTCTTGATGAATATAGGTGTAGAAATTCTCAAAAAAATTCTATCAAACTGAATTCAACAGCACAGTTAAAGGATTTTGTACCATGACCAAGTAGCATTTATCCATGAGATGTGAGGACAGTTCAATATATACAAACCAAGAAGTAAATGTTATATATTACATTAATAGAATAAAAATCATAAGATCCTCTTGATGCAGTAAAAGCATTTGACAAAATCAATACTCTTTCATGATACAAGCTCTCAACAAATTAGGTATAGAAGTAACATCCTTCAACATAAAGGACATATACGAAAAATCCTTAGCTAACATCATACTCAACTGTGAAAAACAAACTGTGTAAAAACTGTGGAAGCTTTCCCTCTAAAATCAGGAATAAGACAAGGGTGATCACTCTCACTGTTCCTTTTCTCAACATAGTACCGAAAGTCCTAGCCAAAGAAATCAGACAAGAAAAAGAAATAAAAGGCATTCAAACTGGAAAGGATAGCAGAAAATTATCTCTATCTGCAGATGACACGATCTTATGTATAGAAAACCCTTAAAGATTCCACCAAAAAACTCTTAGAATAAATAAATTCAGCAAAGCAACAGGATACAATTAGAACAAGGGAACATTTCATGGAAAGATGGGCACAATAAAGGACAGAAACAGTATAGACCTAACAGAAGCAGAAGATATTAAGAAGAGGTGGCAAGAATACACAGAAGAACTGTACAAAAAAGATCTTCATGACCCAGATAACCATGATGGTGTGATCCCTCACCTAGAGCCAGACATCCTGGAGTGTGAAGTCAAGTGGACCTTAGGAAGCATCACTATGAACAAAGCTAGTGGAGGTGATAGAATCCCAGTTGAGCTATTTCAAATCCTAAAAAATGATGCTGTGAAAGTGCTGTACTCAATATGCCAACAAATTTGGAAAACTCAGCCGTGGCCACAGGACTGGAAAAGGTCAGTTTTCATTCCAATCCCAAAGAAAGGCAATGCTGAAGAATGTTCAAACTACCACACAACTGCACTCATTTCACACACTAGCAAAGTAATGCTCAAAATTCTCCAAGCCAGGCTTCAACAGTACATGAACCAAGAACTTCCAGATGTTCAAGCTGGATTTAGAAAAGGCAGAGCAACCAGAGATCAAATATCCAACATCTGTTGCATCATAGAAAAGGCAAGAGAGTTCCAGAAAAACATCTACTTCTGGTTTATTGACTATGCCAAAGCCTTTGACTGTGTGGATCACAAATAACTGTGGAAAATTCTTCAAAAGATGGGAATACCAGACCAACTGAACTACCTCCAGAGAAATCTGTATGAAGGTCAAGGAGCAACAGTTAGAACTGGACATGGAATAATGGACTGGTTCCAAATTGGGAAAGAAGTATATCAAGGCTGTGTATTGTCACCCTGCTTATTTAACTTATATGCAGAGTGCATCACCCCAAATGCTGGGCTGGATGAAGCAAAAGCTGGAATCAAGATTCTCAGGAGAAATAACGATAACCTCAGATTTGCAGATGTCACCACCCTTATGTCATAAAGGGAAGAGGAACTAAAAAGCCTCTTGATGAACGTGAAAGAGGAGAGTGAAAAAGCTGGCTTAAAGCTCAACATTCAAAAAACGAAGATCATGGCATCCAATCCCATAATTTATGGCAAATAGATGGGGAAACAATGGAAACAGTGACAGACTTTATTTTCTTGGGCTCCAAAATCACTGTGGATGGTGACTGCAGCCATGAAAATAAAAGACGCTTGCTCCTTGGGAGAAAAGTTATGACCAATCTAGACAGCATATTAAACAGCAGAGACATTACTTTGCCAACAAAGGTATATCTAGTCAAAGCTATGGTTTTTCCAGTAGTTATATATAGATGTGAGAGTTGGACCATAAAGAAAACTGAGGACCAAAGAAGTGATGCTTTTGAACTGTAGTGTTGGAGAAGACTCTTGAGAGTCTCTTGAGAGTCCCTTGGACTACAAAGAGATCAAATCAGTCTAACCTAAAGGAAATCAGCCCTGAATATTCATTGGAAAGACTGATGCTGAAGCTGAAACTCCAATACTTTGGCCACCTGATGCAAATAACTGACTCATTGGAAAAGACCCTGATGCTGGGAAAGATTGAAGGCAGGAGAGAAGGGGATGACAGTGGATGAGATGGCCGGATGGTATCACCAACTCGATGGACATGAGTTTGAGCAAGCTCCGGGAGTTGGTGATGGACAGGGAAGCCGGGCGTGCTGCCATTCATGGGATTGCAAAGAGTCAGACACGAATGAGCAACTGAACTGAACTGAACAGGATACAAAATCAACATACAAAAATCAGTTGTGTTTCTGTACATTAACAATGAAATATCTGAAAGAGAAAGTAAAAAAAAAAAAAATCCCTTTCAAAGTAGTAAGGGGAAGGCCCCAAAGAATGAATCTTCATCAGTCTCAGCTAGCCTGTTTATCTAGCTTCTCTTGCCAAAATATTGCTTTGGCAATTGCATAGGAACGAAATGCAATTATGGCTGAAAAGATGTGAGGAAAAATTGTGAGAGATACTTCTGGGAAGGGATTCCTTGGTCTTAAGAAATTACTCAAATTAGGGACTTTCTTTTTTTTCCTGTCTTGAACATTATTATCTACATGGATGCCTAAAACTGCAGAAGCCATGAAAAGAGCCATCCTAAGAGGACACCACTTTGAGGATGAGAG
The DNA here is from genome assembly GCF_002263795.3 of Bos taurus. Classification (NCBI taxonomy): domain Eukaryota; kingdom Metazoa; phylum Chordata; class Mammalia; order Artiodactyla; family Bovidae; genus Bos; species Bos taurus. The sequence goes on along the minus strand of NC_037337.1, from coordinate 82,793,060 downwards.
GATAGATGGAATGAATTGGGTTCTTGCAGAAGGCCAGGGGGCCCTGATTGGAAGAACCCTGGAATTGCCATATCTCACCTAGCTTCCTGTTTTATCAGATAACAAACGTTTCTTATGGTTAAACTTCCTTTCTGCTGGGTTTTCTGTTACTGTTAGTAGATAGGGTGGGCTGGTCCCCAGAGAAAGAGAATCAGGCATGCGTTTCTTGACACAAGAGAAGCAATTTTGTGATCTGAGCCTTGCCACAATGCTTGCCCTTGAGCAGGTCTCAGTACTTAATGATCTTTGGGGAACAAAGAAATGAAAAGCACTCAAGAAGCAATAGTTCAGCAATAAAACAGAGTCCAAGCTTCTTCTCAAGGGATATATATCAGAATCTGATACACATCTTTGAGTTCTGCACAAACTCAGGACACTACTTAGGTGGAGCAAAGTAACTACTGACCTAAGACCCCTTATGGCAGAACCTAAGGAATGATGACAATGACCTTTTCTGACAGTTGTGATTTCGGTCAACTAAAACTTGGACTCTGTCAACCTTTGTCCGAGTTCAATGTTGAATTCTCTGCTCAAGCCCCTTGATCAATATGCAAGTGTGTGAGCGTGTATGCTCAGTTGCTTCAGTTGTGTCTGACTCTTTGTGACCCTATGGACTATAGCCTATCAGGCTCCTCTGTCCATGGGACTCTCCAGGCAAGAATACAAGAGTGGGTTTCCATGCCCTCTTCCAGGGGATCTCCCTGATCCAGGAATTGAACCCACATGTCCTGCGGTTCCTGCATTGCAGGCAGATTCTTTACCACTGAGTGCCCAGGAAGCCCCAAACATGCATGTACCCTTAGCTTAAAACTTCCCTGGTGTTCTTCTTACTTGCTGTGAATAATAAATTCTTCCTTCTCCAAATCTTGGCTCTGTTTTGTCTCTTGGCATGACACCCACCAAGAGATGGACCCAGTTTTGGGGTAACATTGCTGTAGCCAAAATAAAATGAAGATAGATACATACAGTTGTGGTTCTGGTATTAACTTCTAATATTTAAGGACATTGTCTAAAGGAAATAATTCTGTCATAATCCTGTGTGAGTCCTTTTATTTGTCCAAACTTTGATGTAGTTCCTTTAAATGGTCACCCTAGCCATGGATCAAGCATCACATAAAAGAACTCCAGAAATTTAAGGGTCGCTGTCTTTGTTCTGAATCTGCTGCCTTGACCCTTCCCTTTCCTCCATTCTCCCAGGTTGCCTCTAGCTTCTCTTCTCAGTCTCCAGAATTCAACTTCCCCTTGTCCTCAGGTTTGATGGTGAGTCCTGCCTTCTCCATTACAGCTCACACTTCTGAGTGGTTAAGACTAGGGGTCTCCCTGCAACTACACAACCTCGGCAGGACTTAGGAAAATGTCCTTGTGATTTCTCCTCTCATCTCATACCTCACTTGGGTGATCTCAGGACTTTGGCTTCTCATCCTTTTCGGTTTGAGTTTCCCTTCTGGGTTCTACTGCTACCACATCTGCTTACTCAGACCAGATGTTTTAGCTGACTGCTATAACTCCTCAGTCTGTCTGAACTGACTCAATGTTCCCCCGCCATTAAGTCTGGATTGACTTCAACTCTATTTCCTTGGAAGGTTGCCTCTCTTCAGCGTGTGCTTTGTGGAACCAGGCGGCTGCAGCTGCTCCCTGGGAAGAATTCTCCCTCTGTGCAGATCTGCACGGTTACCTCTGCCCCTTCTCTGACAGACAGGAATTGCAATCTTGCTATGAAAGGGAAACACGCTCAGACTGGATGGAATTCTCGCTGATGCTCCTGACCCTCGCCTCATTCCCAGGTTTAGCAACCAGGGCTTTTCTGTTGTTTTTCAGGCCAACAATATGAAAGCTACATTAGGAGGTGAGAGGTATGCAAAAATGAACCCAAAGTTCTCTTCCCTTATTTTAGTAGGTGATGCCTGCCTACCTCAAAGATTCATTCCAGCTCTTAAATTCCATGCTTCCAAATAAGATGGTAAAATATTCAACTTTACGTATTGCTAACAGATTCTTGGACGGAAGAACGAGCCACCCCTCAACATGCCCGATTGGATAACAATGCAAAGTACAATGGTATAACATGTGCAATGCATTGTCCTTCCTTTTTAAAAACTCGTTTTATGAAACCCCTTAATTGAATCAGGCTTGAACTTCCCATGGCATAAAACCAAATAGAATTACACTGATGCTAAAAATGTAAATGTATCCCAGATACCACTGAATGATGTATTCATGGGAACATTCAAGCCTGAAGACTTGTATGCACACACTGTGATAATAAAGCTGAACCTGAAGATCAGGCATTTGAGATATAAACATTTATGGGAATATTTTTAAGTCCCTGCTTTTAAAAAAAACTGTAAAACTCATTTTGACCTTGGGGGCCTAGAGTGTTGGACCTGGGATGATCCCTAAGAGATCATGATCATCGGTTCATCTTCCTTTTTTTTTTTAGATGCCTGGAGTGGGGAAGAGATACACTCAAGGGCATTCAAAGTACAAAGCCTATGTTTTTGGTTCAACACACCTGTAGGAAGCTGCTATCTGGTGTCTATGGCTGCTCTAGGCTTTGGGATGTAGAGGTTAAAAAAAAAAAAAAAAAAGGAACCACTGCTCTTAACATAGTCGCACATGTTCAGATGTCCAGATCAGTCCTTGTTCCATTTTTTCCCTCATTCTGAATAGACTCCTTGAGAAATAGGAAACTATATGTAGCAGCACATACCTAAGAGATTAGGAAAAAATAAAGGAATATTTCCCTATGTCCCTAGTCATGAGCCCTACTCCCAAGCAGAGTCCTATACTGAGTCTCGCAGAGTCCTACACTGAGTCTCACAGAGTCAATTAGTTCTGCCTCTTTCAGCTTCATCTTCTTGCCTCTCATTCCATCACAGAAGCTCATCTCTTACTATTCATGTATAACATCTGTGTGGACAGCCCCAGCTGGGTGACATTTCAATTTATCACAGTCTTCCCGTTTGGTGGCAGATTAGGGAATATCTTTTGGAGAATGTGTTCTCCAAAATACCTACTTTCTTTCTTTCCTTTTTTTTTTTTTAAATAAGAGAATTGTCAGCCCACTAAGGAGGAAAATCGTGCTGTGTGATGTTGCTCCGCCAATGTGGAAATGCTAACTCTGGTCCTGGGATCTCTCCTGGTGCTGTTGCCAGGCAGACTTGTTACTGACACACATTTCCTCCCCGATAAGTTGAGTTCTTCCCCCTCCCCACCAACTTCATTATGCCTGCAGCCGGAGCTCGGCTGCAGAGGGAACCCTGCCAGACACTCTGATTCACACTCCTAAAATATCAGCCTGCCTGGGTATGCGAGTGATGTGATAAATCTGGAAAACATAAATCAGATTGTTGGATGCTATATCTGTTCGTGCACACAGGCTGCTGCAGCAGGCACGATGACATGCCCGCAAACTCTCTGGGGGACAGAGGGGACAGAGCCTCCAGACCTGGGAAAGGTGAGCAAGGAGGGCAGGATCTGACAAGCAGAAGAGGCCTTAAAACTGTTGACTTATATCCCAGACACCAGACGTGGAGTTCAGGCTCAAAGATTGCTGGGAGTGGCTGGAAAATGACGCCTAAGGAATGGCCCTGATGTTAACAAATCTTCCACTGTAAAGAGCTCATCAATTCCCTACATTTGGACATCAGAGGGAAGATTGGCTTCGGCTTCAATAATAACCCAGACAAGATGGAAAATCAGACATAGAGCATCTGGCAGGTTGCGAACTTCCTTAAAGGACACTCTAGAAAAAGCCAACCAACAAGGCCCTTCCTTCAGTGAACAAAGAAAAGTGCTTCCGTTGAGCCGCTTAATCATTTCAGAGCCCAGAAAAGAAGGACCTTGTCCCTTTAGCAGAGTTCAGGCCATGTGATCCCAGGGGTTCTTGACCAGGGCTTGGGGACAGCTGGCTTGTCACAAATGACAGTACTCCTCTGGGTCAGGTGTGCCAGGATTCCTAGTTCAAAACTAGTTTTAGAATTGTTTGAGTGTAAGAAGGTTCCCTGGCAGCTCAGCATTAAAGAATCTGCCTGCCAATGCAGGAGACGCAGGTTTGATCCCTGGGTCAGGAAGATCCCCTGGAGAAGGAAATGGCAACCCACTCCAGTATTCTTGCCTGGGAAATCCCATGGACAGAGGAGCCTGGTGGGCTACAGTCCATGGGGTCGCAAAGAGTTGGACATGACTGAACAACTAAACAACAACAAAAGGAGGTGCATACTTTAGATTCCCAACCCTCAGTCATTGCTTTGCTAGTGTTAGGTCCTGCTCCATCAGTGGGACTCTGCCCTAAAATCAGATCAGACACCCTGGGGCTCTGTGCCTGAGGATGCAGGAGAATGACTAGGAGTGGACAAGACAGAGAGAGAGCTGGAATGAGATGGGAGGTGCTATACAGGAGCAGCAGTGAATGTAAATAAAAGGAAATGAAGTAGCCATCAATTGGCCCACCAAGAAGTATCCACAAGTTACATCCTGGGGAGTCAGCAAAGACTTATGAACAGACTAACAAGTGGTAGGGCCATGGCTCCACCTGACTGAGCAACACAGCTCACCTGTCTCCAGGTGTTCAGGCAAGTGAGACCATCCATGTGAACAAAGTGAGATATTGAGAAATTAGTTATAACTTATCTTTTATGCTACTCTGACCTATATCAGCAAAAACAATGGAAAGATAACTTCTCCCTTTCCCTTCCAGGAAAGGCAGCCAGGGCTTTGTGTTCCCAGACCTGGGTGTCCTGACCCCCAGGCAGGGAATTTCCAACTGTTTGTGAGTCAGGCCCACCTGGGGAATTAAGGAGGCTTCCAAGAAGGGAAGGGGGTGGAAGTTTATGTGCTACTTGGGTAAGAGAGTCAAGGTCTGACCCCAGGGAAGTGATAGGATTCTGGGAACTTGAAAAATGAGATCGGGTACATCTGTAGGATTCTCCACATGACCTGTCCCCTACATGTTGTGCCCCCGCCATGGCCAGAGAGTTGGCTGTGAATGTTCATGGATCCTGGACACTCTTGTGGCCTTGAGGAGGGTTAAAATTCCTCTTAGGGGAGCCTGAGGAAAGGAGAAGAGATGTGACAACCATCATTATGGTTGCCTGAAATAGAAGTATCCAGCAGAAGGAAGGACCGACATACGGCAGAGGCTTCAAAGAGCAGACGCAGCTGCAGTGACAAGAACGACCCACGTCGGCTGACAATGAACTAGGGAATGAATGGACCTTGATCATCTTTCAGGTCCAAGGCATAATTCTACAAGCCCTCTGTCTCCCTTTCACAAGCCGATCTCCCCCAAACCCAGCCACATCCCCCAACTCAGAGTGACTGACATGGCACCCACAGATTTCCAGTTCACAAACACACTCTGTTCTCCCCCTGCCTGGACTTGCTGTGCGTCATTTGCACACCATCACCCTGCATCGTCCACACACATGGGTACTGGGGGGCGACATGCTGTAGATTGGCCCAGTTCAAGATGCCAACAGGAAACATTACATAAGCTTTTACATTTAATGAAAAGCACTTCTACTCCTTTCCTTGTCAGACTGCAAAACCAACAGGGGCATGCAATCAGGCACCAACACCTGGGGAGCCATTTCTCTGCTCTGGAAGCCGTGGCATGCTCCATGTCCCTCTATAATCATGCCACACAGCCAGAGTCTCAGCTCCAGCCCTGACACATGGCTGGCTTGGACTTTGCTTTCTGAGTTCAATCCACATCCGGGGTCATCTCTCCAAGAAAGACAACACTGCCATGTCCAGGCCTGAGCTTACCCCACTGAGAGTGTTCAGCCAGGCATGTTCAGGGTCCCCTGATGCCCTAAGCCTGGGGTGATTGATTCCCTTCTGTCCCATGCTATCTCCCACCTCTAGGTCACATTTCAAAGTGCCTCCTATGTCCATCCCTTCTTCTCCATTAGTAAATTCTAGGAGTTCTTCAAGGTCCAGTTTAAACACATCTTTCTCTGAGAAGCCTCTTTAACTACCCAGGCAGAATTCACTGCCTGTATCTCTATACTTGGGCTTCCCTGACGGCTCAGTGGTAAAGAATCCACCTGCAATGCAGGAGCCACAGGTTCGATCCCTGGGTCAGAAAGGTGCCCTGGAGGAGGGCATGGCAACCCACTCTAGTATTCTTGCCTGAAGAAGCCCATGGACAGAGGCGCCTGGTGGGCTTCAGTCCATAGGGTCACAGAGAGTTGGACACGACTGAAGCGACTTAGCACAGCACCTCTCTACACTTGGCCACTATTGCATTTCCCTGTGGATTGTAGTTAGTTGCTCACCAGTCTTGCCCACTTATTAGATAGCAAAACTTTGGAGAAGTCATATCCTATTAATCCATGAGCCTTATGTAATATGGGTATAATAAGTATTTCCTCTTCTTTTAAAATGCATTTAAAAAGGCATACTGTGTAGGCGGAAAACCCAAACAAGGGAACTATCTGGTTTTCAAAAGAGATCACAAGCCATCCAAGTCAAGAATTCTTGTAAAATTGCCTATGGAAACATAAATTCATTTTTTAAAAATTGTGCAAAATATATGTAACATAAAATTTGCCATGTTAATCATTTTTAAGCATACAGTTCAGTGGCATTAAGTACATTCACGCTGTTGTGCAACCATCCCCACCATCCGTCTCCGGAACATTTTCACCTTTCCCGTCTAAAACTCGGTACCCATTAAACACTAACAACCCATCCCTGATTCCCTCAGTGTCTGGTAACAACCATATTACTTTCTGTTTCTGTGAATTTGACCACCCTGGGCACCTCATATGGAGAAGGCAATGGCACCCCACTCCAGTACTCTTGCCTGGCAAATCCCATGGACGGAGGAGCCTGGTAGGCTGCAGTGCATGGGGTCACTTAGAGTCAGATACGACTGAGCGACTTCGCTTTCACTTTTCACTTTCATGCGCTGGAGAAGGAAATGGCAACCCACTCCAGTGTTCTTGCCTGGAGAATCCCAAGGATGGGGGAGCCTGGTGGGCTGCCGTCTATGGGGTCGCACAGAGTCGGACACGACTGAAGTGACTTAGCCGCAGCAGCAGCAGGTACCTCATATGGGTTTCCCAGGTGGTGCTAGTGGTAAAGAACCCACCTGCCGATGCAGGAGATGCAAGAGATGTGCGTTGAATCCCTGGGTCAGGAAAATCCCCTGGAGGCAGGCAGGGCAGCCCATTCTAGTATTCTTGCCTGGAGAATCCCATGGACAGAGGAGCCTGGCGGGCTACAGTCCACAGGGTCACAAAGAGTCAGACACGACGGAAGTGACTTAGCACCGACACACGGTTATCTCATATAAGTGGAATTTTACAATGTCTTTGTGTGACTTCTTATTTCACTTGGCATAATATCCTCAAGGATCATCTGTGTGCATATGTCAGAATTCCTTCCTTTTAAAGCTAAATTATGTTTTATCACACATATATGCCTCATTTTATTTATTCACTTGTTTATGGACATGTAGGCTGCTTTCATCTCTTGGCTATTGTGAACAGTGCTGCTATGAACATGGCGTACAACTGTCTCTTCAAGACCTTGCTTTCAATTCTTTTGTGTGGGGAGAAGGAGGGCTGCTGGATCATATGGTAATACTATATTTAATTTATTTTTTGAGAAACCATCATACTGTTTTCTAAGTGGCTGCACCATTTTACATTCCTATCAACATGCACAAGGGTTCTAATTTCACTGTATTCTTGCCAACACTTGTTATTTTCTGTTCTATTTTTTTCCCATGATTCCCATCCTAATTGGGGTGAAGAGGTATTTCATTGTGCTTTTAATTTGCATTTCCCTCCTGGTAAACAAAACTGAACAAAATAAAAATTTTTTTATTATTTTTTTTAGCTTAAAGAAATACATCATGTACAATAGAAAATGTGAAAGACAGGGAAACAAAAATTAAAGTATAAGAACACACAAGAGGGAAAAGACCAGTAGCAATCCAGTTACCTAGAGATAAACACTGTCAACATTCAGGAAATATCCTTCTAGTCTTTCTATGAAAATCAATTTTCACATAGAATTCATTTTCTAATTTGGCAACTCTCCACCCAGCCCTGACCCAAGAAGAGATCTTTTTTGTTCAGTGAATGATTTGTCAACTTCCCTGAGGGGTATGCTGAAAGAAGAAATATATTGTTTGGCTTTAGGGTTAATATCAGGTTTGTGTTTTGCTGAGTCAACATATAACAAACATGTAACATATAACAAAGGGCAAGAGTAGAATTGCTCAGGCAATGAAGACACTTTCAGGGACTGGAGATGGTAAAAAAGAAGCCTGTAACAGAGAAGAGTAGGGAGTAAGGCGAGCCTACTACCAGGGAAGACAATTTCGGAGGAAAGAACTGATGTCCATGGAAGGAATTTGATTACATTTCTGTCTCCCTCCAAGAACTTCAGATGACATCCACCTCACTCGTCAGGGGATGGTGGGGTGTATTTGCATTTGAGAACATCATGAATGAACCGACGTGCCTGGAAAAGAGCAAGAACAGAGTCTTGCCACAGGGCTGGAACAGAAAGAGACAGGGCTTAAGCATTTAGAGACGTGGAACCTTGGAAAACGTGGGCTGACTATGCACAATGCTCTGTCGGCGTTTTCCTACGTATTTATTAATCTCCTTGTTGTTTAGTCGCTCCGTCCTGTCTGACTCTTTTGCGACCCCATGGACTGTAACCTGCCAGGCTCCTCTGTCCATAGGATTTCCAAGGCAAAAATACTGAAGTGGGTTGCCATTCCCTTCTGCAAGGGATCTTCCCGACCCAGGGATCAAACCAGCATCTCCTATGTCTCCTGCATTGGTAGGCAGATTCTTTATCACTGAGCCACCAGGGAAATCCCCTAAAATATCCTATCTGGGCCAAGACTAGGAACTAGTTACCAAAAATCCACTTCCTCTTCCTGGGTTTCTTTGCAGTTAGATGTGCCTGTGTGACCAGTGTTCATCAAGGGATAGTGGAAAGAGTTTGTCCCATTTCTGGGCCAAGGCTTTAAAGAAGCAGGGTTGTCCTTTTTATCTTTCTTTTCCTTCTGCCAGATCCATGAGGGTGATGAGAGGTCCTAAAGGATGGGGGACCCAAAAGATGGAAGGAACCTAGGTTCCTGAAAAGCCAATGAAGCCACGCAGAACAAAGCCAGCTGCTGACCAGGCACACAATTGTTTCCAATTGTTATGTCATTGTTACAACAGCCTCATCTGTCCTAGCTAATACAGTATCATCAGATGCAATTTAATTACCCAATATTATATTGTTAGATGGGTAGAGTGGATAAACTGCTTTATTTTTGCTGTATCACATGGCGTGTTGAATTTCCCTGCTCAGGGATCAAACATGTACTTCCTGCAGTGGAAGCACAGAAGTCCAGCATTTTGAGGTGTAATACAATGTTTCTGTTCAATCCAATAGTCAGGTATATTAGATAAAAGGTTTTGCTTGTAAGTAACAAAACCTAACTGGAACTCACAAACAAGAAGAGATTTAATGGCTAAGTGAGAGCCCAGAGGTAAAGGGACTATTTTGATGACTACGATGATGTGAGGACTCAAGTTCTTTCTACCTCTCTTTTTTATACTCAATGTTTGTTGCCTCTTAGGACTAACTTCCTAATGATTGTAGGAGGAATTCACGCTTATTCTCATGTAACAGGAAAGCTTGTCTCTCACAACCAACCAAGAGCAGCTCAAAGCTTTGCACTGACTGGCTCATCTCTAAGCCAAATCTTGTGACCATGACAATTGGACTTCCAGGAGCCTAGACCAGGCAGGGCCATCTGTTGGAGCTGAGAGTAGGTTCTGCCCCACCCAACGATGGCTAGGTGGCTGCTACCAGTGAAGTTTATCTTTGTACAGAAATAGAGAAACTGAGTTGCCCAGATATACAGAGGAGAAAATCACTTGACTCCAGCTTTCTCTGAAACAGGGAAAGTTTTTGGAGACGCTAAATAAAAATGAAGTAATTTCCCCCTACTGTGCATTGAAATGTCTTTGAAAAAATTACTTTCTGCAAAAATGACAAGAAAGATGGAAATGGTAAATGAAGTAGATGATTTAAAGACAAGAACACAGAGTCAACAACCTGGGGGAAATTAAGTGACTTGGGGAAAATGTCCAGATATTTCAGAAAGAATATTTTGTATGAGGCATTTCCATGGTGGGATGATAAAAAGCAGAAGAAAAAAAAAAAAGGACAGTAGTATATCTTGATGTCACATGTGGAAAATTAAAGATCAAACCTGTTTCTCAGCTGGTTCCTCTCTGCTATTGTAACATCTCGCACAGTTATACACATTGAGCATGACTGTCAAGGACACTGTCTCTACGCTGAATTCAGACCAGTTATGCTGATCTCAGCTTTTCCTCCAAACAGTATAAATTCATTTTCCTGGACATCATGGAATGGACTAGAAAATAGAGGAGAGGTAGTTAGGTAATTGCTTTTATTCCTCTATCGCATCGCTCTGCCTCTAAGACAGGAATTAGATAGGTTTTTCTTGGTTCAGAGAGGAATTGGGCCAATTATTTTTATGCACACAATATAATTCCTTTCAGCACAGATGCTCATTGATTGACTTAAAACCCCTGCATGTAAAATCTGCACAAACAAAAGGAATGCAAAGAGATCTGCTATAATAAGATTAAGCTCTAATGGCAAGGCAGGTGTTGAATTGAAAATTAATTGGCAATGTCAACCGCAAAATGGTCTAATTCACCTCCTCTGCAAAAGCAAGGGAGCCCGCTCTGTTTGCTTTTCTGCCTTACTCCCTCCCCAGTGTAATTCTCATTTTCTGATGCAGTCTTCAAAATCCAACTCATCCTCCACTTCCTCCATGGAATCTTCCTGAATTACTACAGCCCCTATCTCCAGACTCCTTGGCCCTCACTGGAAAGATACTAAAGAATGGGGATTAAAAGCTCAGGCTGTGATGTCAGACCTGCAGTCAACCCTTATCCTTAGTCCACTAGCTGTGTGACCTTGGGCTTATCCAGTCTGAGCCTCAGTTTCCTTCTCTGAAAAAAATGGGACCAAGAGGGTGACTGGAAGAATAAAATGAGATAAATGTTTGCAGCAAGATAACTATTGGACCAGGCATTTGAACATCAACGCATGGAAAATGGTACCTATGGACCTATTTGCAAGGCAGGAACAGAGATGCAGATGAAGAGAATGCACTTGTGGACACAGCGGGAGAAGGAGAGAGTGGATAAATTGAGAGAGTAGCGCTGATATATGCACACCACCATGTGTAAAATAGCCAGCCAGTGGGGGCTGCTGTGGAACGCAGGGAGCTCAGCCTGCTGCTCCATGACGACCTAGGGAGGGCAGAGGGGGTGGGAGGGAGGCTCAGGAGGGAGGGGACATGTGTATACTTACAGCTGATTCACGTCTGTTGTACAGAAACCAACACAACACTATAAAGCAATCATCCTCCAATCAATTGTTTTTTTTTAAAAAAGAGAGTACCACTAGTCAGAACTTGCTGTTTGATGACTGGTCAAATGGAAATTTGGATCTTGAAGCATTTAAAAAATGGGCCAAACTCACTTCTGAAAATTGTATTTGTGAGATTGTAATAGAGTTGGAGGTTGTTAAGTGGTAATAAACTTAAGATTTTAAAGAGGAAAAACAGGTTTTCCATCACCTAAAAACAGTGAATGAACCAATGAGCCACTTAGAAAGGATCATTATGAACTGGTTAATTGAAACAAACCTGTAAGGCCCTGGACTGAGCAACACAGGCTTAGCCAGCACCTGTACTTGGAGTGGTGAAAATTTTTCCTTTCTTAAACACAAATGCCCACTGCTTCTGTCAGCAGGTTTGCCCCAGAAGAACGCCTTACAGGAGGCACTCTTCTGTCTTGACACCAACCTTAAACCAGGCACTCCATGCTCTCCTCATCTCTGGCCCTCACACACTTTTCAAATCTTTGGATCACACAATCAGTGTGAGTCGCTCCGTTGACACCATGGACTGTAGCCGACCAGGCTCCTCTGTCCATAGGGATTCTCCAGGCAGAAACACGGGAGTGGGTTGCCATTCTCTTCTCCAGGGGATCTTTCCAACCCAGGGATCAAACCCCAGGTGGCTCCTGTCTGAGCCACCAGGGAAGCACCTCACCTAATTTGTTGGTTCTTTCCATAGATCAAAGAAATAGAAATTCAGTCAGTTCAGTTCAGTCGCTCAGTCGTGTCCGACTCTTTGGGACCCCATGAATCACAGCACGCCAGGCCTCCCTGTCCATCACCAACTCTCGGAGTCCATCAAGTCAGTGATGCCAACCAGCCATCTCATCCTCTGTTGTCCCCTTCTCCTCCTGCCCCCAATCCCTCCCAGCATCAGAATCTTTTCCAATGAGTCAGCTCTTCACATGAGGTGGCCAAAGTACTGGAGTTTCAGCTTTAGCATCATTCCTTCCAAAGAAATCCCAGGGCTGATCTCCTTCAGAATGGACTGGTTGGATCTCCTTGCAGTCCAAGGGACTCTCAAGAGTCTTCTCCAACACCACAGTTCAAAAGCATCAATTCTTCGGCGTTTAGCCTTCTTCACAGTCCAACTCTCACATCCATACATGACCACAGGAAAAACCATAGCCTTGACTAGATGGACCTTTGTTGGCAAAGTAATGTCTCTGCTTTTCAATATGCTATCTAGGTTGGTCATAACTTTCCTTCCAAGGAGTAAGCGTCTTTTAATTTCATGGCTGCAATCACCATCTGCAGTGATTTTGGAGCCCAAAAAAAGAAAGTCTGACACTCTTTCCACTGTTTCCCCATCTATTTCCCATGAAGTGATGGGACCAGATGCCATGATCTTTGTTTTCTGAATGTTGAGCTTTAAGCCAACTTTTTCACTCTCCTCTTTCACTTTCATCAACAGGCTTTTTAGTTCCTCTTCTGAGGTTATTGATATTTCTCCCGGCAATCTTGATTCCAACTTGTGTTTCTTCCAGTCCAGCATTTCTCATGATGTACTCTGCATAGAAGTTAAATAAGCAGGGTGACAATATACAGCCTTGACACACTCCTTTTCCTATTTGGAACCAGTCTGTTTTTCCATGTCCAGTTCTAACTGTTGCTTCCTGACCTGCGTACAAATTTCTCAAGAGACAGATCAGGTGGTCTGGTATTCCCATCTCTTTCAGAATTTCCCACAGTTTATTGTGATCCACACAGTCAAAGGCTTTGGCATAGTCAAGAAAGCAGAAATAGATGTTTTTCTGGAACTCTCTTGCTTTTTCCATGATCCAGCGGATGTTGGCAATTTGATCTCTGGTTCCTCTGCCTTTTCTAAAACCAGCTTGAACATCAGGAAGTTCACGGTTCACATATTGCTGAAGCCTGGCTTGGAGAATTTTGAGCATTACTTTACTAGCATGTGAGATGAGTGCAATTATGCGGTAGTTTGAGCATTCTTTGGCATTGCCTTTCTTTGGAATTGGAATGAAAACTGACCTTTTCCAGTCCTGCAGCCACTGCTGAGTTTTCCAAATTAGCTGGCATATTGAGTGCAGCACTTTCACAGCATCATCTTTCAGGATTTGAAATAGCTCAACTGGAATTCCATCACTTCCACTAGCTTTGTTCGTAGTGATGCTTTCTAAGGCCCACTTGACTTCACATTCCAGGATGTCTGGCTCTAGGTCAGTGATCACACCATTGTGATTATCTGGGACATGAAGATCTTTTTTGTACAGTTCTTCTGTGTATTCTTGCCACCTCTTCTTAATATCTTCTGCTTCTGTTAGGTCCATACCATTTCTGTCCTTTATCAAGCCCATCTTTGCATGAAATGTTCCCTTGGTATCTCTAATTTTCTTGAAGAGATCTCTAGTCTTTCCCATTTTGTTGTTTTCCTCTATTTCTTTGCATTGATGGCTGAGGAACGCTTTCTTATCTCTTCTTGCTATTCTTTGGAACTCTGCATTCAGATGCTTATATCTTTCCTTTTCTCCTTTGCTTTTCACTTCTCTTCTTTTCACAGCTATTTGTAAGGTCTCCCCAGACAGCCATTTTGCTTTTTTGCATTTCTTTTCCATGGGGATGGTCTTGATCCCTGTCTCCTGTACAGTGTCACGAACCTCATTCCATAGTTCATCAGGCACTCTATCTATCAGATCTAGGCCCTTAAATCTAGTTCTCACTTCCACTGTATAATCATAAGGGATTTGATTTAGGTCATACCTGAATGGTCTAGTGGTTTTCCCTACTTTCTTCAATTTCAGTCTGAATTTGGCAATAAGGAGTTCATGATCTGAGCCACAGTCAGCTCCTGGTCTTCTTTTTGTTGACTGTATAGAACTTCTCCATCTTTGGCTGCAAAGAATATAATCAATCTGATTTTGGTGTTGACCATCTGGTGATGTCCATGTGTAGAGTCTTCTCTTGTGTTGTTGGAAGAGGGTGTTTGCTATGACCAGTGCATTTTCTTGGCAAAACTCTGTTAGTCTTTGCCCTGCTTCATTCCATATTCCAAGGCCAAATTTGCCTGTTACTCCAGGTGTTTCTTGACTTCCTACTTTTGCATTCCAGTCCCCTATAATGAAAAGGACATCTTTTTTGGGTGTTAGTTCTAAAAGGTCTTGTACGTCTTCATAGAACCGTTCAACTTCAGCTTCTTCAGCGTTACTGGTTGGGGCATAGACTTGGATTACTGTGATATTGAATGGTTTGCCTTGGAAATGAACAGAGATCATTCTGTCATTTTTGAGATTGCATCCAAGTACTGCATTTTGGACTCTTTTGTTGACCATGATGGCTACTCCATTTCTTCTGAGGGATTCCTGCCCGCAGTAGTAGATATAATGGTCATCTGAGTTAAATTCGCCCATTCCAGTCCATTTCAGTTCACTGATTCCTAGAATGTCGACATTCACTCTTGCCATCTCTTGTTTGACCACTTCCAGTTGGCCTTGATTCATGGACCTGACATTCCAGGTTCCTATGCAATATTGCTCTTTACAGCATCAGACCTTGCTTCTATCACCAGTCACATCCACAGCTGGGTATTGTTTTTGCTTTGGCTCCATCCCTTCATTCTTTCTGGATTTATTTCTCCACTGATCTCCAGTAGCATATTGGGCACCTACTGACCTGGGGAGTTGGTGACCAGATCTCCTCCCTAGCTTTCCCTTCAGTAATCCCACAAACAAACTGTGTGAACACAATAGCATATAAAGAAAATTGCAAGAAGTCGACAGACCTACACAGAAGCCTGCACACAGTGGGGGATGGCAACAACTATGACCTCCCATCTCAATGATTAACTGAGATTGCTTTCCCTTTTCCCTTTAAAAACTTTCATAGCCAAGCAGAATCTTCAGAGTTGGGTTTTGGGAGCCATGAATCCACTATCTCTCCAGGTTGCTGGCATTCTGATTAAAAGCAACTTTCCTTTCTACCAAAATCTCTCTCTTGCATGTTGATTTTCAAGCTGTGAGCAGCCAGACATGACTGGGTAACACTTATTCCTGTCCAGTGGTAACAGTCTGGACCACAGAACAGTATAAATCAGAACCAGAGCTCTGGCCTAGTTCCCCACTAAGCATGATCCTGGGAGAGTTACGTATTCACTGCCAATTACTAATATCAGTTTATTCATCTATGAAATGGGAATCAAATTCTCCCTCTATCAGATGGTTTCTGTGAGAATTAAATGAGTTGATTCACACAAAGAACTCAGTTTAGTGACATAATATATGTGCAAATAAATGTAAGCAATTATGATAAAAATAACTACCCCACAATTCAGATTTTGGACTACTTTTTGTTAGCACTGTCTTCAAATGCTGACTCATTTGTTTAACCACATCTTCACATGAAACTTAGAGAGAGCACTTTGCTGTTTTAAGGAATTTGCATTTCTTAACCAATAAATCTTTTTAACAGTGCTCTGTGGTTAACAAGAGCAATAAAGATAAGAGTTGTCGCAGAAAATCCCTGTGTAAGAGATGGGAGAACTAGACTCATAGGTGAGGGAGGTTGACAATTTACAATTACTTATTTGAGAAATCAGCTCCTCTCCCAAAACGAGGTAATTTTGTACCCTCAGGAAGACACATTTCAAATTCTTCTTGGAAATGTCATTTCTAAAAATCAAATGCCTAACCAAATCATCTATGCCCTTGAACTAAATCTGGGAAACTCTGAGTTATGATATTATGTACCTAATACAGCAGGAATGAGCTTAAAGTAATTCTCCACAGAGAGTCTGATGGAATAGGCTGTCCTTTGTATATTTTCTGAGATGATGTCATTGTCTCATTGGGAGGGGGCCAGGAATTGTGAACGGGCTGGGCCCCAGCAATGATGGATGGCTTCTCTCACCTGGACCCTTCAAGAACAATAACCCCTTTGTGAGGTATCAGGCTTTTCTTCTGGTGAAAGGAAGCAGAAGCTTAATTGTAAGAAGGCTCTAACCACCAAGGCTAAGAGCCACAAACAGGCACTGGCCAGCCCCTGAGAATGCTCCCACCAAGACAGACACAGCCACTACCCTCCTGGAGCTTACACTCTAGGGTGAAAGACAGCAAATACATGATTGGACACACATTATAAACTAATTACAACCATGATGAGCCCTGTGAAGTACAGAGCAGCACTGAGTTTTATACTGGGACCTGATGGGAAGGGGGAAGGGAGGTCAGGCATGAAATTGAAAATGCAATTTTGATATCAAAACAAGCATAGACACATGATGTAGAAGACACACTTGCTTCAGTGTTAAAGATCAAGGTGGAGACGCCAGAGAAATCACATTGTCCTGGGGTGGGGCTGGCTATGCCTCATCTAGGGCTGGTTTAGTAGGAAGAGTTTGAGAAACCCTGGCTGGGGGACAGCAGGCCTGGGCTCCGGGGGTGAAGCCCTCCAGAGGTGAAAGCTCTCTAGAGAAAGGAGAAGACACCTACTGGCTGGCTGGAAGGCAGCCCAGGGCCAGGAGATCCCTGGCCCAGATTGGCAGCCAGCAATTCCTTTACCTGTTGTGGCATTCTCCACATTCTCCACGCAGCTTTCAGTTCTGTCTCCTCAGCCCAGGCAGCTCACCTTGTTTTAAGTTATCATCTAATCTTCCTTCAGGGTGTAGATGAAGTGGCTCATCTTGGGACACCAAGGAGCCAGCGCGGGTGTAGTGGGAGGAGAGAGGCATGTGGGACCGGGCAGACCTCTGACCCATCCCCTTTCCTACTGGCAATTGTCAACTCATCAGCTCCTTATCTGTTCTAAGTCCACCCCCGGGGGCACAGGAGGCTCAAAGCATCTGCCTTCTGAGGTCAGCCATTCTCTGAACGCCGCTCACACTCCTCTGCCCCGACCCTGGCATCTTCAGATGCCTCTGACCAGACCGGCGTGAGGCATTTCTGAAATGTGGAGAAGGGCCACTCAGGTTGCCGTTGGATGAAGAGCTACTGACGGTGAGAAAGACGGATGCACAGAGGGCAGCTTTTTCTTTCACAAAATGTGTGGAATGGAAACACTTGGAAAAATCTTGCCCGCTCATGCCCTCAAGTAGAATCAGTTGCAGGAGAATCTTGGGCACCAGGAAAGCTGCCGGCACAGTAGAACCCGAATGCTTCTAGGGACTCACCCCAGAACTACTGAATCCCTGAATTCCTGAGGACCACCAAACCCAAACAGACCCTAAGTAAAATGTATTAAAGAATAACTGAAAAATGAAAATGACCCCTTAAAAACTTTAATAATTCTATTACTTGGCATGCGTGCTAAGTTTCTTCAGTCGTGTCTGACTCTTTGCAATCCCATGGACTGTAGCCCACCAGGCTCCTCTGTCCATGGGTTTCTCCAGGCAAGAATACTGGAGTAGGTTGCGATGGCCTCCTCCAGGGGATCTTCCCACCCCAGGGACTGAACCTGTGTCTCCTGCGTATCTTGCATTGGCAGGCAGTTTCTTTACCACTAGCGCCATCTGGGAAGCCCATCTATTACTATAACACTCCAGTTAACTCATGATCGCTCAGTTCTTTAGATCCCTTTGAGATAGCCTGGGACCTGGCACCTGAGGCCCTTTACTGGAGTGCTTGCCCCTGGGTAACATCTCCTCCAACAACAGAACACAAAGAAACTACAAAGGACTAAAAATAACTGCACACATGCGCAGTTGGGACAAATTATGAACCATAAGGTACAACCCCCTCCCTCCAAACCAACCGCCATTTCTGAGGTGCAGAGAGCAAAAGCAGGGCACTGCACATGGTCCCTGCACATGGCACCACCAAGCCAGTGGGCAGACCACCTAAACTTCCCTGGGCTCACCCACAGATCCACCCCTACCCTCATCCCCTTAAAGAACCAGCCTGCCCTCCACAGAGAGTGAGCAAGGGAAGCTGGTCTTTGTTTTCACTTCTAATAAAGTCTTGCTTGAATTCCTAGTCTGACCTCTTATCAATTTCTATTGATTAAACAGTCCAGGGACCCAGGTCGGTAGTACCTTGTCAAGCATCATCAGCAGTTGTCAGGCTATCAGAATCGTTCATTACACATAAGGAAGTCTTTATGTTTGTGAGCATAATTACAATGAGCAGGAAATGCTTGTGTCAATCCATGGGTGCTATAATTAACCTCACACTCCCTGAGGTGTGCACACCTGTACTCCAGCTCCACCATAAAATCTGATGCCTTAAGATACGGAATACATTTTTTAAATGCTAAGAATTTAATCCATGGTACATTTCAAACCAGTTGGAGAAAGGGGGAAATATCCAATGAATGGTATTGGGGTGATAAGCTACCTGCTTTAAGGCAGAGAAAATTTAGCCTCTACTACCCCACCTCACACTTTATCCAATAATAAATTCCTTATGAGTAAAGAGCTAAACATAAAACAAAACCATCAACTTTAAAATATCTGTATATAGAGGAGAATTTCTGAGTTAAGAAAAGTCTTAGCAAGACCTCAAACCTGGAAACTTTAAATAAGCAGAGATTCGATTACGTGAAAATGGCAAACTTGGCAACAAAAAGATGCCATGAACAAAATTAAAAACAATGGCACAGCCAATGTGGAAAACAGGGTAGAGTTTT
This sequence comes from Bos taurus, assembly GCF_002263795.3. Classification (NCBI taxonomy): domain Eukaryota; kingdom Metazoa; phylum Chordata; class Mammalia; order Artiodactyla; family Bovidae; genus Bos; species Bos taurus. Next base: position 82,773,980 of record NC_037337.1, on the reverse strand, counting down.
CCCCCCTGCAAATTAAAAATAGAACTTCCTATAATCCAGCAATTCAATCTCTGAGTATATATTTAAGTGAAACGAAATTATCATCTCCAGGAGATGTCTGCACTCCCAGTTACTGCAGCATTATTCACAATAGCCAAGGTATGGAAATAACCTAAGCGTCTTTGAGGGATGGATAGACAAATGAAATATGGTATATATATTCTTTGGGCACAAAAAAGAAGGAAACCCTGCCATTTGCAAAAACATGGGTGGACCCTGAGGGCATTATGCTAAGTGAAATAAGTCAGACAGAGAAAGACAAATACTATATGATCTCACTTACATGTAGGATCTTCAAAAGCCAAACTCAGAGAAGCAGAGAGTGGAACGGTGACTGCCGGGGGCAAACAAGGGGGAAATGAGGACACACATTCCAGCTGCAAGATGAACGGATTAATATCGAGGAAAAGTAGAATTCAACATATTCAAATGTGAAAGAAAAAACAACCACTAGAAAACGGGCAAAGAGGGAAAATGGACAACTCACAAAGGAAAATATTGTGAAATTAGCCAATAAGTACAAACACTTGACCTCACCAATAAACAAGGAAATGCGTTAAAATTATGAACTACGTTTTAAAAATTCACCAGATCAACAAAGAAAAAAAAGCTTAATAATAATATTAAGAGTTGTTGAGGATTTGGAAAATCAGGCATATTGCTGACATCTGTGTGCCCTGATGAAGGCATTTTTCAAGGTAAATTGGCAGTATCTTTCAGAAATTGTAAAGTACACGTGCTCCGCTTTAACAGTTAATTTCTAGAAACCTATTATTCAGAAATATACATGTGCGCAAAGACATGTGCATAAGGATAAATATTACAACATTAACTGTAATAGAAAAACATGTTGAAGACATTCAAAAATACACCAAGAATTTAATTATGGCATGAAATGCCATATAGTTGTTAGAAGGAGTGGGATAGGCTTATATACACTGCATGTGAAGGTTTCTGAGGCAGATTAAGAGAGCAGAGCAAGTTGCAGAACAACATGTGAACATTCTACACTTATGTGCAAATATATTTTCATATACACACACACGCAGGCAAATATATAAGAAAGGGAACTGAAGTGTTGAGAGCAGTTACCTCTGGGCGGGAAGTCATCCTAGGAGGAGGTAGGAGATGTCATCTCATTTACCAGACTTTCCACTTTCTTTCCCAACTGTGCTCCTCTCTGCAGGAGGATATATTCCCACACTGTCGACCTCAGGAATGCCATGTGACTTGCTTTGGCCAAAGAAGTGATGTTGGTCACTTTTGTGCAAAGTTTTAGAAGTCAGGGCCTCATTTGTCTTGTCATCTTCTGCCACCAGATTGACAGTGTTCCAGATAGAGGCTAGGCTTTTCCATCAGCTTTGGTTCTGGAGTGAAAAAAGCAAGAAGCAGAGCTTGTAGCCAACTTGTCAAAAACATGTGCTGTGAATAAGAAATAAACATTTGTTGCAATAAGCCACTGAGAGTATGGGTGGCGGTGTGTGTGTGTGTGTGTGTTACTGCAGTGTAACATGTCCTACTTTGACTGATACAAGTAAAGACTACCTCTACAGGTTTCCATTGTGTATTTCTCTACTGTATAAGCAGTTTGCAATATATATACTCATATATTACTTGTGTAATAGCTAATTTTTGAAAGCTGACTTCTTAGTAAAATTACAAATGACTACATGTCAAGGACCTTCAGGATTGTTGATTATTGATGAATAGAGACTGCAAAGCTAAATCTTGGAATTCCAAGGGCAATGTTCCATGCTTGCCTGAGATCTGCAGACCAACACACCACGGCTACAGCCTGTGTAAGCACACTCAGTCACCCAATCGTGTCCGACTCTTCGTGACCCCACGGACTATAGCCCGCCAGGCTCCTGTGTCCTTACTAAAGGTGGGTTGCCATTTCCTACTCCAGGGGATCTTCCCAATCCAGGGATCAAACTGGCATCCCCTGCATTGCGGGTGGATTCTTTACCGCTGAGCCACTGGGGAAGCCCTGGCAATAGCCTGTAGTGCTGGGAAAAGGTACAAAGTATGTTATCAGACTAGTCGCCAAGAAATATGGTGGTTAAATGAACATGTGAGAATTCTTGTGTATGTTAGTCAGGGAGGTCAGGGCAGTAAGCATTCTACCCCCAACCACAGTGCCAAAGGGTATCCAAATAAATGGTGGGACCACAGTGGTTACTTTTACAGATACTGGGAGACATGGTTCTTTCATAACAGGGATTGAGTAGCAATTATCGCTGACTCATAGTTGTCTGAATATGTCAGTCCCATCGGATGTGTCTGGAACACAAATAATTGAAGAACCATTGACCCAGGAGATAGAGCAGAAAATTGCTCTGTACTTCCTGGTGCCTACTGACCCTTGCTCAAATTCCAGACTTATTCATTGATTGCACACCTCTGCTGTGCCAGGCACCATCACTGGTATCAGCCCTACACACAATCTTAGTTCACAAACTCACAGCCCAGATCAACAACACATACTCTGAGGTGGGGATAACAGTAATAGCAGCAGCAACCCTTTCTTAAGTGGGTAATAGTTTCCAAGCACTGTGCCTGGTATACATTACTTTTAATTAAAAACAAAATTCTGCAAACCAAATACAATTACCCCTCCTTTTTTGAATAAAGAAACTGAGGTGAAGAGAAATGCATGAAACTCCTTTGGTTCTGGCAGCCTCTAGGTAAGGGTCGGAGAAGGCAATGGCACCCCACTCCAGTATTCTTGCCTGGAAAATCCCATGGACAGAGGAGCCTGGTAGGCTGCAGTCCATGGGGTCGCTAGGAGTTGGGCACGACTGAGCTACTTCACTTTCACTTTTCACTTTCATGCACTGGAGAATGAAATTGCAACCCAGTCCAGTATTCTTGCTTGGAGAATCCCAGGGACAGAGGAGCCTAATGGGCTGCCGTCTATGGGATTGCACAGAGTCGGACACGACTGAAGCGACTTAGCAGCAGCAGCAGGTAAGGGTCAGTCTCAAGTTTGTTATGAGTTACCTTCTTGGCAAAGGGATGATTAATAATATTAAAAGCATCAGAGGGGAAGTGACTGAGCCTTGAATTAGAACCTTAACCTACAGACCAGGGCACAGAGAACCAGCTTGTCCCCAGAGGGCAAGGCAGAGGCTGGCTAGTGGCCAGTCTGCTGATCTGACTTAGGTTAGCTCTGGTTAGCATTCCTCCCATCTCTGCCCACACGCCCTCCTTCTTTTAGTGCTGGAAGTAAACATCTGCCTTGCTTGGGGCATGAGGGTAGGAGGAAAGAAAGTCCTCACAATAGGTCTGCTGTTGTGCAAGGAATTCTAGAAGATGCAAATCTGGGTTGTGGCAGCACACGGGGCCCCAAGATCCAGCCCCTCAAACCCCTTCCACGGCTGAGGTTGGGGAATCAGTCATGCGTATTTGCCATCAGCTCAGTACTCTGTTTAACCTTCTCTCTAGTAAAGCACTCAGCACAGAGAAACACCCTAGGAAATTAAACTCAGGGCTGTTCTTGGCTCTTTAAGGAAGTTTATCTAAACAAGGACATGCAGGACTGCCAGCCCCAAGATTGTAATCAGGTGGCTTGTTTTCCCACCCAGCTGGGGAGCAGAGAATAGTGATTAGAGGATGGTTCACCAAAGAGTCTGAACGGTCCTAAGCAAGATGCTTTGGGGGTGTTCTCCTTTCCTGTGCTCTGCTTCAGGGCTGAGGTCATGGGGTTCAGCTGGCCTTTGTACCATAGACTGGCCAGGCCCCCAGGGCACTCAGAACAGAGCCAGGGGCTTCTCAGTCAGATGAAATTCTGGACAGCCTACAGGACGGCAAGTCAGATTCTGATGACTGGCTCAGCAGATGAGCCATTGTGGATGGAAGTAAGGGGAAAAATAGAGGTTCATGCAAGTCTTCCAACAGGCGCTCCAGCTGGTGCTGAAACAGCAAATAAGGGAAAGAAAACTTGAACAAGAGGTGAAAAAGATACAAGGATGCTCCCAGGACCCATGGCTTCTCCCCAGGATGTGAGAAAACTGCACAAACATTTTGATGGAGCATCAGGCGGTGGTGGTTTTTCATCAGAGTTATGATTCAATGAAATGGAGCACGGAATTTACCCTAGTGTCAGATTTTATCTTGATAGTGTTAGAAATGACTCCGCACCTTTATGGACTCATTAAAGGGCAGAAGGGGTCAATTTTCCAGTTGTACTCAACTGTGTTCTTTAGGGGAAATTTTGTGCCCTTGTGAAGCTAGTCTGCAGAATCTCAGGGGGCAGTTACCCTCAGGGTTGTGCCAACGGGCACCCCTTGCATCTTGTCCTCAGGTGCCTCACTGGTCTCACCCTAGACACGGCCCTGGGATCAAGCACAGTGCCAAGGGGAGAGGAGGCAGTGCCAAGGGGGAGAGGAGGCCCTCAGTCACTGGACGAATAAAGGCACAAACAAATGAGGTGTGGAAGAAGGAACGTCCTGGGAAAGCTCTAGATCCTGAATGCTTTCACAGCCCATGAATAATTTGTTTTCCAGAAGACTCATGTGGAGGTAAATGAGTGCAACCTTCAGTGTTGTGGTCATCCTAGTCAGCTCAGACTGCTATAACAAAATACTACAGACGGACATCTATTTCGCACAGTCCTGGAGGCTGGACATTCAAGATTGAGGTGCCAGCAAGTTCAGGTGCTGGAGACGGCCTCTCCCTGGTCTGTAGATGTCTGCCTTCTTACTACATCCTCACATGGCAGAGAGAGCGAGCTCTGGTCTATCCTCCTCTTCTTAAAGGACACCAATCCCATTATGGAGGGCTCTAACTTTGTGACCTCGAATAATCCTAATCGCCTCCCAAAGGCTTCCTTCCCCTCTGAACATCATCATGCTGGGGAGTTAAGCCTTCAACATATGAATTCTGGTGAGATGTAAACATTTAGTCCATGTCAGTAGTGTATTAAGATTACATGTTTCGGGGACTTGCCTGGTGGTCCAGTGGTTAAGAATCCACCTTGCAATCCAGGGAACGTGGGTTCAATTCCTGGTTGGGGAACTAAGATCCCACATGCTGCGGAGCAACTGAGGCCATGTGCTGCAACAACCAAGCCCACACTCTCAGAGTGTGCCACGATCACCAAGCCCGCCTTCTTGGACTGTGCCATAACTACTGAGCCTGAGTGCCTAGAGTCCCTGCATGCCAGGAAAGACCCCTCATGGTGCAATGAAGATCATGCTTGCCACAACTAAGACCCAACCCAGCCAAATAAATTATAAATGTAAAAAAGAAGAGATTACATGTTTGGGGGTCTCTGCTTTTGTACGGAAATTTGATCACTAAGGTAGAATTCTCAGATGGTTCCCAAGATTCCCACCCCCTAGTGTGTGCGTGGTCCTGACCTAATCAGGTGAGCCTTTAAAGAGGGTCTAGCAGCCACAGATGGAAGAAGTCAGAGAGATTGGAAATGTGAGAGAGATTTTTCTGGGGCCTTGCAGGAGCTAACAGCTATGTTTCAAGAGAGCCTATGGAGGGGCTTCCCTTGTGGTTCAGCTGGTAAAAAATCCACCTGCAATGCGGGAGACCTAGGTTCGATCCCTAGGTTGGGAAGATCCCCTGGAGAAGGGAAAGGCTACCCTTTCCCTCCAGTATTCTGGCCTAGAGAATTCCATGGACTGTACAGTCCATGGGGTCGCAAAGAGTCAGACATGACTGAGCAACTTTCATGGAAGGGATCACATGGTGAGGAAATGTAGGAGGCTTCTAAGAGCTAAGAACAGCTCCCAGCAACAGCTGAAAAGAAAAGGGGACCCTTAACCCTACACCGAAAAGTAACTAAGTTCTGCCTAAAGCTATGTGAGCTTGGAAGAGGACCTCACACTTCAAGTGAGGTCCCAGCCTGGAGGACACTTTGATTTCACCTCATGAGGTCCTAATCAGAGAACCCAGCCATACCATGATCAGATTTCTGATTTAGAATGCTGTGATTATAAATTCATAGTGTTTTCAGCCACTACATATATGGTAATCAGTGACAAGTCCTGGAAAACCAATACAATCTCCTCTCTGCGGATCAGCCCACATCTCTGAGTCTCTTTATCTTACTAAAAACAGCTTCTATTTGGCTGTTGATTACATTTTCCCATATATTAATACACAACCTCTTTTCTTGCTTCTGTCTTTCCCCCCCTACTGTTTCCTCTGGGAATTTACATAGTAATTCAAGTCTGCTGTGCACACATTGTTATTTTAACACCATTTAACGCAGAAACTGTATTATCTTCTCCCCAACCTCTACAAAGCATCTGCAGGGCACACAGCATTGTGAGGCTACTGGTCTCCTCCCTCCCAACCCGTGTTCCAGGCTTCCAAAGCTTAACATTATGTTTATTACATAACAGCAGGACGTAAGCCCAAACAACCTGCTGCCGGGCTTTCAAATATAGCAACCGCAGAAATCTCCTCGGGCTTGATGAAGAGCCACTTCAAATGTCTTCTAATTTCAGCAGTTTTCTGGTCGATAGAAAACAAGGTCTAAAAATGGCTCTGCAGGTGAAGGGCACACATGGAAACCCACCCACCCCCTGTGACGTCGTGGAGGGAGGGGTGGGCTTCCCTCAACAAGGATGCAGGGGGTGGGAGGTAGGGAAGGAACCGAGGGCCCCCTCATTTTGGGGATTTGCAGGCAGCCTCTTAAGGAGAATTGCCTTGTGTGAACCGATCTCAGGGGAGAAAATGGAAAAGGCCTGAAAGTGAAGCCCTTCCAGGCTGGCGCCTCAGTAATGGTCCCTCCTTTTGTTTCCTTTTCTGATTGATGGGACCATTGGCTGTTGTAGTCACCAAGGGGATTCGTGACTGCATCAAGAGCTGACTCTATCTGGCTTGAAAACTGAAAGTCGCTCAGTCATGTCCGACTCTTTGCAACCCCATGGACTATACAGTCCGTGGAATTCTCCAGGCCAGAATACTGGAGTGGGTAGCCATTATCTTCTCCAGGGGTTTAAGAATAGGGAATTTCTTGGCTTGGAAATCTGTTGAATAAGGGTTGGGCTGCTCATTTGACCCCCATCCCCGCCATGTTGGTTCTATTCTCAGGCACCAGCTCCCCACACAGCACCTGTCTCTTCTCCACTCACCCTCAAATCTCTGGGCTTGCCCTCATGGGAAAAGGGTGTCTCTTTCTCCAACTTCAGCCATCTACCCTGGGCTGACTGGTTGGGGCTGGGTCACACACCACTCTCCTAAATCATTACCATGGCCAGGAGACAAAACCCATTGTTTGGCTAGGAAGGGCAGGTATCGACTTCAGAACAGGAGTATGAGGCCACAAGGACTTGAGGGGGTGGGGGCGAAGAATGGGCTCCCAGAGAAAAACCAAGTGTCACCAGAAGAGGGTGGAATGGACAGTGGGCAGGCTAGGATCACCAAGGTCCTTGTCACCTTGCCATCTGACTTACTCTAATGCGGGGTATTTGGGACCTGGAGAGGCCATCGGGAGCGTGGTGTCTCTCTGCATCTCCATGCTTCCCCTGAGCCACCTGCAACCCTATAGGATCATCTGTGTGTATGCGTGCCTTTCACCCAGGTCACCAGCAAGCAGCAGTCAAGGCATAAATTTATAACACATTCCGCTCCACCCTGGGCCTTCTAATTTCCTCTCTTGGCTATACGGCAGTAGACATTTCTATGCCCTTATACCTCTGTTCCTCTGAGAGTAGACTGCCTTCCCTTCCTGATACACAGATCTGGGGACGGCACAAAGACTTCACACTGGAGAGCCGTCCTGCCACATGCAGGAATCTGGGTGCAGCAAAGCGGAGGCTGGGGGAACCCTGTGTCCCAGGCTTTGGGGCTCACACTGACCCTGGGGCTATGATTTCTCTCCACGGGGTTGCTCTGCCCCCACTCATGACCTACCTGACCCACCACCTTTCCATAGGACCTTTCTGTGCCCACTTCCAATGGGCATCTGTCAGGGGTGCCATGACTCCTGCTTTCTGGACTGGGGCAGGGGGCCAGCACTCATAAGTTGCTTCTAAGTGAGCCCTAGCCCACGGCAGACAGAGAAAATACTCAATGACAGTTCAAGGTATGCCCCCCACTTCAACCCCACTCCCTTCAACAACTTCCATTTCTGCTTTGCCAATGAGATTTCCCTGTTCCATCAAAGGGTTAAACAACTTTTGACTGGGAAGACAGGAGATCTTCCTGATATAGAACACATGTTGGAAACTGGTCTCTTAGCAGAGGAGTATGTTATATGTAAAAGGAAAGTGCCAATTAGTTTTACCCAATTTTATTAATATTGGGTCTATTATAAAATCACTCTAAAATGTACATTAATATTATAATGAGGTACTATCTCACACCAGTCAGAACACCCATCACTGAAAAGTTTACAAATAACAAGTGCTGGAGAGGGTGTGGAGAAAAGGGAACACTCTTATACCATCGGTGAGAATGTAAATTGGTACAGCTACTATGGAAAACAGTAAGGAGTTTCCTCAAAAAACTAAAAATAGAGTCACCATATGATCCAGCAATCCCACTCCTGGGCATATATCCAGCCAAAACTATAATTCAAAAAGATATACGCAGCCCAATGTTCATAGCAGCACTGTTTACAATAGCCAAGACATGGGAAAAAAACCTAAATGTCCATCTGCCGATAAATGGATTAAAAAATGTGGTAAATATATACAAAGGAGTATTACTTAGTCATAAAAAAGAATGAAATAATGCCATTTTCAGCAACATGGATAGGCCTAGAGATTATCATACTAAGTGAAGTAAGTCAGAAAGAAAAAGACGAATTCCACACGCCATCTTACATGTTGACTCTAAAATATGACACAAAAGGGGCTTCCCAGGTGGTGCTCATGGTAAAGAACCTTCCTGCCAATGCGGGAGACATAAGAGATGCACGGCAGGCTACAGTCCACAAGGCGCTGTTATACTGCACAGGGAGCTGTATTCAATATCCTGTAATAAACCATAATGGAAAAGAATATGAAACATAATATGTATATTTGTGTATATAACTGAATGGCTTTGCTGTACACCAGAAACTAATAACATTACAAATCAGCTATTCTTCAATAAAAAATAAAAATAAATAAAGCCATTCTAATATATAACAGTATATCTTAAAATGTGTCCTAGTGGGATTATCTATGTGATTAATGATATTCAAATCATCAATTTTATATTTAACATAAGAAATAAAATTGAATGATTCACTTATGTATTAAACTTGTATTTACTGAATATATAATAGGTGCTTGGTTATGAGCCAAGGGATGCAAAGATGTTTAACACTTAATTCTCCTCCAAATGTTTATAATCTACTAGATGAAATAAGTGCATAGCACAAAAATAAATATGATTCTATTACAGAATCAGTCTGTTTCTTCAAAAAGACAGTTTAAGTTCACTTAGCTCCCAACTTGAAGAGTTTAACTTAAATTAGCTAAGGTTTGGCTCAGGTATCTGGTATAAAAAGGGCCACTCAGAATCTCTGAGTACCAGGAAAGATTCCAGAGGTTGGCAAGAGAGCCGTGGTGTTGAAAGGAATCCTTTAGCTTCAGAATGAAATCAGAATCTTTGACTGCTCTGAAAGAACCTGTGTGAAACACAGTGAAGAAAATTACTAAGTCAATTCTCGATCTTTTGGCTTTAGAGCAAGGCATATGTGGAAAAGAAGCAGGAACGTCAGATTTTCAAAGGGACATTAGCCATTTGGAGAACGTGCCTTCAGTAGAGAATCCATTATAGGAGATGAGTCATATGAAGTCTGAACAGAGAGAAGGGTGAGGGGCACGTGCTGGGTACTGACAGGGTCTGCTAGAGTCACCACCGAGAAGGTGTCTCAAGGTGCTGGGTCCCAAGTTTAAACATCCCTGGAAAGGGCCTTGGTCAGAGGTCACCCTTGGGCCAGTCAATCAGGGCCAAGAGGGGTGAGTTAAGTCACACAGAATAGCTGATGATTTTGTAGTAGCTGTGTGGGGAAGGTAATCGTGTGGATTATGTACTCTCAGGGGGTGGGTGGGGGTGGGGAAGAACAGGACAGACAAAAACATGTGTTCAGTATTTCTGCCTTTAGCTGGAGAGATTTCAGTAGCACAACTTCAGGTCCTGACACTCAGCATTGAGTTACTCTTGCAGTTCCTATGACTTGGGTATTAAGCCCCAGTTCTAAAAAGTAAGCTGTGGATGAGAAAACAAATCTCCACCTGGATTGTTGATACTGAGTATGGTTCTTCACCCTGCACTTTATGAGTTCCCACTCTTGTAACCTCCCCGGTAGCTCAGCCTTTCTAGAACTGGACTTCTTGGGCAGAGGTCCTTATTCTGAACCTGGACTTACGTCCTAAGCTTCACTATCTTCTGGGAGACTTTCCCAGACAGTCCCAGAACTGTCCCAACACGTGACTTCCAGCCTTTTCCTGGATCCCCAGCTGCCACGCCTTAAACTCCACATCTGCCCTCTTCCTGCTGCGGTTAACGGAGTCACGATCACTACCTCACCAAGGCTGCCTTTGAAACCAAGTTCAGTGTGAGGGCTTTGCAGAGCCTTGGTGGGGAGTGATGTGATGAGAGATGGAGTCACTGTTCCTGGAGACAGTTGGCACCAAAATTGCCTGGGAAAGCAGAGTGACCCCAAATGATTATTTAGGGAGTGCTTACATTTTTCCTGACTTGCTTGTCTGCCCAGACAGAGGCACAGGGGGTTTGAGTGGGGAGGTGAATGGCTCCCATGGCCTTCCCTGGCCTTCACTTCCCTGGTGGCTCAGACAGTGAAGAATCTGCCTGCAATGCAGGAAACCTGGGTTTGATCCCTGGGTCGGGAAGATCCTCTGGAGAAGGGAATGGCAACCCACCCTAGTATTCTTGCCTGGAGAATCCCATAGACAGAGGAGCCTGGCAGACTACAGTCCATGGGGTCGCACAGAGTAGACATGACTGAGCGACTAACACAGCATGAAGGTGCAAAAAGAGTTAAGACTTGACAGCTTCAAACACCAGGATAAGGAAATCTTACTGTGGATCCTGCCGTGGATATTTGTCCAGTTTATAAGAATGCTTGAAAACCACACACAACCTGCAAATCACACGACACCCAACAGACAGCCCTCCAGGGCTGTCCATCTTCCTGGCTGGGACCCTTTGGAAATCTCCATGGGGTCTGCGATGTCTCCTGCCCTTCCAAGGGGGTCATTGTGAGAGAGGGCCGTGAGTGAAGACTGAAAGTAGACTGGCAGCGTGAACCATTTCTTCAGCCACTGAACCCCCCTCTCCAATGTGAAAAAACAGCTCAGCATCCATGCTGTTTCCAGGACTCCTAGAGATGACTTCAGAGACAGAGGCCAGACCGCGGTGCTCAAGCGGTGTGTCAGAAGAGGTTTCTACTACGCTCTGGAGAGTGAAAGTCAAAGTTGCTCAGTTGTGTCCTACTCTTTGAAACCCCATGGACTATATAGTCCACAGAATTCTCCAGGCCAGAATACTGGAGTGGGTAGCCTTTCCCTTCTCCGGGGAAATCTTCCAATCTCAGGGATCAAACCCAGGTCTCCGCAGGTGGATTCTTTACCAGCTGAGCCACAAGGGAAGCCCAAGAATACTGAAATGGGTAGCCTATCCCTTCTCCAGCGGATCTTCCCGACCCAGGAATTGAACCAGGGTCTCCTGCATTGCAGGTGGATTCTTTACCAACTGAGCTATCAGGGAAGCCCCCTAGAGAGTGAAGAAATGATCAAAACAACCATTTTTTAAAACTCTAAGAATATGAGACAATGATCTCCAAATCCCTAGACTTAAAACAACAAACCCTCCCCCGCGACTGTCAAAAGGAAGAGAGGCCGAGAGAGAGCTACAGCCCTGGACATTTCTTTGTTCTTTTTGTTTTGATTGTGGATAACCAGCTGCGTGAGTTTTGGTGGCTACAACACGGCAGCGTAGGAAGAAGCTGGGTCTTGAAGGCAGTCCATCTAGGAGGGATCCCAGCTGGCCCTTTCTTGTGTGAGCTTGGACAATTCGTATAACCTCTTAAGCTTTCATGTCCTTATCCGGAAAATAGACATAATAGAATCTGCCTGATGTGAAAGTGTAAGTGAGAGAATGCATGGAAATGCTTGCATTCTTGGCACACAGGAGAATCTGAGGACAAGTGTTCTGTGAAAGGAAGAGGGTGCAAGGTGGAACAGGATGCAAGCAGGCATCTGAGGAAGGTGTCACAACTGGACTAAAACCACTGAGAGCAAGCTCCTTAAGTCCTGGCTTTGTCCTGCTCGTCCCTGAATCTCCAACCCCCGGTGTGGATCTTGCACAGAGCGGACGCTCTGAAAACGTTGGTTAGACTGAATGGAGCCCTAGCTGGACCCATGTTAGGGACAGGTTTGCAAAAGGGGAAGGGAGGCAGATGAGAGAGAAAAGGACAGAGAGGCAGGCGTGAGGCAGCTGGCAGGGATGAAGGGCACACAGAGTGACAAAGCCTGAGAGTGATGGAGATTCCAGGGGACAAACGGTGACTTTGGCCTGTCTCTAGAGTCCCCATAAAACTAACGGACTTGTGATGGAATTGTTTCCAAAGTGTTTGGGGAGCCAGATGGGAAGCTTATGTCATTGTGTTCCTTTGCAAGCTCAAAATAATGGGTCCCGTTCCTGCCTGCGGGGGAAGGTAGGCATCCTCCACTGCTCTGTGTCCATCACTGCTGTATTGGAGCCTTCCCATCCTCTCTGCAGACGCCTTTTGGAAGCGCTACCTGCCCTGCAAGGCAGTCCTGGGGCAGCTGGGTGGGGGAATGTGCTGCGAGGTAGAGCAGGCATGGAGAACTAGACGTTCCACCCTTATAACAAAAGATTCATCCCACATCCCCTACCGGAAGTGAACGCAGCACCAGAAGCTAACCAAGTCCTCAGGCTGGGTGCCTGGGGGGCTTTTAGGTCTTAGCCACACAGGAAAGCTGCTGGAAAACTGCACTGTTGCACAAATACAAAGATTTGTTAGTTAATAGTGTGGGGAGCAGAGAAGGAAATGGCAACCCACTCCAGTATTCTTGCCTGGAGAATCCTGTGGACAGAGGAGCCTGGTGGGCTGCTGTCCATGGGGTCACACAGAATCAGACACAACTGAAGCGACTTAGCATGCATGCATGCGTTGGAGAAGGAAATGGCAATCCACTCCAGTGTTCTTGCCTGGAGAATCCCAGGGACGGCAGAGTCTGGTGGGCTGCCAAATATGGGGTCGCACAGAGTCGGACATGAATGAAGCAACTTAGCAGCAGCAGCAGCAGTGTGGGGAGAAGAAAAACACACTAACAAGGTCCTTCAGCTGTTTTGCAGATTACCCTGTGTTTCAGAGAGGTCCATCAGCTTTGGATCTGAGTGTTTCCCCAGGCATAACCAGGATAGCTTCCCTGACCCAACTTGGGTCAAAGTGACATCGTGCTTGGGACTTCCCTGGTGGTCCAATGCTTAAGAATCTACCTTGTAATGCAGGGGACTTGGGTCTGATCCCTGGTCGGGGAACTAGGATCCCACATGCTGTGGAACAGCTAAGCCCAAGTGCCACAACTACTGAGCCTGACACTCCAGAGCCCCTGCACCAAAAGTGGAGGGTCCATGTGCCACATCGAAAGATTCCACATAATGCAGCTTAGAGCCGATGTAGCCAAGAACTGAGAGACGAAAGAGGAATGTGCACTGATTAACAAGTATCACCAGTGCCTATTTCCTCTGCTGGAATTCTTTAGGTCTTAACAAATGTGCTTAGGGGCCTCTCGTCCCTGGCCACAATGGATGGATTGTTCATTTCCAATGAGTGGGTTTCCTTTCACCCCCTCAACGCCCACTCTGTGGTAGATAGGGTAATGGTGCCCTTTCCACATAGGAAAAGACATGCCAGCTTCTCTCCATTGATGCAAACAATCTGGAGGAAGGACGTCATTAAGGAAAACTCTGGGTCCCCAGAGTTGGGGCAGCTGGGGTCTTTGTCTAACCCAAGTCAGTATGGCTCACACGAAACAGAGACACTTGGACTTCCCTGGTGGTCTGGAGGTTAAGAATCCGCCCGCCAATGCAGGGGACACAGGTTCAATCCCTGGTCCAGGAAGATCCCACTGCTGCAGAGCAACTAAACCCACGTGCCACAGCTATTGAGCCTGTGCTCCACAACCAGAGAAGCCGCCACAATGAGAAGCCTGCACCCCACAATTAGGGAGTAGCCCCAACTTGTCGAAACTAGAGAAAACCCAGTGTGCAGCAATGAAGACCCAGAATGCAGCCAGAAAGTTATAATAAATTTAAAACAAAACAGAGACACTGGCAGCTCTGCTGTGACCATAGACAGACGTGGGGACCAAAACACTCCAACCCCATTGCTATAGATCCACTTCCTTACACCAGGGTTTTCAAATTCCAGCAGATATCTGAGTCAGCTAGAGGGCTTGTCAAACACAGACTGTCAGCCCTCATTCCCAGAGTTTGTGACACAGGGCTCTGGGGTGGGGCCTCTGCCTTTCTAACAAGCTCCTCAGTGATGCTGCCGGTCTAAGGATTATATTCTAAGAAACTATTGCCTTAGACAGATGTTCTGCTTCTCAAAGCCAAGGATAAAAAGCAATACCTTTGAGATGAGCCCTGTAACTGCTATTAGCCTTAATGATACAAAATGATCTCGGGTTTGTTTTTCGTTTGTGTTTTGTTTTTTTCAGCTTACCAGATCAGAACATGCGAAAGGAGGAAGAAAAGGTAAGTTTCAGGGAGGAGAAGACCTGGGAAAGAATGCAATATGAGGCCTGTTATTCAGAGGAGAAGGCTGATGGGTGTCACAAAGGGAGGTCGTGGGAGGAGAGCCAGAAGGAACCTGGGTGCTGAGGTGGGCAGAGGAAGACAAGTTTGAGAGCCGACCGTTGGGCAATGAAAGGAGCACTGGACTTGGAGTGCGAACACCTGCAGGTCTCTCCCACGAGGCCTTGCAGCTGCTGGCAGCAGCCAAGAAAGTATCCACTCTGAAGTCAGTCAGAGCACATCTAACAGCTCTCGTGGGCAGAGCCCGCCAAGTTTCTGGGTGGGTGAGCCTGGTCCAGGGCCCTGTGCCCAGCACTCTATTTGTACTGGGCCTGAGACCCAGGGCAGGAAGCCACCAGCCCTGCAGGGCGCTCTGACAACCCCCTGCCAATTTCTCCAGGCTCCCGGCAGGCTTGTGGAGGGTGAGCGTGGGCAGCCGTGACTCAACCAGCCTCGCGGGGAGGCAGAGGCTGCCGCTGCAACCCGCGCTGCCACGGAAACAGGCTAAATCGATCCCAGATCCCTGGAGGGGCAGAGAACAAGCCGCCCGCCACCAGGGAGCTGGGAATGCTTCTGGGTTCAGACACCCGGTCGGTGAGCACAGCCTGAGCTGTGCTGGTCACGGAGCTGGCTGGAGACCAGCAGCAAAGAAGCGGGTGCAGCCACCTGAGCAGGCGACAAGGGGTGACAGGCTCCCCACCCCTGCTGCCTGTGTCTGATGGTAGCAGCAGGGGTGGGGGGTTGTCGGGGGGCACACAGGGCCCTTGGGCACTAGGCAGACCAGTCCATGCAGGTCCTCCTCCTAAAATCCGCAGGAAATCTGTGCTTGCTGGTGGGGTGGGGAGAAGAGACGAGAACCTGACTCTTCACTCTTCTTGCTCTAATTCTATGAAGCTGCTCCCTCACCACACGACATGACCACAAATACACACCAAGAAGAAGAGGAAACTGAGGCCAATGACCTAAGCGAAGTCCCACAGCTTTCAGAGGCAAGAGTCAGGCTGGCCTCCTAATATCCTGAGCACTAATCCCTCATCATTTTTCTACTAGACTCTGCGACTTAGCAGCAGCTGCGTCTCAAGGAAACAATGAGTCTTGAGCAATTGGCTTTGCCTTCAATATCTGCTCTCTGGAGCAGTGGGTGGTGCAATTAATAACATACTCTGGGGCTTCCCTGGTGGTCCAGTGGTTAAGAATCCACTTGCCAATGCAGGGGGCATGGGTTTGATCCCTGGTCTGGGAAAATCCCACATGCCACAGGGCAATTAAGCCTGTGGGCCACAACTGCTGAAGCCGGCACCCTAGAGCTGATGCTCTGCAACAAGAGAAGCCACCACAGTGAGAAGCCTGGGCACCTCAACTAGAGTATAGCCCTTGCTCACCACAACTCAGGAAAGCCTGCACACAGCAATGAAGACCCAGGGCAGCCAAAAATAAATAAAACAATAAAAACATACTCTGCTCTTCCCAAGAGCCTCAGTGAGTCTTTAGCCTGCTTTCCCCACCTTCATCAACTCCTAAGCCAGGTGATCCACCAATCAGACAGTGGAAACCCCAAGAGTTTCCAGTTTCCCCAACATCCATCCATTATGGCGTCCTGGGAACAGAGGTAGAAGTGGGGCTCCGGAGTCTTTGGGCCAGCCCTCCCTAGGGTGGTAGATGTCTGCACTCACTGGTGCCACTGGTGATTCTCAGGCCATTTCCCATTGTCCCGTCTATGGAGTCCCAGCTGAGGCTCACACCTGGCTGTGGTGGCTTTGGCACATCCTCAAGCCCCAAGGTCCCTGCATCCCGTGCAGCAACCCCCCTCAAGCCCCACTGCGGCCACTTTGGACCTGGCACTTCCTCGCACCCCTTGCCTACAGAGGGAACAGCGAGGGGCTTTCCCATTTCATGCGTGAGATGAAGGCTCCTGGGTGGATCTCTACCTCCTTCCTGCCTTCCTCCTCCCTTGTCCTGTTTCAGGAAAATCCCTTCTGTGTTCAAGATCCCTTCCCTCCCCTCACCTGTCTTTGATCCACTAATTATCTCCATTCTCCTAATGGTTCATCTTCTGCTTTTCTGTGAGCTTCTCCTCCTCAGACTATAACCATGTTTCTGTCTCTCCCATATTAAAAAAAAAAAACAAAACAAAACCCAACTAAACCAAACACGGGTTCCACTCTGATTACTCTCCTTCCCTCATGCAAAGCTTCTTCTCAGAGCAGCTTGCACTTTCTGTCTCTCCTTTCTTACTTCCCAAGGGGTCCAGATCCGTCCCTATGCTGCCCAGCATCTCTACTCCACTCTTCCATCTCTACTCTCCACTCAGTTCCCTCTTGGTGGTATCCACCGTGAGCACATGAACTCCGGTGACTATCTCAGATGTTCTAACACGTCTAGTCCTCGGGGCACCGAGGGAGCTGGGCTTCAAGTAGGGGAGTCCCAGCTGCACACCTCTTGAGCCCCGGAGCTTGTATTTGTGTTCGAGCTTTCCTCAACTTCAACCTTTGCCCTCCGCAAGACAAGCCGAGTCCCAGGACCCTTTGCTGCAGCACTTGCACCTGAAACTCCATCCTCGAGCAACAAAATACAAAGAAACTGTACGGGACTAAAAATGTGTGCGCGCACAGTCAGGGCAAATTCTGGCCCCCAAAGATAGAGAAAGATCCCAACACTCAACTGTTACTTTTGAGGAGTCTGGAGCAAAAACAGGGTACTAAGCATACCCCTTGCACACACCAACACCTAAAGGGTGGACAAAAAGCCTCTGCCCGACCCCTGGACACATCCCTACCCTCACCCCATATAAGGAACAAGTTCGCCTGCCCCTCTTGGAGTGAGCAAGCAAGGGAATCGGTTGTTTGTTCTCTCTCCCTCCTGCTGCAGCAGGGGCCCCAATAGAGCCTTGCTTGAATTTCTGGTCTGGCCTCTCGTCAATTTCTATTGCCTGGGAAAGGCCAAGAGCCCTGGTTCGTGACATCCCTACCCACCCTCAACTCCCAAATTGGGCTGTATGCCAGTCCACAGGACCAATCAAGAGAAGGGATGTTGGATACCCCTTTATCTTCTCTGAACCCTTCGCTACCAAAAATATTTTATCCTCCCCAAGTTACAGAAGAAAATTTCTGTTGCATGGCGGGTGGGCGAGCAGAGACCAGAGGGTGTGTATGGTAGGGAAAAGACGACCAGGCTCCTTCAGGGGCACCAATGGCAGGAGCTGTCTACCCAGTCACACTGAGTCAATTCTTGTGGAATGGAAGAGGATCCTCCCCGAAGGACCCTTAGGAGGTAAAAGGAGAGGGTCTAATTCTTAGTCTTGGAGCTGAAGGGTAGGCTTGGAAAGATGTGAAAGATAGTGTTTTCTTTGATCAAAGTTTATAGCCAAGAACCACCAGGAAGGAAGGGCGGGTTTGTCTCCTGGGGAGGCCCCTCCTGTACCAGCTTTACAGGGTCTGATTTCACAGTGGAGGGTATCAGGCCTCCCTCTCTGGACACTGGCATCTCCTTGACGGGCCAGTCCTACCATCGGCCGCCTCCCTTGGGAACATGTGGCCCAGCTGGAGGAGCCTAGGCTCTGCAGGTTCAGAGAGGTGGTTCCCACCGGAGTCGGCCCGCAGCGGGGACCCCAGCAGAAAGGGCCTGCATCTTTGCTCAGGGCACTCGGCAGACGCAGAAGCTCTGGATTCCGGGTGCCTGCTGGAATGGCAAGGTCGTTCTGTGACACCAGAGCCCAGGCTGGCAGTTTCTTCTCCCTTGGCTTTTGGTGCCCACCCTCCGTACTTGAACTTGGCCAGGCTCCTGGGAAATGTGCAGAAAAGCCAACAGACTTCCAGCCTCATGCAGATTCTTTCTGAAGCCCTTCTACATCCACCAAAATGGAGCCACTCACATTTCAAAGGGACCTTACAGCCCAGGGGTCAGCCCCCCTCTTGCAGGACATCCATCAGCGGATCCATCTGTCTGGCTTGAGCAGTTCCCAGAACAGAAGTTTCTTTGTTCAATTAGGGGACCTCTAGAGGGCACTTTGGTTAATAGAAATTTCTTCCTGATTTTGACCTAAAATCTGCCCCCTTATGACTTCTGCCCAGCTGGTTCTATTCTTTGGTCCTTGGAAGAAAATGTCTGCTCAATTATCTCATCGGTCTCACAGTAGCCAGAGGAGGTGAGGGTGGAATTATTGACTTCTTTTATAGAAAGTGGATAAGCTGGGGAAGTTAAGGAGCTTTGAAAAAGCTTCAGGTGAAGTCGGAGCTAGAACCCAAGTCTCTGGCCAGTTCTCCTGCTAATACACTCCCTTTCTTAATCTTTGCCCGTTATTATCAAGGACTTACTGTGTGCAGCTGGAATACCAGGTGGGGGTTGGAGGCATGGGAAGCCTGGACCCTCTTTTCAGAGTCACCAATTCTAGCTCAGGACAGACACACACACACACATACACAGGATTCGAAACACTTGCTCAGTCAACAGACTGGGTGACCTCACCTTCACCCCCAAAGGTCAGCCTTCTTCCTTACTTTCGGCTGCTCCCCCAGCACAGGCTGACAGGTAGGAAAGGGAGAATGTAGAAGAGATAATTTTAACCACAGAAGAGCCTGAACTTGAAAGGAAGAAGAAAAAAGGCCTGAAGAGGAGTTTGAAAATGATAGCTGTCAACACTGGGCTTGGAAAGACAGAGAGCCTGTGGGTGTGTGGGTGGGAGGGGTGCTCACCGCTGCCAAACCTTCCTTGTGTGGCGGGAAGTAGGGAAGCGGGGCTGGTGCTGCCAGAACTGCAAACCAGAACTACCAAGACCTGATCCTAACAAAGGCAGGCCCCAGCAACTTCCCGGCACCTGGATAATTGCGCCAGGCTCCACCCCGCCAGAATGTGTTTTCTTCTGTCTTAAAGGCCCAGTGCCCTGATTCAGTGTTTGGTTGAGTATCCAGCCAGCAGCACAGATGCTTGGTACTCCAGGCTTCACTTTCTCTCCCTTGGACAGTGACACTCACTCCACCGAATCATTTAGGCACAGAGAGACCCAGGCTCCACTCTCTGCAGCCTGTGGATGCTGGAGAGGGAAAATCCAGGGTTTTGACTTTAATTGTACGCATTGCTCAACAGTCACTGAGGCCGGGGGGACAGAGTCATGTCAAAGGACAGCAGCCCCACTCCGTAATTTGACCAAGTGGCGGAAGGAGCCGTCCCCCCTCAAGATGGGCAGAGAAAACGGCGCTTCACAAACCATCTTAGCAGATTGCCTTCAAAACAACTGTTTCGAAGAGTTCCTGAGGTGAAAGCCAAGTCACTGTGAGTGAGGGAGGGGGTGGCCGTTGTCAGAGGGAGGGCGAGCAGATGTCAGAAGGTGTGGGCCTCCTGAGCGAGTGACAGGAGCAGCCCACCTCCCGTCACCTGCCCACCTCAGGATGACAGGATGCGCTTCTCAGAGGCACGCTCTGGATAAAGAAACATCAGTGTTCATCCAAGGAGGATGGGAATGCGGAAGCCTGTCCAATTCAGAGGTGCCCAGTCTTGCCTCGGGCTCATCCCAGCATCGACCAGGCTTCACCTCCTGGGTGTCGGGGATTGTGGCCTCTCCCCTCTGCCCCCTGGGCCTTCCTGGCATGTTCAGGGCTCTCCTCACTTTCTTCCTCTCTTTCTTCCAGCCTCATCCTCCCCTGAACTCAGAAAACACGCTGATACAACACGGAAGACTAGACAGATGTCAGGTCATGTGTCTCCCTGCTCAAGGCCACCCAGCAATCCTCACGTTACTCGCATCCTTACAGCGGCTGCCAGAACCTCCCTTGACTCACCACCTGTTTCTCTTAGCCTCTTCTCCCTCCATCTCTGCCTCCTCGCTTTTCCTCAAACACACTGAGCAGGCTCCGGACTTAGGGCCTTTACACAGCTGTGTGTGATTAATGCCTTCATCCCCTTCACATCTTTGCTTAAAAAGCATGTTCACAAATGTTCACAGCAGCACTGTCCACAACTGCTGAAAAATGGAAGCAACCCATGTTCATCACCAGGTGAGTGGATAAAAATGTGCTGGTTTCGCCCAGCAGAGCATTAGGCTACAGAGGCTACCAACTCATGCGACATGTGGATGCATCTGGAGAGCACGGTTGCCCGAAAGAAGCCAGTCACTAAAGGCCGCAGATTGCACTGTTTCATTTATACGAAGTGCTAAGAATCAACAGATCTGCAGACAGAAAGTAGACTGGCTGCCTAGGGCTGGAGGGAAGGAGAAATGGGGACCAGCTAGTGGGTACATGAAGTGATTTGCCATCACTTCATGGCAAATAGATGGGGAAACAATGGAAACAGTGACAGACTTTATTTTGGGGCTCCAAAATCATTGCAGATGATGACTGCAGCCATGAAATTAAAAGATGCTTGCTCCTTAGAAGAAAAGCTATGACCAACCTGGACAGCATATTAAAAAGCAGAGACGTTACTTTGCCAACAAAGGTCTGCCTAGTCAAGGGTATGATTTTTCCAGTAGTCATGTATAGATATGTGACTTGGACCCTAAACAAAGCTGAGCGCTGAAGAATTGATGCTTTTGAACTGTGGTGTTGGAGAAGACTCTTGAGAGTCCCTTGGACTACAAGGAGATCCAACCAGTCCATCCTAAAGGAGAATAGTCCTGAATATTCATTGGAAGGACTGATGCTAAAGCTGAAAGTCCAGTACTTTGGCCACCTGATGCAAAGAACTGACTCATTTGAAGTGACCCTGATGCTGGGAAAGATTGAAGGCAGGAGGAGAAGGGGACGACAGAGGATGAGATGGTTGGATGGCATCACTGACTCAGTGGACATGAGTTTGAGTAAGCTCCGGGAGTTGGTGATGGGCAGGGAGGCCTGGCATGCTTCATGCAGTCCATGGGGTCGCAAAGAATCAGACACCACTGAGTGACTGAACTGAGTGGGTACAAAGTTTCAGTTTGGGTGATAAAAGGTTCTAAAGTTGATTGAGGACGTGGTTGTGCAAATTATGAATACACTAAAAACCATTTAGTTGTCCATTTTAAGTGGGAGTGTAACAGGGAAGAACTTTTGACCCCTATTACAGGCTAATCACCAAAGGGATATTGCGTATAAGCGTAAAGTATACATAACGGCCCTTCTCTAGAAACTCTGCCTCCCAGGTAATGAGCGTTAAGCTAAAATACTTTTGTTTAGCTCACAGGAAACATCCTGACCAAGCCCACCTATGAATGGTTGTACGAAAAACATCTCCTCTGAGTCTGGCCAGGACCTTATCCCACCCCTTTTCAGTATATTAGAAGCCTGAGTTCTAACTTAGGGAAGATGGTTCCTTGGGATGCTAGTCCAGCACCCCTCAGTTGTCTGGATCTGCAAATAAGTTGCTCTTCCTTGCCCCACTAACCCATCTCTGGGTTTATTGGCTTGTCATGACTAGTGGTATGAGCTCGGACTCTGGTAACCCTGGGTCATTTAGCTCAACAAAAGATGCCTGCAGGGGACTTCTGTGGTGGTCTGGTGGTAAGAATCCATCTTGCAATGCAGGCGATGCAGGTTTGACCCCTGGTCTGAGAACCAAGTACCCACATGCTGCAGAGCGACAAAGCCCAGACGCCACAATTCTGTGTGCTGCAAATGAAAAGACCTTGCCTAAGGCAACAAGATTCCACGTGCCACAACGAAGACCTGGCATAGCCAAAAGAGGGGGAAATGCCTGCCAAAGCTCAGCTTCACACACCATGGCATCCTGGATGCTAGTCTCAGAGGCGACAGTTCTGGCCCCTATCACCACCCCTTCATCAGAGCATGTGTTTCCACCAATGGCCCCCTGAGGAGGGTTCTCAGAGCTGCGTGTGAGAGCTGTGTCACACTCAGAGCTGTGTCAGAGCTGAGTCCACACACGTGTGAACAGAGTCAAGGGCACCTCCCAGCTGGGTGTGCACGCCTGAAGAGAGAGCACTTAGGCATTCTGAGACTTGAAGCGGAGAGGGGTTGGGGGACATGACTCTATGTCCACCCCCTGCATTCAACGCTCAGTCCTAGTACAGATCACTCTGGGTCTGTCTAAAGCAGAAACATCTTTTTTAATGACGGAATTCTTCTTTATATTTTATGTTGCTTTAACTTTCCAGAACTTTAAACTTTGGTTCGTCTTGTCAAAGAAAGCGCTGCTTGGTGATGAACGAAGGTATGGCTTTCTGTGCAGCAACATAAGCTCTTTTGGTCGTACTTGTTGGGACCAGAGGGTCTGGCGGGCAGGGTGGGCGCCTTAGGGCTAGCGTCAGCCCTCATCGCCCCCTCTGCCCCTTGCCCCTACCGTTGTTTGCCTTCTCCGTTTCTGGCTGGAAGATCGCAAGGCATTCCTGTCCTTCGGGAAGGCTCTCAGATCTCCCTCTTCATCTTCTCCAGCCAGGTTAAATCCCCCAAACATAGTTCTATTCAGGTTATTTCCCTATTAATGGCCCTCCATGGCTTGTCGCACAGTGTTCCAGACTCGCATCCGGCTCTATGCTGTCTCTTCAGCCCAACAATCAGCTGCCACCCTACCTGGGCCTTGCACTGCAGTCAGGCTGCACTTGGGTTCCCACGTTTCCTCTTCTCATGCCAATCCTTTCCACTTAGAGTGGCTTCCTTGTGGCCTCCTCCTCATAGCACCTCCTCCAGGAAGCTCTCCAGGGCCTCCCGGTTGAGTGAGCTTATAATCCTTTCTGCCCCTCGGGAATCTATTTTGTCTTCCTCGTGGTGCTGTGCACCTTCTGCCTGGCTGGAGTCATTCTTATCTACTGTTTCTCCACAGTAGAAACAGCACTACTGTTCACTAGTAGAAACTGTTGGTCCTGAAGGCCAGGACTTTTCTCATTCTTCTTTGTAATTTCAAATACTTGGCACACAGCAGACCCTTAACAAGAGTATTCAAAGTGTTCTGACTGTGATCCCACTTCTGATCACCGACTAAAGATTCTAGCCACCAATTTTCAACACGTGTGTTGTTGGGGGAGTGGGGCGGAGTCCCACACATCCTAGCAAGTGCCCCCACCAGCTGGGTGTCCTACAGTTGAATTCAATTCTGACATTCAACCCACCGGTGACATCAGATTCCATAGGTTAAGGGCTCAGTCCTACAAGACTGCCCTCCCCATCACACACACTCACACACACACACACACACTTCAGATGCCAATCACAGGTTAAGGGCTCAGTCCTACAAGACTGCCCTCCCCTTCTCACACACACACACACACACACACACTTCAGATGCCAATCACAATTCCAGGTTGCCACCTATGTTCCTGACTGACCAGTTATAGATTGGAGGTTCCAATGACCCTCTCTTTGGGTTCAAATTATTTGCCAGAGCAGTTCACAGAACTCAGAGAATATTTTACTCACCATTTCACCTATTCGTTGTAAAGGGATACAACTCAGCAGCAGTCAGATGGAAGCGGCGAGTAGGGGAGGGGATGGGAGAAGGACTTCCATGTCTTCAAAGCTAGACAGTCTCCCTGTATCTCCACGTGTTCACTAACCCAGGAAGCTCCCCGAACCTCATCCTTTCAGGGTTCTTTGGAGGCTTCATTACATAGGCACGCTGGATGAAATGAAAGAGGAAACGTGGGAACCCAAGTGCAGCCTGACTGCAGTGCAAGGCCCAGGTAGGGTGGCAGCTGATTGTTGGGCTGAAGAGACAGCATAGAGCTGGATGCGAGTCTGGAACACTGTGCGACAAGCCATGGAGGGCCATTAATAGGGAAATAACCTGAATAGAACTATGTTTGGGGGATTTAACCTGGCTGGAGAAGATTTGCCAAGACCGACTGATTCAGCCTCCAGCCGCTCTCCCTTCCCCCATGGTCAGGGGGATGGGGCTGAAAGTGATCCGTTCTTCCAGCAACCAGCAGCACCATCCTCAGGCGCAGGTCCAAACGTCACCTCACTAACATGACAAGAGACACCTTTACATCTCTCTTCACAGAAAATTTCAAGGGTTTTAGGAGCTTTGGGCCAGAAGCGGGGATGAACAGCAAACAATATGTACCTTTCTTATAAATCATGTATCACAGTGTTAAACGGGTGTTAGGTTTGTTCTCTGATCTCTGTCCTGCTCCCATCCTGCCCGGCAGGAAGGGGTGCTGGGGCTCCTATTTAATTACTTTGCACTTAGCTATGACCCACAGCTGCCAGGCGCTCAAGGGAGAGTGACTGCTTTGTTATTACCAACTGCACTGCTGGCCAGCATTAAGGCAGGGGCAGTCTCAGTACTGCACGCCCCTCTGGCGGGTACACAGTGTGAAAAGGCTCCCTTAGCCTCTGCGGAAGCAGTCTTGGGAGCTGAGCCCTGTGTCTCCATCACTATAACCCTGCCCTGAACTGCAGCCTTCTGCTCAGCCTGGAGAGAACAAGACCCACCCTCCCTCCCTCTCCCCAGTCTCTGGAGAAGGTCACAGAGACGCTAGTTCTGCTTCTCTAAATTTTCAGTGGCTTCAGGGAGTCCTTCAGAAATCAGTCTACGGCTTCAAGCTGAGGTCAGGTGGCAGGAGTCCATATTTTAGCCCCTGCCCAGGAAAGTCTTGCTGTTTCCTCAGGTGTGAGGGTTGCTAGAAGTCCCCACTTTCTCTCCAGACTCCAGAGGTAGGAATCAGGCTTTCCAAGGAAGGGCTGAGATCTGGGGCCTACCTAGCTTTCCCTAAAGCCTTGGGGCTGGGAATGGGCTCTGTATCCTCCACCTCCTTGTCTCCCCTCCCACTTAGGTCATATAAGTGAGATCAGATAAGTACTTTCTATAATGCATAACAAACAGTAAGTGCTCAGAATATGGTATTTCCTTTTTCTTTTGATTCATTCCCATTTTCTGCTACAGTAAAAATTTTGATGGACTGTGTAAGTAATAGGATCCAACTGACAGGGCTTAAACAGTATCATTCTCACATAACAAAGAGTGTGGAAGGTCACAGTTCTCAGATTATTTTGGTAACTCACCAATGTAATCAAGGTCCCAGGTTTGTTAGTTTGTTTTGACTCTCAGTTAAACATGTCTTTTCATCTTCATGCTGTGACCTAAGGGTCACAAGAAGGCTGCCACAGCCCCTGCTATCGTGTCTATTTTCAAGCAGAACGGAACCAGTCTTTTTTTTTTTTTAATCAGAAAAGCAAAAGTTTTTGCAGAAACCCCTCAATAGAGTTTCTCTTATGTGTCTGTAGTAGTTTCCTAAGACTTCTGTAACAAATTACCCCAAATTTAGTGACTTAAAACAACATATTTACCTTCCACTTCTAGAGACTAGAAGTCTGAAATGCCTTTCACTGGGCTAAAACCAAGGTGTCCGCAGAACGGCATTCCATCAGCAGGCTCTAGGGCAGGATCCATTTCCTTACCTTTTCTCGCTTTTAGGGGCAACTGTGGCCTGTTTCCATCTCCAAATTCAGCAATGCCTGGCTGAGCCATTCTCCCACTGAGTCCCACTGACGCTGACTCTTTGGCTTCCTCCTTCCATGTTAGAGGACACTTGTGGTTACATTGGGCCCACTTGGATAACCCAGGATACTTTCCCAATGTAAAGGTCAGCTGATTAGCAATCTTAACTCCCTCTACAACCTTAAGTCCCCTTTATCAAGTATCATATTCTCAATTTCTGAGGATTAGGATGCAGACATCTTTCTGAGGTTGTTATTTTACCTACCACAGCATCCTTGACCAAACCAGATCCCAGGGCTATCACCGGTTCCAAAGGAGACTGATAAATCAATTAGAAGACCATTACTGGCCAAGACTAACCACGTTTGATTCAAACGGTAAAGAATCTGCGTGCAGTGGGGGAAACCGGAGTTCGATCCCTGGGTTGGGAAGATCCCCTGGAGGAGGGCATGGCAACCCATTCCAGTATTCTTCCTTGGAGAATCCTCATGGACAGAGGCACCTGGGCTACAGTCCTTAGGTTCACAAAGGGTCGGACATGACTGAGTGACTAAGCACAGCACAATCACTGAATCTGGTTTTCACCATCTGAATCTGGTCCCTTGGTTAAATCAAATCAGGGTTGTATTTGCAAGGAAAAGAGGTGAGGGAATAGATATTGGCTTGGCTGCTAATGGCCTGCCGCAGCACGGAGCCGCTGACTTTGGGCACATTTCCCCGTTTTGTAATGCAATGGGATGTGAATGCTCCTGGGCTGTACCCAACCCCCTGAGCATTCCAGTGGATCTGAGTTCCACCTGTGAGTTTTCACTCC
The DNA here is from genome assembly GCF_002263795.3 of Bos taurus. Lineage (NCBI taxonomy): Eukaryota > Metazoa > Chordata > Mammalia > Artiodactyla > Bovidae > Bos > Bos taurus. Next base: position 82,747,015 of record NC_037337.1, on the reverse strand, counting down.
CTCCCCTGCTCCTGCCCCCAGCTCTCCAAAGAATGAACCTGCCCAGACAAAATGATTATTGTCTTGGGCAAAGAAACCCATTCTGTAATGGGCAAAGGGGAGCAAATTAGATGGGAAAAGCAAGGAAGACTTTACTGAGAGGGTGTGTCAATGTACCTCATAAAAGTCTGATAGAAGGGGAAAGAGAACAGAACTAGGAAGGTAGGAGTTTTCCCAAGGGCTTTGAAGAGAGACCTGTAGTCCTCGTCATTGGGCTAGAAGAATGTAAGTAAAGACCATGAGGATTTTGGATTAACTTTGCTTGCACAGTTGCAGGACCTAATTCTTATGAACCCTGGAGAGTCCACCCTGAAGAGCTCTGGGGGATGACTCTGCCCTACACACTTGACGGTGGCCTCTGTGGTTGTCACTAACTGCAGCTTCATTCAGCCATTGCTCCTGCCTCGGGAGAGAGGGGGTGGAATGTCTCTACATGCTCAAACCCCACATTGGCCCCTTACTCACTGGGTGACATCAGGAAAGTGATCTCCCCTCTCTTGGCCTCATTTTCTGTACAGTGGGGATATAAATACAGATCTTTCTATACTTAGAAATAGGGTTATGGTCAGTAAACCCACTGTAAGTTGAAAATATCCTCAAGTTGAAATAGCATTTAATACCCTTAACCTACTAAACATCATCGCTTAGCTCAGCCCACCTTAAGCACACTCCAAACGCATTACCCTACATTTGGGGCAAAATCATCTAACATAAAGCCTATTTGACAGTAAAGTGTTGAATACCTCATGTGATTTACTGACTACCGTACTGAAAGTGAAAAGCAGGATGGTTATCTAGGTCCAGAATGGTGGTAGGTTTTGAGTAGTTTACCCTCGTGACCACATGGCTGTCTGGGAGACGCAGCTTGCCACAACCGCCCAGAATCAGGAGAGGGGATCGAACCTCGTGTCAGTAGCCCAGAAAAAGATCAAAACTTAAAATTCAAAGTACGGTTCCTACTGAATGCGTATCACTTTTGCATCACAGTAAAGTCGAAACATTGTTAAGTCAAACGATCTTAAGTCAGGGCCATCTGTAGTATACATCCCCTACAGTTGCTGTAAGAATTGAGGAAAATAATATACCTGAAATACATATAAAAATGTCTGGCAAACAGTAAACAATAAATCACAGCTATTGCATTTATCACTCACTGCAACAGCCTGCTGTTATGGGAAATAGCTTCCTGACTTCGTTTATGCCTGGAGTCCTGCCTTTGACATCCAGTTTCCCAGTTCCTGCCATCATCTATTCAACCAAGCGTCTCCCAGACCCTGCTTCTCTTGGCCTGCCCAGCCCCCATCATGGGCACCTACCTGCCTCCCATGGGATTCAGGATGCCCAGCTTCCCCTGGACATGGCCCAGCTCATTGGATAGTGATGTCTTGCTCAGGCTGAGGGCACCTAGTAAATGTTGCCTGGCTGAAATCTGCCCTTAGAAAAACTAGCTCTGGATGAACATGTTGGGGTGAACTTTGAGCACAGGATTCCAGCTCAAATGGGGGTATGTTTCCAGGACAAATGAGTAAGGGGTCAGGAAAATCAAAAGAGTGAGGCTTCTGAGAAAATGTCATTAGAAATAATAAAGCAGAAACTATAAGCTGATTCTAAAAGCTTTCACCAAATGACGTTTTGGAAAAAAGAATTTGGGACCCAGAAGACCAACAGTGATCACAAAACAAAGATTTACAATGTTGGCAAGCCTGCTATTTTGTTGTGGGTATTCTCTTAATAATGGGCCTCCAAAAGGTGGAAGTAGCAATACTTAGCAAAATGTCCATATCTTTTGAACCAGAAAGACATTTCTAGAAATATAGTCCAATGATAGTCAGAGATAGTCAAAATGTATATATAAGAATATTGGTGGCAGCAATATCTACGAAAAAGAAAATTTGGAAATAGCCTCAATAGCCAGCTATGTTAAAATGCTTTTGCAAGAGTGAAAATCCATCATTTATTCAATGAAGTACCATAAAACACATTTGTTCCCTTCTGCTGCCCAGAAAACTCTTGGACCTGCAGTCTTCTCTTTTCTCTCATTTCAGGACCCTGGCTAGCCAAGTTCTTGGCACTGCAGAGGTGGCACCATGAGCCTCAAACAAAAGCCCAGTTCCTGTCAACGCTACCGGCAGAATTCCTCTGTGTTGTAACTTGCAGAGCAACATTCCACCTGGAGAAACAGGGGCTTTTGCAACTCTGCAGTGTTCTCTAATTATTACAAGTTATCTGGGTGAGATACACAGTTCCTTCTCCATCGTTTAGACTCTAGCAGGAACAGAGGGAAGGGCAGCTGGGCTGACCCACCTCAGGCATGTGGGCAAGCGAGTTTCGATCTGTAGGCAAGGTAGTTTTCTGAGTGGTGAGCCAGGTGGGCAACCACCCCACACTGAGCCAACTCTTTGGTTCCCTGGGATCAAACTTCGCCTCCATCAGGTGGCAGTTGAGAGGTTCCAAGGAATATTGGGAGAGGAGTGGACGTTGCTTGGCATTTGCTACATATTAACCACGTGGGATTTCAAGAGAGACTCTGATCCTTACAATAGCCCCATTAAAAAGTAGGATTCTTGACCCATTTCAGAGAGAGAGGAAAACTGAGACTGGTCCAGGATCCTGCCAGTTACTGTTCCCCCAGGGTCTGAAGGTCCCTGGGAGGAGCAGCCAACTCAGATCCTCACCACTCTCTTTCAAGCCACGTCATACAATTAGCAGTGTGACAGGAGAGCTGGCAGGGCAAGTTGGGAAGCCAGGTCCCAGTCCCTGGGCTCCTCATGGACTCCGGTTCCTAAGATTTCAAAGCTCAGAGCATCCGGCAGGGTGGATGACCCCTCCAGCTCATGTAAAACATGAGAAGCCAAGGAAAGCCCTGGCTGGAAGGGAATGAATTACTGGGAGAGGGGCTGCCCAGCCCCGAGGGACCCACGGAGGAGTGATGTGCTCAGGGGCTGCAAGGCCGTACTTAGGGGTGTCCAGGCTGCCCTGAGTAGGCAGCCCACCCTGGGCAGGTGTCAGCGAGCAGGGAGCAGAGGCCCCAGCCCTGCCTGTGGGGGTGCAGCCCTCCCACTTCCTCTGGCTGGTTGGCTTCTCATTTCTCAAGTCTACTGCCTTCACTTCATCATGGGGCACAGCCTTCTAGCACTTTCCAGGCATTAGCCCCCCCTCCCACCCCGGCAGAGGGTTGTGGCCCAGGTGGAAGAGGAAGGCCAGATGGCAGGTGGCGGTGCTGACCCACTGTGACCCCAGGGCTGCTGGCGCCTGCCAGAGACTCTCTGAGCACCTTGGGTCCAGCTGGGGATGAACACAGAGGAGGCTGGAAAAAAATCCTAACAGCCCATGGCATGTGCCTGGGGCTCCGGAGCAGACACACACAGAGACTTTCTTTCGTAAGAACAATATGAGGCAGTAATAACAGTAACCACACTCGTGTGAGCACAGTGCTTTACTGTGTACAAGCAGCAGCGACAGCATGGGTACAACCTCTCTTCTCCTGCAATCCGCCTGGACACACGGTGCTTAGTCTGAGACTAATAATTAGGAAGGGGAGGCAGACAGATGCTCTCCAGTGAGAGGCTGGAGTAAAGTAGCCATGTGACTCTGAGCTAATTATTTTGTCTCGCCCAGCTGCAGTTTCTTTCTCTATAATGTAGGGATAAATGCTAACTACCTGAGCACACTTGGCCCCTTGATCTTGGTGGCTAAAACTAGTCTCTAATAAAAGGAACAAGGGCCCCTAGGAGAAAAAGGGCAGATCCCAGGACTGCAGCAGGAAATTTCCAAGATCAGCCTGAAGCGCCTTGTAGTGCCAGAAAGAAAGGAAGTACTGAAAAGGCAAAATAAAGCAAAAATTACCCAACTCACAATAATGGGGGTAGGGTGGAGATGGGGGGTTCTATAAAAGGGACAGAGCGGAGAAGTGAAAGAACTCCCAATGAGCGAAGTTGGTACAACTTGACAACAAAAAATATAGGGCTAGATTATAACCCAAGGTATGAAATAAATTTCCAGAGTCCATATTGATATAAAGAAATGATTAGAGAACAGCTTTGTGGTTGCCAGGGGAAGGGGTAGTGGAGGGATTAATTGGGAGTTTAGTATTAGCAGATGCAAGCTATTATATAGAGAATGGTGGATAAACAACAAGGGCCTATTGCATAGCACAGGGAACTATATTCAATATCCTGTGAGAAAACATAATGCAAAGGAATAAGAAAAGGAATATATATATATGTGTGTAACTGCATCACTTTGCTGTATACCAGAAACTAACACAACATTATAAATCAACTATATTTTAATAAATTCAAAAAAACAGACTGCAAAGTAACACCAAAAAAAGTAAAAGAAATGATTAGAAACATAAATAAATGGGTGAGGAGAGACAAATCTTCCATGCAGAAGAATTTCAAAATAATTTATAGGAATGCTCTGCCTTCAAGGAGGCATGGACTGTGCCTGGTAACTTCCTTCCAGCTTGGTTGGGTTAGGGGCATGAGGGAATGGGGTGGAGTTCCGTAGAAAGACACTGAGGCTGGCTCACACAGTCAGGCTTGGCCGCTGCATGGATCACCCTTTGGAACTGGGGTCCCAGGATTCAGAGGAGGCATTTCTGCAGGTTCTCAGATCTGCACCCCTCCGCCCCTGTTGCCAGCTGGGTCCTTTCAGGCCCGCTTTGTCCAGGCTCAGACAGCTCCCAGGCCGACCATCAGCCACATCACCAATAGAGAGGACAGCATTCACTCCTTCGGCGAAGCTTCAATTAAAAAAAACCACAGGGAAGGACTCTGACTCGTCCACCTGACGGCCACGCTCGCCTCTGGACAGACAGGCTCCGAGGAGGCAGGAGGCAGCAGAGCTGTTTGTTCCCACTCGGACCACAAGTTGAGATCACAACAGCTGCAGTTCTATGAATGGTGAGGAATTTCGAGAAAGAGTTTCTACGCCTCAGTCAGTTCAGTTGTTTAGTCGTGTCCGACTCTTTGCAACCCCATGGACTGCAGCGTGCCAGGCCTCCCTGTCCATCACCAACTCCCAGAGCTTCTTCAAACTCATGTCCATTGCATTGGTGATGCCATCCAACCATCTCATCCTCTGTCGTCCCCTTCTCCTCCCACCTTCAATCTTTCCCAGCATCAGGGTCTTTTCTAATGAATGGGCTGTCTACATCAGGTGGCCAAAATATTGGAGCTTCAGCTTTAGCGTCAGTCCTTCCAATGAATATTCAGGGTTGATTTCCTTTAGGATGGACTGGTTGGATCTCCTTGCTGTTCAAGGGACTCTCAAGAGTCTTGTCCAACACCATAGTTCAAAAGCATCAATTCTTTGGCCCTCAGTTTTCTTTAGAATCCAACTCTTATAAATTTGTTAACTGAGGACCTGAGAAGATAAAAAGAATTCTAATGGGTTGCGAAGTTAGCAACTGCCTGAAACAGCCACTAAACTCTAGGACTGGGGAAGAAAAGGAAGATATTGAAATTATTTAAGCTTAGAAATTGAAAGAAGGGATCCTGGGCTCTGGGAAGCAGACTTCTGAGGAGGGGGCGCCAGCTGGTTGGTATCTCTGTTGTTGGTGAGTCACTTGGTCGTTGGTATCTTTGTGACCCCTACTACTCTTTGTGACCCCACGCACTACAGCACGCCAGGCTCCTCTGTCCATGGGATTTCCCAGGCAAGAATACTGGGGAAAAAAAAGCTGCCATTTCCTTCTCCAGGGGATCTTCCCAACCCAGGGATCGAACTCATGTCCCCTGCATTGCAGGCGAATTCTTTACCACTGAGCCACCTGGGAAGCCCTGGTATCACTGAGGGGGATACAATACAGCTGGTTCAACTAGGGTTGGAAAAACTGCTAATGGATTCAGCTGCTGCCATAGGGACTGTGTTGCTGCTGATAGATAAACAAACGTGGTATTTCCACCTGGAGTACATACTATTCAACAGTAAAAAAGGAACAAAAGTCCTGATGCCTGCTGATACATGAAACAACGTCAAAAATATTACAGTAAGTGAAAGAAGCCAGATGCACGAGGACACAGATTGTGTGCTTCTATTTTTATGAATGTCCAGAAAAGATAAATCCAGAGACAGAAAGGAGACTGGTGGTTGTCTCAGATGGAGAGCGACTGCTCACCGGCTCTGGTTTCTTTATGGGCAGATGGAAATGCGGTAAGATAAGGTTGTGGCGTGGTTGCACAATTGTCAATAATACTAGCAATTATTGAATGGTACACGTTACATATGTGACTTTTATGGCACGTAAATTATACCTCTGTAAAGTTTTAAAAAATAATAAGGATGATACTGGTGCTTGCCAATACTATGGTAGTAATTCTTTTGCAAGATATGAGTGTATTAAATCAACACGTCATACACATTAAACTTACACGATGTTGAATATCAATTATATCTCAATAAAGCTGGTGGAGGGGAGGCAAGGAGACAGAAAGCCCTAGGCAGGTTCTTACCCTTCTTAGATTCCCTTTAATGCCTCCTCTCTGCATAGGGGAGCAGGGAAGGTATGAAGTCCCAAGGCATCATAGGAAAGGGTAAGTTTGAAGCAGAAAGGCAATCACTTAATACATGTCACAGGGAAGTGAGTGCTCCCCAAAGGGAGGAGGAGGTGTCTAACTTCTGAATAAAGGGCTGAAGCAGATGCCTGACAATCAGAGCAATAAACGTCCACAGCAGAGGGCCCGGAAGGCTGCAGAAACAGGGAAACTGTGGAGCCAGAGAGAGGCTGGTGACAGCAGGAGGCCAGGCAAGGCAGGGGCTCCTTCTACGGCCACCCCCTGGCCCAGAGTCAGGGCTTGGAAACTGGGTGGCATGCTTCTAGCTCTGATGACTTGTTGACGGGTTTGAGGAGGATCCATGTCCTGGTGAGCAACGAGCTCATCAGCTCTCCCATGCTTGATGGTGGTTAGTGGAGGCCACCGGGTCTGAAACATCCCCACTCAAGGGCTCATTCCTTTGAGCTCACTGCTCCCCCTTCTTACAAAACGCACTTGAAACATTTAATGCACAAAAATGGTCACAAAAAGCACAGAAAACACTTAAAAGGCAGATATTTTGTTTTCCTTCTAAAATATGTATGACACGTCTACTACGTGCCAAGAACTTCTAAATTATCTTCGAAATCTAAATTCCAGGCATTTCTAAATCATTCCTTCCCCTGATAGGAGAAAGCGTCCAGTGCTGAGCCCTGTGGGGAAATTGGGAAATCTGGGGAGAAAAGTGACAGAACCCAGACTGTTGTGGACATTTAGGGAAGGAGATGAGAGGGAAGGGGAGAGAAAAAGGAGATTAGTGGTGCCAGGGGCCAGGGGTGGGGAAGGGGAGTGACTGCAATGGGCATCAGATTCCTCTCTGGGGTCATGGGGATGTTCTGATATTAGATTGTGGGACGGTGCACAAGCCTGTAAAGATACTGACAGTCACTGAATTGTACAGTTAAAATGGTGAATTTCATGGTATGTCAATTACACCTCAGTAAAGTAGTTCAGGAAAATGAAAGTATCTCAAAAGAAAGTTTCTGTGGACAGTTGAACAGACAAGGACAAGACATTCACTGAGGACTCAGTGCTCTGCCAGCAGGCACCAAGGGACTGCTTGGAGGTGTGGGTGCACTGTTGCTCCTGCCGCGCCCACCCCACCCCCACCCATGCTCCAAGGGAGGGCTGTGGCTCACCGAATCCAGATCCTCATGTTTATTACAGTCCTTGGCGTTCAGCTCTGCCCTCAGCTTTGTCTTCCTGTGTATCCTGAGATGGGGACTCTGGAGTGGAATAAGGGATGGTGGCTGCAGGCTCCTAACCTTTGCAGCTCTGCAAAGAGGATACTGGGTTACAGCCCAACTATTAATAAAGTGGGGTATTGATTCCTCTTCCCTGCGAATAAAGAAGAGAACAGCATTTGAGCATTTCCAGTCTCCTGCCATAAAGCAATCAAAATACCGTCCAAGCCCCAGTGTTAGAACCTTAGAGCACTCCCGATCGAATTGTCAGGACCTTCCATGGCAGGTGTTACAAGTTCAGCGCCTGGGCCTGGGCCAGTGGGGCTCATCACTTACTGATGAGCCCGAGGACTGGCTAGAGCCTGCTTTTCACACTTTCTTGGCCTTTGCACGACGCAGGGATCTCCCTCACTGCAGCTTCTGATTCAGGAGGTCTGGTGTTGCCCTAGATTCTGCATCTCTCAGCAGCTCTGGGCTATGCTGATGCTGCCGGTCCATGGACCACATGCTGAGTAACTTGTATCTAGGGCTCCTCTGCCGCAAAGCCCTGCTGTTTCCCCTGGAGAAGCCAGCTGCAGGGGAAGGGGAGGCGGGCCTTTGTTGAGCAGCTCAAGGGAGTCAATGTGCTTTCTAAAAGTACACTGAGGGACGCTTTCCTCTGCATCAGGTCCAGGCTCCGTGTCCTGTGCTGGCTGCAGGCTGGCCCCACAGCAACTGCCTTACGCAATCCCCTCCCCCAACTGAGAAAGAGACAAGCTGCTGACTGAGCAGGAAGGGACCTGCTCCAGCTGAGGTTGACCATTGACCACAGGCCCCCCATGAGTGCAAGAGAGGACAGACATCAGGTGCCCCCCAAACCCTCTGAGGCCCAACTCCTGCAGGTAATGGGTGGACCCTGGAGCACTGCCAACAATAAACCAGGAAGAATTTGCTGCCAAAGTCAGGAGCAGCCACGGCTGAACTCACACGACTATTCTTTGAGCCCAGGAGCATTCGCTTAGCATCACTAGGTGCGAAGCACGGCGATGAGCACAGAGGGGATTAAGACCTGGCCCGAGTTTCTGGGAGCCCAGGACCCTTGGGCTGGCAGCATGAAGTGTGAGTGACCTGTGACAGTGCAGAGGGACGGGGAGGCCCAGGTACAGAGAAAAATCGGGGAAAGGAAGATGCCTTGTGAGTATGGAGAAGAAACTTCGCTGGAGGATGCAGCATAGGATGGAGTCTCAAAGGCTGGGTGGAGAAGAGCTGCGACAAGGAAGAGCAGTCAGGAGGGGAGGAAAGGCAGAGAGGGAGGGAAGAACATGTCTGCAGAAGGCACCTGGGGCCTCTGATGATGCACGGAGGTGTGTATTAATCACGTCTGCTAATCATTTGCTACATGCTGGGCACTTTGTGGATGCTATAGAGGCCGCAGGAAATAACAAAAGAAGCCAATACTCTTAAATGACAGCACATTTGTGCATCCTAATTATAGAGAAGTCACTGGCAGAAAGGGCCACGAGGAACATCCAGAGCCACGCAGGGGTTCAGAGAAGGGACCCGCTCTTCTGGGCCCTGAGCTGGGAGAACTTGGGGAGCCTAGAGAGCAGACCGGCAGGAGGACTGTCTGATTAACCAGGAAGGGCCTTGTGGTCGGGGCTTCCCTGGTGGCTTGGCGGTGAAGAAACTGCCTGCAATGCAGGAACTGCAAGGGAAGTGGGTTCAATCCCTGGGTCAGGAAGATCCCCTGGAGGAGGAAATGGCAACCCACACCAGTATTCTTGCCTGGAGAATCCATGGACAGAGGAGCCTAGCAGGCTACAGTCTGTAAGTTCCCAAAGAGTCGGACATGGCAGAAGTGACTCAGCATGCACACACGGCCTTGTGGTCAAAGCGCTGGACCTTGTGGACAGAACTGGAAAGTCTGACCCTTCTCCACTGGTACCCCACCTCCACTTTTGGCGCCTTCTCCAGGGCTTGCCTGACAATGGCGGGTGTGTTTAGTCATTGCCCCAGGGCAGCGAGGCTGTGCCCGTGACCAGGTACTGTGGCTGCAAGGGTTATCTGACAAGCATTAAGAAAACCATCCAGAACCTGAAAACAAGGCTAAGGGGTTATCTGTGTGTCCTTTCAATGTCACCCTGAAATCCTGTTTAACCGGCTCACCCAAGGATTATCTAACATTCTAGGAGGATGTCCTGTTTGTTTGACTACTCTGCTGCTGCTAAGTCGCTTCAGACTCTGTGCGACCCCATAGACGGCAGCCCACCAGGCTCCCCCGTCCCTGGGATTCTCCAAGCAAGAACACTGGAGTGGGTTGCCATTTCCTTCTCCAATGCAGGAAAGTGATAAGTGAAAGTGAAGTTGCTCGGTCGTGTCCGACCCTTAGCGACCTCATGGACTGCAGCCTACCAGGTTCTTCCGTCCATGGGATTTTCCAGGCAAGAGTACTGGAGTGGGGTGCCATTGACTACTCTATTTCCTATTAATTAAGCATTCAGAACCTGAAGCTAAAAGTTGTCTTGTAGAGTTGTGTAGCAAATGATTCCTGTCTAGAAGAAAAGATAACCTCAAAGGTGAAGACTAATTGCCTGGAGGATGTTAATGAGATTTGTATCCAACCTATGTGGCCAATATTCCTTCTTTAGTACAATTATGTAAACATCAATGACTCCAGAGCTCTGAGAACCAGCCTCACAGTTTTGCTGTTTCCCTTCTTAGTGAGTGAATTGAATGAAGTTGTGGACATGGGTTTATCCTGTATTTGTACGAAAGTCATGCTTTTAATTTTTGAACATTATCATGCAGGTGAAAAGTTGGGGCTCTAAGTATTATGAGAGACAAAAACATGTGACTTGATAATGCTTCATAGTATTGGACTTCCCTGATAGCTCAGTTGATAAAGAATCTGCCTGCAATGCAGGAGATTCCGGTTCGATTCCTGGGTCGGGAAGATCCACTGGTGAAGGGATCAGCTTCCCTTGTGGCTCAGCTGGTTAAGAATCCGTCTGCAATGCGGGAGACCTGGGTTCGACCCCTGGGTTGGGAAGATGCCCTGGAGAGGGGAAAGGCTATCCACTCCAGAACTGGCCTGGAGAATTCCATGGACTGTATAGTCCATGGGGGTCACAAAGAGTTGGACATGACTGAGCGACTTTCACTTCGTTTCACTTCACTGTAGTATTAGAACTTTCTAATGGACTAGGGTGGTCATTACCCAGGTTTCCTGTTGACAAAAGGAGTCACAGACCCAAGGAGAAGTTCATCAGAAAAAAAGAGCTGATATACACTAATTCAGTATCTTTCTACGGGAGGCCGGAGACCATTTCTCTCGTGTATGTCTTGGGCTAGAAAATCCCACAGACTTGTGAAAGTTGGTGTAACACTCATGCTTAGGAAACAACAGCAAAGCACACAACTGTAACGTACAAAGGCCGGGACCTTGGGGATCCCCATGTCCAGACCTGGGCAGGCTGGATATCACCCCAGCAGGGCCTGGGGCAGGTCCCACTGAGCAGCACAGGACCTGCTTGTGTCACGACGACGCCATGTTAGTCCCAGAAGCAGCACCCACACCCCAGTCTCTGCCTGACACTGGGAAGGAGGCTGGCCCTTTGGACTGAATCCCCTTAAGTCCACAGGGCAACTTGAGGCTTCAAGAAGAAGAAGGTGTTGGGCTTCCAGCAGGTGGGTACCTGCATGAAATACTGGAAATGAAAAAAATCTAAGTATTTGTACCCCAACTGGTAAACCACTCTGTATACACATGGTAAGAACTTTAGTCAGAAGGATGAGAAATGGAACATGAAATTTGCCCAACTGCCCTTTTCATTTTGCTCTGAAATATATACTTCCATTAATTGTGAGCACCTCATTCACATATATGTATCTTCACATTTTATTTACTAGTTTTGCAACTCCCTTTTTTCACTTCCTATATCTTGGATATCTTTCCTCATTAGTAGATAAATATCTGCCACTTTCATTTTTAATAGCTGTATAAGATTGCACTGAATGAATGTATCATTCTCTAATCAATCTTGGACTTGTAGATGTCATTTGGATTGTTTCTAGGGTTTTTCCAATTGTAAAAATGCTGCAATGAATACTCTTATGCCTACATCTAGGCCTATGTAAATGAGTGTTGTATCGGAGATTGTTCGGTGGTCCCTGTTAACCAAACTCCACTGCTTTCTTTAGTCATATAGCCCCTGGATTTTAGTAGCACATGGCTGGCCAGAATAAAGACTACATTTTCCAACACCCCTGCATTTAATTATGAACATATGATTAAGTTCTAGCTGGTGGGATATAACAGAAGTGATGAATGGGACTCTAGGGTTGTGGCTTAAAGAGAAGGGGTATGTCCCCCATTCCTTTCCCATGTAGTGGGGCGCTGCCTTCTGCCATGCAGTTGAGGGCAGCATTCTAAGTTGGTAGAGCAAAAAATATGGAACCTAAACCTCTCAACACCACAGAATCACAACTTACTGTTCTCCTACACACATCATCCCAGCCTTAGATAAGCTGAGCTGTTATGTTCCAGAAAGAAATATGTCTCTACTGTATTTAAGCCACTGTTATTTTGGGTACTATAGCAATCAATCCAGTATCCTAATTAAAATTGATATATTCATAAGCTTAATTCAGAGCAGTGGAATTGCTATATCAAAAGGTATATGCATTAAAAAACTGTTTTTTAATGCCTAGCTGTCTTTTGCAGCTTTTGTACTAATTATACTCCTACCAAAACTACATGAAGGTGCCTGCTTGATCACACCCTTGCCAATATTGTCTATTACTAAGCTTAAAATATTTGCCCAAGAATTTAAAATTTTCATAATTTAAAATTTTGCATTAATGATAATGGAAAGTTAGCCTTTGCCTGTGTTGATTAGCCTTTTTATACATTATCTTCAATCTTTATCAAAATTCTAGGGATTTGTATCATTGTCTCCATTTAGGTTACCTCTGAAACGTCAGGTAACTTGTTCAGGATGGCACAGTTGGTAAGTGATGGAGCCAGCCTTGAATTCAGGCTGGACTCACTCTAGACAAAAAACCGGACTCTCTTTCCTGCCTCACACCTTAGCCCTTGACAGGGCTTCTTCCTCCCCACCCCTCACCACCTGAACAAGTACTTGGGGGCCCAGGCAGCCAAATCAGCCTCCACAGGCAAGTTTCCTGGGCCCTCTGGAGCACCCCCACCTGACCATCTCATGAGCATCTTCAAAAGAAAGTTACTTCCCCTTTGGTTTGGTTTATTTTATTAAACCCCCATAGACAACATGATTGGAGAAGGAAACGGCAACCCACTCCAGTATTCTTGCCTGGAGAATCCCAGGGACGGGGGAGCCTGGTGGGCTGCCATCTATTGGGTTGCACAGAATCAGATACGACTGAAGCAGCGTAGCAGCAGCAGCAGCAGAGAACATTATCTTTCCAAATAACAGTTATAGCATCACCATCAATACCCAACATTCTAGGCAAAGAGAACAACATCCTGACGGAAAGAAGAGGTATCTTTTGGCTTCAGTTGCCTCATCTTTATGTAGCGAATAATTATGCTTCCTTTTTCTTTGGCTGCTCTGAGTCTTTATTGTGGCACACGGGCTTTCTTTAGTTGCGGAGAGAACCCTGAACTCCCTTGTTCAGGCGCGAGGGCTCTAGGCTCAGTAGTTGTGGTGTACAGGCTTAGTTGCTCCAAGGTGTGCAGGATCCTAGTTCTCCGACCAGGGATCGAACCCGTGTCCCCTGCACGGGCAGGCAAATTCTTAACCACTTCCCTGGGCCACCCCTTCCCTAATTACAGCTTAGAATCTTTGAGGGGAGTATGTGTATGAGAGAGAGGGAGAGAGGAGAAATAATAAATGCAAAGTCCTTGGCTTATAGGAGAAATTCCATAAATTATACCTATATTTTTATTATTGGGGCTGTGCTCCGTCCCACACACTCTTGCAGCTCACAAGCCTGTGACATATACACCTGCATATTGATCCTGTTTTCCAGCCTCAGTGACTCATTCATTCAGAAAATCTGCTGCCTGGTGTTGGCCTCTTTGGGCACACCAGGGAATAAGAGTCACAACACCAGGAATGTGTGCATAATGCTTACTCTGGGCAGGCACTGCTCTGTCCTCTCACTTCATCTCACAACCACAGCCCTAAGCCAGAGACTCCCCACTGTGCAACTGGTGAGGGGGGGATCTGAATTCAGGGAGCCAGTAAGCAGCCCCACCCTGAAGGCAGTGAGTGGCGGAGGTGAACCTTGAACCCTGGCAGCTGGGTGAATGCCTCCCCTAGGACAGCGGGCTTCTCACCACCCTGAGCTGCTGTCCCAGGTGCTCCTCATCACGGAGAATGTTCCAGTCCCCTTCCCTGCCATTGGTCTCCAGCATCACCTTCTCCTGGCCACCGTCCCTGTGGTCTTCTTAATTCTCAGCTCTATGGCAGGTGTTCCTAAACCCAGACAGGCCCTCCACCAGCCTTGAGAGTTCCTCGAGGGCTGGGATGTGTCTGATTCATCTGTGCATCTGGGCCTGGTCTAGCCTAGATTCTAGGTAAAGAGTAACTAAGGATGGGGATGAAGGGGCCCAATGCAGGGGAACAAGGCTACCTTCATGCTCCCGCAGTGAGCCTGCTGCCGAAGGAAGGTGGGGGAGTTTATGGGGGAGGGTTTGTAGGCCTGGGAAGATGAAATCATTAAAGCTTATTCATCATTAAAGCATCATTAAAGCATGTTTCATTGGAAGGACTGATGCTAAAGCTGAAACTCCAATACTTTGGCCACCTGATGTGAAGAACTGACTCATTTGAAAAGACCCTGATGCTGGGAAAGATTGAAGGTGGGAGGAGAAGGGGACGACAGAGGATGAGATGGTTGGATGGCATCACTGACTTGATGGACATGAGTTTGAGTAAGCTCCGGGAGTTGGGGATGGACAGGGAGGCCTGGAGTGCTACATGCAGTCCATGGGGTCGCAAAGAGTTGGACACGACTGAGTGACTGAACTGAACTGACTGAAAGCATGTTTGGGAAAGATGTTCCAAGTCTAAAACCTCAGTTTCCCAATCTGTAAAATGGGAGTAAAAATTATAACCACCTTCTGAATTAAATGAAATACTTCATACAAATGGCTGAGACTAGTTCTAAGCATCAAGCTTTTTTTTTCTAAGTTCCTAACAAGTGTTTCCATCCTCATTGCCCTCATTACAGGTAGCACAAAACACTGTTACAATTGACTTTGAGTCCTTCTACTTTCTGTGTTGTGCTATATGATTTAGAGAATGGAATTTCCTTGCAATGTTATTCTTGCCTGCTGAGCTCAGGTTTTCTATCTTTGAAAAGGATAGAAGCCTCTCTTTGAAGGACAGAACCCCAGAAAGGTGAGCAGCTGGTGACCACTGCCTCCAGAATGTGGTCAGCCCAGAGCAGGCTGGACCGTGAGGCTGCTGACCCTACAGGGACCAAGCGGGCAGTGAGGCCAGGCTTCAGACCCCTGCCTGGGTGTTCACTTGTGGTGCCTCTGGGCTCCCATATTATCCCCCACCACCACCCACCACCCCCTGCACACACACGCACACACACGTGCATGCACATCCTGCAAAGGCACCATTCTGGGCAGAGAAAAGTGCCCTCACTCAGCCCACGAGACTCTTTACTGCAGTTAACTCCAAAGTCACAGGGTGGCTTCTCCTCAGGCTGTCAGTGGCATCTGACCCCAACACAGACCCCCTGTCAGGCCCCTGCAGACCTCAGGATGTGAAATGGAACATCGGGGGTCAAGTCATTCAGACAGATGGGAATTCAGGCCTTAATGGAACAAGAAACAGGGCAAAGCCTAACTTACTATCTTTAATGAGCTGAATTTCCATGTTCCAAGGGAAACATGCCCAGCAGTGTCACATTTTTAACTGCTGAACACAACTTGGGTTGATCTGGCCAGACCCTCACTTTACAATTAAGGCCATCTCAGAGGCGAGGTTGCCTGGCCCAAAGTCACAGAGGGAGTTAGGAACAGAGCCAGGACCAGACCCTAGGTCTATCCTTGTGACTCGATGACCCATTCTTAAGATCCAGCTTCAGCAGGAGGGAAAGATCACATTTGTTCGGAAAGTCAGAGACTTGTGGGTGGGTTAGCGCTACCAGCACCCAGTGGGTAGAGATCAGGGATTATGCTAAATATGCTTTGCTAAATACCAGGCAAAGAGGCATCACGCCTCAAGTGTCAGTGTGGTTGGCTGTCAGTGGGTGCAGGTAATAGTCTAGGCTGATCACCCAGGCCTCCAGGAAACATGCAACTGCAAGAGGGGAAACAGGAGGTAGTAGAAACAGATTACAGTTTAATAGGAAACAGTGAGGGTTTTTTTCCACACCAACAAGCAAACCTCCGGCACCAACTGGGTGTCCAACAGCTCAGTTTCATTCTGACAGTAACTACCCTGAGTTAACCCACAAGGGAAGGGCTCAGGCCCACAAGACGGCTCCCACATCAGAAGCCAATCACATGTCCCAGGGGCCACCTGTACTTTCGATCCCCCAGCTCTAAGTTCAGAGGGTCTCACACCTCTCCCCTCAGCTTCGATAATCCACAAGAAAAATTCACAGAACACAGGAAAACACTTGACATATGTTTACCAGTTTCTTAAAAAGGATATAACCCAGGAATCACCAAATGTAATGAAAGAGACATACAGGGCAAGATGGGGAGCTGTGAAGAGCATCTACGCCCGCCCTGGGCACCCCCCAACCCCTCCCCAGCCCATTGATGTGCTCACCAACCCGGAATCTCTCCAAACGCCATCATTTAGGGTTTTTAATGAAGGTGGTGTTACACAAGCATGATTGATGAACTCATTGGCCACTGGTGATTGAACACAATCTCCAGCTCATTTCCTTTCCCTCGGATTGGGAGTGAGGGGTGGGGCTGAAATGTCTAACCCTCTAATCACATGGTTGACTTTTCTGGTGACCAGACCGTACTCCGAAACCATCATCCGCGCCCCACCCCGCGCCCCCTCCACCCCACCACCATGAATCATCTCATTAGCATATAAGACAGCAAATTCCAAGAGTTCTGAGGATCTGTCAGGCACTGGGGATGAAAACCACATACTTATTCTGTTTGTTCCCACAACAAGTTAACTGCAAGCCCTACATGTCCTGGGCTGAAGGGCAAGATTTTTTGAGTCAGGAGACAAGAGCCCGGCCGCACAAGGTGTCCTGTGTGGTTAGGGGGGCCTCGTATTTCACAGGATGTAGGTGGTATGGAGGCCTGCATTAACTCATGATGCTGCAACTAGGCTACCAGATTTTCCAGATGCCGGGCTTTTTATAAGAGTTGCAGAGATGACACAGCAAACTGCAGTTTTTACTTTCTCGCCTTGCAACCAGACGATTTGCAGACAGAAAGAACAACTGTTTGCTTTCTCTCTGCAAACTGCCATGTGGACACTGAGTGGAGGGAGGGAGGGTAGGAGCCTGTCTTCTCTCATCGTGTCATTTACATCTTCCAGAATCCAGCAGAGAAGGCAGGAAGCCAGCCCACCAGGCCAGTCTTCTCAGCCGTGGGCACGAAGATGAAGGGACTGTGGACTCGGCTCATACGTTTCCTGCTTTTGGTGGTGGTGAGATTTCACAGGGGCCTTTTCCTGTCTTCACTCAGAATAAAATGTACAGACACCGAGGGAAGTGGTAAAACCACGGGCTGCTCTCTGTTTTAGAAAGCGGGTATCTGGAAACCTGCAGACCTGAAGAAGTCAGGGGCTTCCTACGAAGCTCTGATACACAGGGGCCATCCAGACAAAGAGCTGGCTCATCCAGAAGTGTGGTGGACTTCTATGTAAAGACCCAAACCACAAATGTTTCACTTCTAAATTCTGTAAACTTTGTTAGACATTTTTGTTAAGCAAAGGGTGAACCAATGGGATGACTTCTTTCTTTCCCCTCCCTACAGAGAACACACGCATCTTTTATAATATGCTCATGCCATGGAATCAACCTGCAAGGAAGAATTTATTAATGGGCCTGTTTTGGGAATTTTTTCAAATGGAAGACCTTACAGGAATGCAGAGTAGGTGTTCTCTTTGTACCTGGAAGTATATGAGCCCCAGTCCTCATCCCCTATCAGGCAACTGAGTGGGAATGGTGTGGTTACTGACAGTGGGAGCCCAGAGATGTTGGGAACTTCCTGTACAGGAGTCATTACTGAAGAATTCTCTCTCCCTCTTGATTTGACCTAGGCTTTACAGGGATAAAATAAGACTCAAGGTCTGATGCGGAAACCAGAAAAACAATCATTTTCCAACTCCCAACACCCTTCCATCTCTCCAAATTTTCAGTCTGAGTCAGTTCCCAGCAAAGAGTAATGGGTCTGAGCTGATCAGATGACAACGGAAGCAGGTGTGTCTCCCGGTGGCTGGCCGCATGCATCGAGCTGGGCTCATCGTGGTCAACAGCACCGTCCCTGAAGCTGACGGCCTGGCTGTGGTCCCAGCTTTGCTACTTACCAGCTGTGGAACTTCTGGCAACTTTCTTCACCCCTTCTGCCTCCATTTTTGCTTCTGTCAAAAGGGGGTAATAACAGCAACATTACTCATCACAGCCAAAAGGTGGAAACAAGCCAAGGGTCTGCTGGTAGATGCACAGATAAACAAAACGTGACAGATCCATCCAACAGAGATCATGCAGATTTAAAGAGACAGGAAACTGTAACACGTGCTACAGCACGATGAACCCTGAAGACATCATCCTAAGTGAAAGGACGAATCCTGTATGATTCCACTTACATGAGGTACCTAGAGCAGTCAGATTCATAGAGACAGAAAGCCCAGGGGGTGGGGGCCAGGGGCTGGCAGGGAGAGGATGAGGAGTCCGTGTTCAGTGGGTAAAATCTCAGTTTTGCACAATGGAGGAGGTCTAGAGATGGATGGTGGCAGCTGCTGCATCACAGAGTGAATGTATTTAATGCCACTGAACCGTGCACTGAAAAATGGCTGAGATGATAAAGTTTATGTAATGTGTATGCCACCACAATTTTTTTTAAGTTTTTTTTTTTTTTTTTTTTTTTAATGAGGAGGGGTAACAGTACAGGGTGGTGAAGGTGAAATGAGTTAGTATAAATCAATGGTTCTCTACCAGGCTGCTCTCAGCCTTCATCACAACAATATGTTGGGCCCAGAAAGTCAGAGTGCTGAGGCCGAGGAGCCCGGGAGTGAGCACTTGGCACAGAGCAGCTCTTGATAAATAGCAGCTGTGGTTTTTATGTAGTTTATATGGAGAAGATTTATCATGCCCTGAATTCCCGACACCTCGCCAAAGAAGCCAGTTACTGACGCAGAAGCACCCAGATGACCACTCACGCAGCAAAGGGCTTGAGGGTGAGGTCCACGTGTTGCGGGCACACGGCAGTGGACGGCCGTCAGTTGAGCCAGAAGATCTTTCTCCACAAACCTGGGTTTGTTAACTATTTCATATTTATTTCATAACTTTATTTTCCTTCAACCAAACGAATTTGGACCACAAACCCTGATCCCCCAAAGATAAAAAGAGAATTTGGGGTCTTACTTGGGGTCAGATGTCCCAGCAGGCTCCTCTGGCTGCAAACAGTCAGGGTTTCCCTGGGGGAGGCCCCCGTCCAGCCTGTGTGAGCCCTGGGAAGCCCTCAGATCTTGGCTGTGGTCAGGAGTGCAGGGTTGGGGCTCCAGCCTCCCCACACCTCCATGAAGACACTCTCTTCTCCTGCACACCCCTGCTCACTACTGTGAGGAGCCTGCAGTCCTCCACCCCCTTCTCCTTGTGGGGGACACCCCTCTCTCCTGGCATAATGCACCCCGGGCCTACCTTGAGCAATGCGGGGCAGAGCCGGTGGCTGGTGGGTCATCTCTGAGCTCCAAACCCCGCTCCCCGCTCCATACATGACCTTTCTCCTCTGTCCTAGGCTCTGACAAGAAGGGCCAGGGGAAGACAGGATGGTAGGAGTTGGGGGAAGGACAGTTCCTGACTTCGAATCCATTCCTTCGCCAGCTGTTTCTTGGCATCATACGTGTGGTCATGCCCTGGCAGGGCCACAAAAGCTCCAGGAGGCCAGCCTGAGCTCCAGCCGCTAGGTCTGAGCACCCACATCTTGCTTGGCTCCCTGCCAGGGGTGGGGGCTTCCCCTGACCCCTGTGCCCCGGGGCCATGTCCACTCTGATCTCCTCACTGTTGCATCAGTGCCTGACATTATACTCCATCCAGTCACTGAGCGTGGTTTCCCTCTGGGCTTCTAGATGGCGGTGGGGGGTGGGGGTGTACCACCAAGGCTCCTCCCCTGGCCTAGAGGCTGCTCCTGTGTCATCACCAGGAAACAGCCCAGGACTTCGAGGTGTAGGAAGCACACAGCACTCAGCAGGAAGCCACCTGAACTTATCACAGTCACCCGTTCCTGCCTGTCAAGGTGGAATCAGGGCGAGGCCCCCTCTGCTCTCTCCTGAGATGAGAGACTGAGGGGCTGAGACAGAATGTCCCCGTGGGTCCTGGGAGAAGGTCCAACTTCACAGCCGAAGGGACAGCTCCTGTGAGGCTCAGCAAAAGGACAGAGAGAAAGCAAGACTCAGCAAGACCTGGGATGCTCTAAGGGGCGGTCCTGACATTAAGGATTGTGACTGCAGGGTCCACACTGAGCCACAGGCAGGGACTCAAGGGGACCACACGCAGAGGCACAGACGTCAAGCAGTAAATGTGTGAATCCAGGAGCACGTAGCCAGGGCAACTACCCACACATCGACCCCCTGGTTTAACAGACTCCCCCACCTCTTCTGGCATGTGTCTCTGGGACCCCAGCACACCCCGGTACTCAGCCTCTCCCCAGCCTGTGCTGAGCGCCTGCTGCCATCTGGTGGCAGCTTACGTGGGGACACTTCCTACGTTCTGTTTGCAGAGACTGGGGGCTTCCTTGGGCTTCCCAGGTGACGCTAGTAGGAAAGAGCCCACCTGCCAATGCAGGAGACATTAGAGACCTGGGTCCATCCCTGGGTCTGGGAGATACCTGGAGGAGGGCATGGAAACTCACTCCAGTATTCTTGCCTGGAGAATCCCATGGACAGAGGAGCCTGGCGGGCTACAGTCCATGGGGTCGCAGAGAGTCAGACAAGACTGAAGTGACTTAGCACACACCGGGGCTTCCTTGGCATTTCCTTCATGGACAGAAGACGAGGCCTCTCAGCCCATCGCTGTCACTTGGGAGGGCCTTAGCTCTGCCGGGACGTACCGTCCCTGCCGTGCGCCACTGAGGTGTCCGGCCCCCACATGCAGTGCAATTCAGGCAGACAGGACATACCAGCAGGGGAGTGGGGACTGTGTGTGTGTGTGACCATTGATGGGTCGGGTACCAACAGAGCAGCTCTGTCCTTCCCAGTGCTCCAGGAAATTTGTCTCTGTTTCTGTCGGGGATCTGAGCATCTCCTGAGGGAGGAAAAATACAAGCTCTGAAGCTAATGAGAAAGCTCCAGCTACACCAAAGGGTTCCTTTACTGCTTAGCCACATTCCTCCGCTCGGGCTGCAGACTGAAATCCTGGCACATCCTGACTCCTTCACTGGTGTCTGTCTCAATCTCAAGATCAAGGACCTTTCACGTCCATAATCTGTATCTAGCACAGGGCTGAGCACAGAGACAATGTTGATTGTTTCTTCAATGAAAGCCCTCTATGCTCTCGGGTCAGCAGATCCTGTCAATTCATCTTCCAGGAGCCATTCTCTCGTCTGTAGCTCTCCTCTTTATACTCAAGGTCAGTGGATGCCATGTGCTTTTTACCCCTTGATTGCTCAAACTGAAAGCCCTCCCCAGGAACTGCCCTTCTTCCACAGGAAGTAACTAACCAAGGTTAAGTCAGCTCCTGGAGGTAACAACGAGTCAGTGCTGGCAGGAGAGGCTCCAGCCTCTGTCCCACAATTTGAACTAATTTGGAAGGACCATTGAAGCCCCAGAGCTTCCTGTGGGATGGGCTGAGGCCTCGCTGGGACCGCATCACACTTTCCTCTGCCCAGCACGCACTCTTCACCCCTCCAAGGATGAGCAGTCTCGACAACCGAAGACGGCAAGAGGCCGAGGACAATTACTTGCCTATTTAAGGCAAAGAGACACATTAGAGGGGCATCCTTGGTAGCACGTAGATTCCATCTCCTTCAGCCAGAGGGCAGAGCAGCTGAGGCTTGGCCCAGGGCAGCAGTGGGAGGGAAGAGCTCCAGAGCAGACCAAATTCTCGATTTGGCAGGTGTGCAAGCCAAGGACAAGGGCCTGGCCAGGAAACAGGCGAGACTTAGAGAGGGATCGTGACGTGTCTGGAGCTTCCCATGGGGCCGGATGATGGCCCTGCTGTACCTGCACTGCAGTTCAACTTGACATTCTTCACAAACTTGAAACCCCGCCAGATCCCCAAATACTGGCCTGCAGGTGTGAGTCTGTCTCTGCTGCTTGAAGACAATCTGTTCCCACCTCCCCTCCTGGGCCCATAAGTGGTCAAGTCACAACTCTCCCCTGCCTGGTCAATAACTGGTCAGGTCACAACATCACCTGGCTAGGGATGTGCTGAGGCTGCTAAGGGAAGAAAGGACTATGGGATGAAGGAGCTGTGAGCCCTGCCAGTGTGGACTGACAGAAGCTAGGAGAATATAGATGGGACTGGGTCTAGGGGCTGCTGAATCAAGAGAAACAGAATATGAAGTTGGCAGAGAGAGACGTTATCAACATGAGAACATGCTCCTTGACAGAAGATTGATACCCTGGCAAAGCCCCTGAAAGATCATTCAAATATGCTGCTAGGTTGGTTCCCCAAAGCCTGGAAAAAGCAATAATCCATACTAAGTGAAAGAGAAATGCCAGGATTGCCATGGCAAGTGGTAGAGAAGGGATCCAAGGCCCAAGGGATCCAAGAAAATGGGTCTATTACAAAGGGTCAGAGAACCCACCAACTACGTTCCATGGGAAGGAGGGCCGGGAGGACACTTTGTTGAGCAAAAGAGTAAGACATGCTGGTGAGAGAGGCACCAGCATGACTGAGAAAGTTCAGTGGGGGAGGTTCTCTGTGGCCAGGGCTGAGGCCAGGAGACACTGCTGTACAGCAAGATCCCTTGATAGCAGTGGGATGACAGCGTCTCAGATTAAGAGAGGCCAGAGGGCACCAGGCATCAGAAGCAAGGTGGCTGCAATGATTGTGATAAGGAGCAGAGCCAGCATGGCTGATAAGGCTGTGGTGATAAGGCTGCAGAGCCTGACCCAGAGGGAACATGGAAATGGCTGGAGAACATGGCATTCAGAAGGGCAAGAGTCTAGGCAGGCAGGCAACAAGGTTATCATTCAGTCTATACAATCAAAAGAACTTAAGGGGGCTGAGGGAAGTACCTCAATAAGAACTTAAAATCTGTTGTCCAGTTTCTGGCCCTGGGTCAGCTTTCAGACCAGGAAAAGCCAGACCCTCAGGAGGAAGCGTCCTGCAACAGCACAACAGCATATTCAGGATGATTCCCTGTCCTTCCCCGAGGGCCAAGGTGAAAAACCAGAGATTCTAAGGACCGGCTGGACACAGAATCAGAATCTGAGTTGACACTGATATTGGGCACCCAAAGCATCTTTGTGGTCCCTGTCAGAACGCAGGTCAGGCCTACAGTCTGTCATACAGAGTGAAGTAAGTCAGCAAGAGAAAAACAAATGTCATGTATTAGCACATATATGTGGAATCTAGGGAGAAGGAAATGGCAACCCACTCCAGTATTCTTGCCTAGAGAATCCCATGGACAGGGAGCCTGCTGGGCTGCTGTCCATAGTGTTGCGCAGAGCCGGACACGACTGATGCGACTTAGCAGCAGCAGCAGCATGAGTGGAATTTAGAAAAATGGTACTGATGAACCATCTTCAGGGCAGGAATAGAGACAAAGAGAGAGAGAATGGACTTGTGGACACAGGGGGAGAGGAGAGGGTGGGACGAACTGAGAGGGCAGCACCAACATATGCGCATTACCACATATGCACATGTTACCACATATGTACATTACCACGGGCAAAAGAGCTGGCTCAGCCTGGTGCTCTGTGATGACCTAGAGGGGTGGGATGGGGAGGGAGGTGGAGGGAGGTTCAAGGAAGGGGGTATGTGTATACTTATAGCTGATTCACGTTATAGTATGGCAGAAATCAGCACAACATTGTAAAGCGATTATCCTCCAGTTTAAAATAAAAAATATTAAAGAATGAAGGTCAGGGAGACAAATGGGGACCACATAAATAAAATACAAATAAAGTCCTAGTGAAGGTCTAGGCCTTTAGACCTACAGTGGGCCCAGTGGGTTCTTAGACCTGCCCAGCACTTTCCCCTTGTCCCTGAATGTACAATCAGAGTGGACAGAGTTGGCAGTCAGGGAAACAAACTAGTCACCCACACTGGGAGAGGCCAGCTATAAGCCCACGAAACTCCCCACAACCCATCCCTCCACCCAAGACACAACTGACCTGTGGGGGTGAGAAGAGATATAACAGAGAGGGTAGTGGCTCTCACATTCCCAACTGAGTCACTAGTCAAGTCCCCACAAAACACAGACAAACGCAAACACCTGGAATATGGTCACTCTGGGAAGTGTATTCTTATCCATTGCTATTGCAAATGAAGGCCAGAGGTAGAATGCATTCACAGGAGGTGGGTAACACTGTATACCATCTTAAAGATTGTCTGAAGAAAGCTGTCTGTGTAGACATGCTGCAGAAAATCACATTGGTCCGCATCGATGTCAACACGTCAGTCAGACTGGATGAGCAAGAAGGACCAAGTATGAAAGGAAATAAAGCCTATAAAAATTCAGGAACCTGCTGGAACACCCACTTTGACACAAAGAACTCATTTCTCCCATCACTAAACAAGACTCAGAATGCCCATAGATCAATGTGGATTCTAAAGTCCAATTGTGGGAATACTGCTCTGTGAACCAAACTTGGCTTCAAGTCACATGGAAAGCTCTGAGTGGCCCCAAAGCACAGTGACTCCGCAGCCAGGCCAGGATGTGATGTAAGCAGTCTTGCCACTTGGTCCACACAACTTGGTGGATCTTATGATATTCAGGGTACCTGTGATGGGACAAGATGCTGTACAGGGTTTATGGCAGGCCTGATTGGAGAGGCACAATGTAGACACAGAGGGTTCTGGAGTAAGGCCACAGCATTTGTACCAGCTCCTGGTTTGCTGCTGGCCTTGGTAGAGACTGTTTGGCCATGTGACTTGTCAGACATAAGTCTGAGTAGGTCCAGCAGCAACCCATTTGAAGATGGAAGTGGTACACAGGATTTTGGACCGGAGCAGGGAGAGAGGGCATGGGTGGGCTCCATGAGCAGGTGGTCCAGACTCCCTGCCACGTCGTTCACTACTGCTGCATGAGTGCCGTTCCCTCACTTCAGACCTATGGCCGATGGTGTGGGAATGTGTCCCTTTTAACAGACTTACAAAAGGAAAACAGCCAAGTTTGGTTCCCGGATGAGTCCATTTGGTAGGCAGATGCAAGCCAAAAGCAGACTGTTGCTGCAACAGAGCCCCATTCAGGTGGCCCTTTAACAGGGATGAAGAAAAATCACTGCAAGGCAAAAATTAGGCTATCCAATCCTCTACTTTGTGTGGAAATAGAATAAGTCCAAAGCCAGAAAAAAAAAAAAAAAAAAATCATGAATTGATGGGAGTAGCAAACGGCTTGACTGATTGGTCAGAAATTTAGAAGATAAAAGTGGTTAGGGACAAGCAGGAGGGCACTGAACTGAGCTGAGCTGGCAAAATGTGTGCATGCAAGGAGCAGCCATGGTGGCAGCAATGGCAGCTCAGTTCAGTTCGGTCGCTCAGTCATGTCCAACTCTTTGCGACCCCATGAACCGCAGCATGCCAGGCCTCCCTGTCCATCACCAGCTCCTGGAGTCCACCCAAACCCATTTCCATTGAGTCGGTGATGCCATCCAACCGTCTCATCCTCTGTCGTCCCCTTCTCTTCCTGCCCTCAATCTTTCCCAGCATCAGGGTCTTTTCACAACGGGATTCTACTCACCAAGGATGATCTAGCTACTGACATTGCCAAATGTTTAATCTGCGTGCTATGGAGACCATTGCTATACATTGTGTATTGACTCAATACCCACCCGTCAGAGAACCAGCATCCACCTGATGGCAAGATGTCTACGTTGGACCCCTTTACTCTAAATGGGGCAGTTATTACTATTTACCTTGACCAGCACTGACATGTTATGGGCATTGATTTTGCCTCTCCCGCTTGCAGGGCATCAGCATGATGGTTGTATGAGTGTTTGCAGAGTGTCAGATTCACATGGCACTGAATAGGACCACGAGATTTTATGCCAAAGAGAGTGAAACAGTGGGCACATGGCCACAGAGTCCACTGGCCCTGTCATCTACTGGAGAAGATGCTGGTCTGATAGAACAACTGAGTGACCTCTTAATGGTGCAGCTGAGGTGCCAGCTTGTAAATGACGTCCTGTGAGGATGGAGTACCACCCTTCAGGATGCAGGGTATATCCTAAATTCATGACCATTCTAGTGACCCCAGTTGGTGGAATACACCAGACTTGGAACCAACAAATAGAAATGGGAATGGCCCCGCTAACCATCTTTACTGATGACCCACCTGGAGAATTTGTGCTTCCTGCTCCCACAACTTTAGGCTCAGTGGATCTAAAGTACCTGGTTTCCGAAGGTGGAAATCTCCCATCAGAGGACTCAGCAAGAATCCCATGCAGTTTTAAGCTGTGGCTATCACCCAGTCACTTTGGGTCCTTTGTGCTAAGAAGTCAATGAGCAAGAAATCACCATCATGTTCTTTCCTTGGTGGAAAGGAAATCAGGAGAGGCAGGGCTCCTCCCCCATGCAATGGGAGCTGAGAAGACACACCTGGCGCCCAGGTGATGCACTGGAGTCTCTTGGTAATCCCTTACCCAATTTACATGAAAAATGGTCAGGCACAGCAGTCACTGCCGGAGAAGAGCATGGTGGCTGAGACTCAGGGCTCTCAAGAATGAGGGAGTCGGGGTTATCCTTAGACTAGACTAGCAGAGGTGCTCGTCAGGAGGGTGGTGGAGGAGGGAGACACGTGGATAGGAGCAGGACAAGCACTAGGGTGGGTGCTGTGGTGCTTTGCCCAAATGCCACTTCAGGATGGAGATGACGACTCCCCCCACTGCCAGGAGTTTTGCCACCCAAGACGTGTCCTCCTAACATCTCAGGAGGGCCACCCCAGCTCCAGGTCTTCCCATGGACTTTCACTAATGCCTTGGTTGTAATTACATCAACAGTTCATCAAGCCAGTTTCTGGTTCCCTCACCTGTACTGTTCCTGAAGAGCACGCTCAATAAACTCCCTATGCAAAGACACCAGGCTTCGGTCTGCTTCCACAGTCAACACTGCCTCAACACCGAATCACTGAGGATTTCCTTAGGGCTTCCCTTGCAATCTGAATGTCCTGGACAAGCCCCCCCCCCCCCCC
The DNA here is from genome assembly GCF_002263795.3 of Bos taurus. NCBI lineage: Eukaryota > Metazoa > Chordata > Mammalia > Artiodactyla > Bovidae > Bos > Bos taurus. The sequence goes on along the minus strand of NC_037337.1, from coordinate 82,719,776 downwards.
CCACCCAAGTTCCCAGGAATTTTCCCCAATCTTACCTCCATCATGCCACTTATTATGTGTTATTATCTCAGGCCAATTACTGAAAATAAGGTAGACAAAACATGAACATCAATGGAAAACTATGAATCATCCACAGCACATTCACTGTCTTACCAGCTTTTGACTCTGGGAGTTATTTTATAACTTTACAAGATATATGTCTTATTTGATAATAAGATATGTAAATTCTGTCCAGTCTAGGAGGTTCAATGAACTCCTTCTCAAAACAAAAGGTCTCCGTTTTACAATTCAACACTCCTTTACTCCTTGATTTGTGCTTTTAAAACATTTTAAATTTGGATGTGTTACAACATGCAGTTAGTTCTCCAGATTAATGCATCAGATAAAGTCTTGAACATGTGTCCATTTTTATATCTGAGGACCACGATTTAATCTTTTCCTGAAAACTATCTTTTAACCCTCAATTTCCACATTTACAAGATGATAAAAACACTCGGCGGATTTCTTGTGAATTTATCTGGCACGCAGTGGGGGCTCACATGCTTTCTTCAATAAACACTTTTCAGAGAAAGTCATTACAGTTTTATATAGAGTCCTTTTGCTGAAATCTGCTAATTTACTTTCCAGAATCTTTGGTTTGGCAAGAGTATGCCAATATGCCAGCTCTTTGCCACAGACACATCAGCATCATTTTAATTTTTCACTATTAGATTGTGTCCAATCAGTTTGTGTCATTTATCTTCTACATTCTTGAACACTGACTATATCCAAGATCAACTTACAACTGTCCCTTTCAAGCTAAACAGAGTCTGACTTCAATTTTTTAAAAACTTAGATTTTGCTTTTAATCTCTTAAAACATGTTTGCTCCTAGTCTATAAGTCATGAGGCAGACATTTTTCCCTTCGCCAAATTAATGGTGTATTTGGAGAAGATAAATATTCTTAGTTGGAAATGTAATGAAGTAGGAAGTGTAGTAAATTTATGTCTTCTGAGCTGTAAGGTAAAGGGACTTGCCCATGTTCGAACTAGTAAACTTCACACCAGTGGGTAAGACTAGTTCCCCACAATCAAAGCAGGAAGGGCAAGGTGTTGAGTAATCCACTGAGTGTGAGAAAGCTGGGACCTGGCACAGTCGTCTTAATAACACCTGAAGCAAGAATGTGACAACAGAAGCAACGTGGTCTGCTTGGAGCCTAGAAAAAGGAAGCCAAAGACCAAAATCTGACAACGTTTACTGCAGACTGAAGACACTAAAACTGATGGACATAGATATCCCATCGCTAGAAAAGTAGAAAAAATATAAAGTGTGCTATCCCCAGCCAGGGAGAAAATGATGTCCCGAATTACACAGGTCCTTGTGCTCTACGTCCATAAACTAACTTCGGAGGACCAAACCTTCTGGTGCGAGGCTGAGACCGCCCCCATCTCTAGACCTGTAAATCAATACACTGGCATTTTCATCAACACATTGGCCTTCTACTACTTTCATTATCATTAGCTGCTTTCTGAGGTTATTTCAGGTTCTGAGAAAAAAATCAAGTTCCTAAAAATCTTACGTTCTGACAATATCAAGTATGAACTCCTAACAAACTCCAAACCCAAGCATATTTGAATAGGCAATCTGCCTCTCTTCAGAGCCTCTCTCCACATTAATTCTAGCTCACAAGGCATCTTACACTTGTATCTAAAACATACTCTGTGCAGCTTTAGCTATAAAGTGATGCTCGTGAAAACTTCATTATGAAAAAAATGCACCCTAAATTTGACTTTATTCTTCATGCTCTGCAGAAGTACAAGAGCTGAGGATGTTCCATTTTTTAGGCCCAATTATGCTTGCTGTGTTGGCCACGGGCAGATGAGTCAACGCTTGCCTAATTCCTGGAGACACCAGAGCTTTCCCTGCTTCAGTACTTACCATCTTTTTGGCCCTCTCACCCATGGCCTACATAACCTATGGGTTTTCTTTCTGACCTGCATTCCCAGAGGGTGACCTAATACAGGTTGAGAGAGAGATGTTACTAGAACATGTCAGGACTCGTGGCGCTGGATACCTTTTTAGTTTTCAGAAAGGGAAAGATATTATCCAAGTGAAGGATTTTCTGCCTCCTGTCCTCTCGCCCCATATTTGCAAAAAAAAAAAGAAAAAAGTCTAAGGTCTTAGAAAATGAGTCATAAGCCTCTGGACTGGATGGTTTTCAGTTGATAAACCACTTTATTTATCTAAACACTCATCTCACTTGGCTCAGAAGAGATTAACCTTTAAGAAATTACCACTTAACACATTTTAGTGAAGCACTGAAACAAAAATATTAACAATTATCTGAAAAGGCTATTCAAATACTCCTCTTTTTCAGCTACATATATATAAGAAGTCAGATTTTCTTCATATACTTCAGTCAAAATAATGCGATACCACACACTGTACGTAGAAGCAGACAGTTCATGTTTTATTCAATTTTTAAAAATTGAAAGCACCATTTTAAATAAAAATGTGTTAACCTGTTAATGAGTTTATTAATTCATTTAGAAATAATATCCTTCGTATTTGCTGCTTTAAGTTCTAATGTAATAAGTAGTATTTTTTACAAAAAGAAAAGTTCTTTGCTGGGTGGCAGGGGGATTCAAGTTTTAAAAAATGTCATAGTATTCCAAAACCCCCTTCGTGGATCACAGCCTTGTCGTGGTGAAGGGGCTTGAGTAACTCAATGAAGCTATAAGCCATGCAGTGTAGGGCCACCGAAGACAGACGGGTCAGTGGAGAGTTCTGAAAATAGGTGATTCACTGAAGAGGAAATGGCAAACCACCTCAGTATTCTTGCTATGAAAAACCCATAAACAGTATGAAAAGGCAAAAAGATATGACACAGGAAGATGAGCCCCTCAGGTCAGAAGGTGTCCAATATACTACTGGGAAAAAGTGGAGAGAGTCCTTGGACAGCAAGGAGATCCAACCAGTCAATCCTAAAGGAAATCAGTCCTGAATATTCATTGGAAGGACTGGGGCTGGGGCTGAAGCTCCAATACTTTGGCCACCTGATGCGAAGAGCTGACTCATTGGAAAAGACCCTGATGCTGGGAAAGACTGAAGGTGGGAGGAGAAGGGGATGACAGAGGATGAGATGGTTGGATGGCATCACCGACTCAATGGACATGAGTTTGAGTAGGCTCCAGGAGATGGTGGAGGACAAGGAAGCTTGGCATGCTGCAGTCCATGGGGTCAAAAAGAGTTGTACATGACTGAGCAACTGAACAACAATCAGAAAGGATGAAGTGGCTGGGCCAAAGCGGAAATAACACTCAGTTGTGAATGTGTCTGCTGGTGAAAGTAAAGTCCAGTGTTATAAAGAACAATATTGCCTAGGAATCTGGAATGTTAGGTCCGTGAATCAAGGTAAATTGCAAGTGGTCAAGGAGATGGCAAGAGTGAATATCAACATCTTAGGAATCAGTAAACTAAAATGGACAGGAATGGGTGCATTTAATTTACATGATCATTATACCTACTACTGTGGGCAAGAATCCCTTAGAAGGAATGGAGTAGCCTTCATAGTCAATGAGATCCTGAAACGCAGTACTTGGGTGCAATCTCAAAAACGACAGAATGATCTCGGTTTATTTCCAAGTCAAACCATTTAACATCACAGTAATCCAAGTGTATGCCCCAATCACTGATGTCAAAGAAACTGAACTTGAATGGTTCTATGAAAACCTACAAGACCTTTTAGGACTAACATCAGATGTCTTTTTCAACATACGGGGCTGGAATGCAAAAGTAGGAAGTCAAGAGATACCTGGGATAACAGGAAAGTTTGGCCTTGGGAGTACAAAATGAAGCAGGGCAAAATCTAACAGCATTTTGTCAAGAGAACACACTGGTCATAGCAAACACCCTCTTCCAGCAACTTAAGAGACTACACGTGGACATCACCAGATGGTCAGTACTGAAATCAGACTGATTATATTCTTTGCAGCTGAGGATGGAGAAGCTCTATAGTCAGCAAAAACAAGACCTGGAGTTGACTGTGGCTCAGATTATCAGCTCCTTATTGCAAAATTCAGGCTTAAATTGAAGAAAGTAGTGAAAACCACTAGGCCATTCAGGTATAACCTATATCAAATCTCTTATGATTACACAGTGGTGGTGATGAATAGATTCAAGGGATTAGATCTGGTAGACAGAATGCCTGAAGGACTATGGATGGAGGTTTGTAACACTGTACAGGAGGCAGTGACCAAAACCATCCCAAAGAAAAAGAAATGCAAAAAGGCAAAGTGGTTGTCTGAGGAGGCTTTACACATAATGCAGGAAGAAGAGAAGGAAAAAGCAAGGAAGAAAGGGAAAGATACATCCAAACAAATGCTGAGTTCCAGAGTTCCAGAGAGCAGCAAGGAGAGATGAACAGTGCAAAGAAGCTGAGGAAACACTAGAATGGGAAAAACTATAGAATTCTCTCCAAAAAAATTGGATATATCAAGGGAACATTTCATGCAATAAAGCTAGTGGAAGTGATGTAATTCCAGCAGAGCTATTTAAAACCCTAAAATATGATGCAATTAAAGTGTTGCACTCAATATGCCAGCAAATTTGGAAAACATAGCAGTGGCCACAGGACTGGAAAAGGTCAATCTTCATCCCAATTTCCAACAAGGGCAGTACTAAAGAATGTTCAAACCACAGACAACTGCACTCATCTCCCGTGCTAGTTATGTTCAAAATCCTCAAGCTAGGCTTCAGCATTATGTGAACTGAAAACTTCCAGATGTTCAGGCTGGGTTTAGAAAAGGCAGAGGAAGCAGAGATCAAATTGCCGACATTCTCTGGATCATAGAGAAAGCAACGGAACTCCAGAAAACATATACTTCTGTTTCATTGACTACACTAAGACTTTGACTATGTGGGTCATAACAAACTGTGGAAAACTTAAAGAAATGGGGATACCAGACCATCTTACCGCCTCCTGAGAAACCGGTATGCGGGTCAAGAAGCAAAAGTTAGAACCCTGTATGGAAAAACCGACTCATTCAGGATTGAGAAAAGAATACAACAAGGCTGTTTATTATCACCTTGTTTATTTAACTTATATTCAGAGTACATCATACGAAATGCTGGGCTGGAATCAAGATGGCTGGGAGAAATATCAACAACCTCAGATATGGAAGAAAGCAAAGAGGAGTCTTGTTGAGGGTGAAGGAGGAAAGTGAAGAAGCCGGCTTAAAACTCAGATTATGGCATCTGGTCCCAACACTTCATGGCAAAGGGGAAAAGGTGGAAGCAATGATAGGTTTCCTCTTCTTGGGATCTAAAATCACTGTGGATGGTTGACTGCACTCATGAAATTTGAAGATGACTGCTTCTTGGAAGGAAAGCTATGACAAACCTGGACAGTGTGTTAAAAAGCAAAGACATCACTTTGCCAACAAAGGTCCATATGTTAAAGGCTATGGTCTTTCCAGGAGTCATGTATGAATGTGAGAGCTGGACAATAAAGAAGGCAGAACTCGAAGAATTGATGCTTTCAAACTGTCTTGCTGGAGAAGACTCTTGAGAGTCCCTTGGACAATAAGGAGATCAAACCAGTCTTAAAGGAAATCAACCCTGAATATTCTTCCAAGAACTGATGCTGAAGCTGAAGCTCCAATACTTTGGCCACCTCATGCAAAGAGTTGACTCATTGGAAAAGACCCTGATGCTGGAAAATACTGAAGACAGGAGAAGAGAGTGACAGAGCTTGAGATGATTGCATGGCATCACTGATTCAAAGGACATGAACCTGGGCAAACTCTGGGAGATGGTGAGGGACAGGGAAGCCTGCATGCTGCAGTCCATGGGATCGGGAAGAGTCTGACACGACCTGGCAACTGAAGAACAAATTTCATGCAAGGATGAGCAGGATAAATGACAGAAACAGTAAGGATCTAACAGAAGCAGATTAAAAAGAGGTGGCAAGAATACACAGAAGAAATATACAAAAAAAGTCTTAATGACGTAGATAACTACGATGGTGTGGTCACTCACCTAGAGCCAGACATCCTGGAGTGTGAAGTCAAGTGTGTCTTAGGAAGCATCACTACAAACAAGGCTAGGAGAGGTGATGCAATTCCAGCTGAGATATTTAAAATCCTAAAAGATAGTGCTGTTACAGTGCTGCACTCAATATGTCAGCAAATTTGTGAAACTCAGCAGTGGCCACAGGACTGGAAAACGTTGAGTTTTCATTCCAACCCCAAAGAAGGGTACTGCCAAAGAATATACAAACTACCATACAATTGCACTCATTTCACATGCTAGTAAGTTTATGCTCAAAATCCTTCAAGCTAGGCTTCAACAATATGTGAACTGAGAACTTCTAGATGTACAAGCTAACATCCACTGGATCATAGAAAAAGCAAGGGAATTCCAAACAAAACATCTATTCCTGCTTCACTGACTATGCCTTTGACTGTGTAGATCACAACAAACTGTGGAAAATTCTTAAAAGAGATGGGAATACCAGACCACCTTACCTGTCTCCTGAGAAACCTGTAGGCAGGTCAAGAAACAACAGTTAGAACTTTACATGGAACAAATGGTTCAAAATTGGGAAAGGAATATGACAAGGCTAAATATTGTCATCTTGTTTATTTAACTTATAGGCAGAGTATATCATGCAAAATGCTGGGCTAAATGAATCACAAACTGGAATCAAGATTGCCAGGAGAAATATCAACAACCTTAGATATACAGATGATACCACTCTTATGGCAGAAAGTGAAGAGAAACTAAAAAGCCTCTGATGAGGGTGAAAGAGTGAAAACTGGCTTAAAACTCAACATTCAAAAAACTAAGATGATGGGATCCAGTCCCAAATTAAAAAAAAAAAAAAAGGAAATCTGAGTAGTCCTTTAGAAACTGAATCCATCATTAAAAACTTCTCTAAAGATCATTCTATGCCTAGGTGTTTACTATTTTTTTCCCCAACAAGGAAGGAAATAATTTACATGGAGAAAAGCAGAAGCATGATGAGATGTAAGGAAATCCCTGAGGAAAAACAGAGCAAACATTTGGACCTAATCCACCTCAGTTCCTGCTGACTTTTTATTCTACGTCTGCTACAGAGGCATCCTGAAAGAAACCCTTTATCTCATAGGTGGCCTGAATCGGTTTCCTGAAAACAATACTCAAGTTCTGAAAAGCTATGTACAGGCCTGTTGCAGACTCTCTGGCCGACTCCTCTGCACACAACTGTTAGTGGAGTAGAGTCCGGGTTCTGGACTCTGATTTGCCTGAGTCAGTCATGGTGACTGTTCTTGTCAGTGACTGGTTCAGAAAATCAGGACACAGGGGCAGGTCAAGAACCTTGCATAGATCAACTCTTACATTCGTACATTAATGAGATGCAAGGAGACACATGCTAAGGCTTGGGAGATTTTCCCACTTAAGGGAGGCAATGGGAAGTATTTTTTTCTGAATGACCGTATGTATGGAATGAGGTCCAGAAATAGACACTCAGTTCCAGTCTGAAAAGAAAGCCAGCAGACCTATGAAGGCAGAGTTGAGAAAATTACAGATATACAGAGACGGAGTAACACGAATTAATCAATCCTAAAAGCCCAGATTACCTTTCATTTTCTAGTCAACTAATTTCCTGTTTCGGGAACTTTGAATTGGGTTGTTTTCTTTCTTGCTACGTAGGCTTCTTAAGTAAATATTTTAGAACTATTTAGTTTCATAATGTAATTGTACAAAAGGAGTCACCCCTACATTTATAACGGAGACCAACCTGCATTGTGTCTAAAGAAAGGTACACCTCACATAAGCCATTTGTGCTCACTGTCGAGTTCCCACTAGGACATACTGTATTACTAACTGGTACACAACTGAGCAGTGGTGGGGGATATGTGAGAGCAAACCCATTAACAGTATTAAAAGCACAGAGGCACTGTTTGGTATCTGATTAAATTCAGTGCTGTCCTGGGATGGCAACCGTCTGATAAAAACAAGTCAGGATGCTTGTGCTTCAGGATGGCACTAACCTGGAGTATCCTTACAGGGGTCCAATTATTGTGTATTCATACAGCATCCCTGGCAGCAAAAAGGAACCTTGGACTCAAAGATGACCTTTCCCTTTCAGCACAGGTTACTGGGCACTGAAACTGCATGGTTTCTTAAAAAGGCTTTCAGGCAAGACAGACTCATCTCTTATTCAGTTCAGTCATTCAGTCGTGTCCAATTCCTTGCGACCCCACGGACTGCGGCACGCCAGGCCTCCCTGTCCATCACCAACTCCTGGAGTTCACCCAAACTCATGTCCATTGAGACGGTGATGCGATCCAACCATCTCATCCTCTGTCGTCCCCTTCTCCTCCTGCCCTCAATCCCTCCCAGCATCAGGGTCTTTTCAAATGAGTCAGCTCTTCCAATCAGGTGGCCAAAGTACTGGAGTTTCAGCTTCAACATCAGTCCTTCCAATGAACACTCAGGACTGATCTCCTTTAGGATGGACTGGTCGGATCCCCTTGCAGTCCAAGCGACTCTCGAGTCTTCTCCAACACCACAGTTCAAAAGCATCAATTCTTTGGCACTCAGCTTTCTTTTTAGTCCAACTCTCACATCCATACATGACTACTGGAAAAACCATAGCCTTGACTAGACAGACCTTTGTTGGCAAAGTAACGTCTCTGCTTTTTAATATACTGTCTAGGTTGGTCATAACTTTCCTTCCAAGGAGTAAGCGTCTTTTAAGTTCATGGCTGCAGTCACCATCTGCAGTGATTTCGGAGCCCCCCTAAATAGTCAGCCACTTGCTATTAATAGATGTCCTAAGAAAATTACAGAGTAACCTAGGGATTCTCTTGTAGAAAAAATTATTTTTTTAAGTATGAAGTTCAAGAATATTTAGTTTTAATAAACACATATGAATGGGAGAAGAGGGGAATCAAACAAATGTTTTGCATAGTAAGTGCTGAGTGAATACCCTAAAAGCCATGGTTTGGTCATGTCCCTATTTCACGAGGTGCTTTTTTCCTTCTCCAGAGGAAAATGCACCTACATGGTGAGATTCATTGGCTACAGGCCAGCAAAACATATTTGAATTCTTTAGGAGAGGAAAAAAAACCCCAACAAAACCCTAAGTAAGCTGCACTTTAAGAGGTTAACAACGAAGAGGTGTAGGGGACCCAGATTTCAGGTCAACCCCCCTTTGAAACTCTGGGTCTAAGATTAATGTAGATTACACACACAGAAAATTCCTTTCTTTGAAGATGTGTTTCATTTAACTAGCATGCTTCCTGTCATTAGATAAAAATACTGTCCTAAGACTACCATTACATCTCCAGGTGAGTCACTGTGATCCTGGGCAGAAAGAGAGCAAACTGTTTGGGGCTCTGATGCCAAAGGACATCACCTGCACCCTGCCAGTTTGGGCTGTTACTTAAAGAGACTCATTAAAGGCTTAGTGAGTGACTCTGTCAAGAGTCTATCTATTATCATTTTAAGTCAGCTTGCACGTTCTTTAAGTATCACACATAAAACTAGTACACACCCTTACGTAGCGTTTGACAGACTCTGACGACCATGATCTGCATGGCCATCTTCTGCACTGTAATCTCATTTAGCACAGTGCATATGCACACATCTTCATCCCTCATCCTACATGTTCCCTCTAATATCATTAACAAGACACATTCAGATACGTTCATAAAATGTAAACTACAACCTTTCTGCCAAGTGTGAAAAGATATCCTTGTATTGTGAAATAGATAATTTCTATTATAGGCTGAATCCCACGTTAGCAAGCCTAAGCATCTGTTTAAAATGATTATCTTCAGAACCAAGTACATGTTTTAAAAATATGCTAGGCAGAGCTCAATATGGTAAACTCTTAATTTTCTTAATTTGACAAAAATGGACAGAAGGCAAAATGAAAAAAAATTTATTTCCTCAGTGTTTTATCCACTGTCAATACTGTATCTTTGATGCAATATATTTGCAAAGAAAAAACAATCTCAGCTTTTAGTTTCCATTTTAAACAACTACAGTATTTACAAGCTGTTCAGAATAACACTCAGACACACACGCACGCACACGCTCACAGACATACAGAAGTACATATCTCTGGTTTATACTGAATGCTGGTAGAGGCAATGAATACTTCCAGAGCCCATGATCAGAAAAGGGAAACCCATTCTCCTTCCTCCCACCTACTTTCCTGGAATCATTTTCATATTCTTCCTTCCATTTCCTCATGCAGAGCTCATTGCCAGACTTGTATAATGTTAAGGTAATCATTTTTTACAATTTATTTTTAGTTAAATTATAATAAGCTTTAAAAAAAAAGCATAAGCAGACACGATTTTCCCATTTCTATTATTTTGGTTGTAGAATCAAGCTTCATATATAAAAAATCTTGTTATACTACAATTACACTAAACCCAAGAGTCATCTGGAGCAGCCATCTCAGTTTTCCACTACTTCTCTGCTTTAAATTTCAAGGTATCGTCCCATTCTGTGCAAATAACCTGCAGGAATTCATCCTTATCACAATCTTAGGTGACCTTTCTTCCTGCTCCACTGAATCATAAATTCTCAGGTACAGAGCTGAGGCACAGGAAAAAAAGGTATAACTCTATATAATAGGTGTGTCTTAGAACAGAGCGGTCATGTAACCTTGTGAGGACAATCAGCTCTGGTGCCCCAAAGAATGTTATGCTGCTTCCATAAAACAGTACATAAGGAAGTTCAGCTCACAAATAGAACTTATTTTCTCTAATTCAGAAAGAACACGTGGCTGATAGGCAACAGAGACAAATTCTTATCACACGTGATTCTTGACAAGATGACTTGGGTGAGGTGATTCAAAGCAGAAAATACACCTCTGTTTCAAGCAAAATTAATACTTCAACTCACATACCTATCAGATCTACTTGTATAATAATGAACTTCTTTCCAATCACAGTTCTCACCTAAATAAAAGAAAAAGCCTAGGTATATATCAACCAGATTTTTTTTTTTTTAAATAAGAGAAGTGAAGAAAAGAGAGGCTAGTTTTTTAATACCTTATTAAAAAAAACTATACATATCCAACATAATATTAATGTTTATGCTGCACAAATACATCATGTCTAATTTTCCTCTTTTTCCAGATTAATAAAACTCAACTTCCACGTGGACCAAAACAAAATTCAAAGTTATGGGTTCCAACTATCATCTTCTTCAACGACACTGTTCTCTTCATTTATTTTGGAATTAAAGGAAAAACCTCTAGAACAACAACGGATGTTTTACACCTCATCTGAACAAGGTATGCTAACAAAAGTCAAAAATTGACTGGGTCTGTGTCCAAGCAAAGTAATTTTATGTGATTATAATGTACTACAGAAAAGAACAAGAAGGAATACTGAGAAATTAAAAAAAAAAAAAGGGGGTGAGGTTTTGTCCATATTCATGAAAAAGTGATGAAAATAAACACAAAAGTAATTCACATTGTGGGCAGCAACTTATAATTTTGTAGCTAGTAAACAAATTCAAATAATTCTCATGGAACACTATTGCTATCTTTTTCTCAAGTCATATATTTATGAAGAAAGATTTTTGCGAGTTAACTAAGATAAAATGGTAATTTTAGCCTTGGGGCAAATCAAAAGGCTCAGCTCTGGATGAACATGACTCAGTGCAGCGATCGACCACATGAAGAATTCCTAAGCAGGGGCCCAGGGCTGCTGCTCAGAGGCAAAGCAGAATTCATTAAGGCTAAGCTACCCTTGCTTAAATGTGAGGCTGGTTTTTTATATTTTGATATGAGATGGAAAAGTAAACCAACCCAGGAAGAAAAATACATCTTTTTAATGAGCTGACGTTAAAGCTTATATTTTCACTGCCTGACATCTGGTACACAGAGTAATTTTCCATATTTTGCTCAAGAGAGAAATCTTGTCTGACTAATTCTATTTCAAGGATTAGTGGAAGTATCTCAGATATACTTGAAATATTAAGAAAAATACTTCAAATATAATGGAAGTTAATCTCCCAGTAATGGAAACTCAAAGAAGGCAAAACACTGATGAAGTCTGTTCACTAATTTCCTGAAAGGTAATTAATCTCTTATCATCTTAAAAATATAGAGCCTCACCACCTACACTCTCAGACCGCTTAAATATCAACATATTAATCTAGACTTCTGGAAAAATTATAGTTCTTTAGAAAAAAGTCAACATATAAAATTTTATCAAGTATTGAAAAATGGTGTAAAAAGAGGGCTTACACCAAGTTATAAACTGGAAGATTAACCAAAAACTTGAGTTATAAAATGATTTTTACCACTAAATAAGAGTAATCAAAAAAAAAAAAAAGCTAACCATTGATAACTTACTCCAGAACTCTAAATAAAAATCAAACAAGAAAAAAACCCAGAAAGCTATCAATAAAACTATTTAAAACAATGAAAAAGGTTGTAAGTGTTTTAATTACATATCTTTACTTTCAAATTAAGGAACTCTCAAAGTTTTGGCAACTGTGAACTAAAGATGCCAATGAGTGTGTACTGGAGTCTCAGATGTCGATACTAATGAAAAACGCTGTGCAGGAAATCTAAATGAATAGCTCACTACCCTCTAAGGGCGCATGGGACAGGGTTAAATAAGACATGTATAATCAATTTAATTACTGAAAGTGTGTATATTTCTCTATTATAGTTTAGGTCAAAGTATTCAGACATGAATCCTTCCTTAAATTATTAATACTTCCCCAAATGCAATTATTAGAAAAGTATTATGATTTTAAAAAGACTATAAGTTTTAGACTTAAAAAATAAGAACAGGGCTCCTTTTAGGATTCCTAATTAATACAAGTACTTAAAGATAACAAAATTCAATTTGTTTTGAGAAACAGGGTACCTTTGTATAAAGGTTTAATAAATTATTTGACGAAAAGTTTTTCAACAATAAGTTTTGCAGTGTGTGAAGTCTGGAAACATCAACACGAGGCACACTGGCTCCTGAATAACCACAAAAATTTTAAACTGGAAAAAGGAAAAAAAAAAGGTTTTGGAGTGAAAATGCAATCAGATGGTACATATTAGCTGTTTACTTTCTTGGTTTTCATTCCTTCTACTGAAGTGTCATACTGTACTGCAAGATCTACACTAGAATTACCAAGATCTCCTTCTGTCTCAGAAAGATAACTTCAAACCCACACTGCTCAACAGAGTAGCCACTAAGCACACGTGGCCAGCAAGTACCTGAAATATGGCCAGTTCCAATGCTGAAGTTGGAATACTCTGGATATACAGATTAAATAAAATGTATGACTGAAATTAACTTCACCTGCTTCTTTTTACTTTTCATTCATGGGGGCAGGAAGATGGCTGCTCCTAAATGCTCACATGTACAGTCTTCTTTGGAGTGTCACACAAAATGTGAAAAAATTTCTGAAGGAATTAAAAAGTGCCATATGTTGAAATCTAAACTGCAGTTCCCACCTAGACCAACTGTAAATTTGAGTTATATATTTCCCTGAATACATACATTAAAAAAAAAAACAATAAAATTTAAGTTATGAGACAACATATGAGTTAAGTCAATTTCATCACAGATATAAATATTCCAAATTACAGCTACACACTATAAATCACTGGAAATAAAATTCAAGTCACAGAACAAGGAGAGGAGGAAAAGAAAAGGTAAAGTTATTAAAGGGGGATATAACGATAAGAACGGCACCATTTGGATAATTCTGTTTGAAAAAACTTTACTTGATTGACTGAACTGCATGTGAATGACTTTAAGAGCTAAGAACTCTTAAAAGGCAATCAATCCTTTCTTTAAATTCCTGGACGTTTCATCTTCTTCTTTGAAAAGCAAAAGCATTTTTCTTCCCAGAACTGACCCCAGCAGAACTTGCTCAGGTGGGAGAAGCAGGGCGGCCGGGGTGCTCCTGGTGCTGGAGCCCATCTGAAGTGTGGACACGGAAGCTGGCAGGAGTGTTCACGGGACCAAGTCACTGACTACTGGCTTTGGGAAACACCAGCGATGAAGCCACGTGTATCTTGAGATGGAGTATTCACTTGAAAGGAAACAACTGGCGGACTGGCATGAAGTACAGACTACTAAAGAAGAGTGAGCAGCACTGTTCCTGCTACGTATGTTTATCAGGAAAGGGAAGGGGTTTATCCCAAAGGCAATTTAAATAATGTTATTTTATTTTTATATATAAATAAATGTTCTGAGAAATCTCAGACTTTAGTGCATTGTAAAAAATTAGTGCAGTTTTTTTCATTAAAGTTTTTAGCGCTCAAGGAATAAGATAAATCTATGTCTGTTCATAGTCTCTTTCACTGTACATTAAACTTTTATACTGCTATGTGTCAAACTGAAGGTTTCTACACTTGTTTTTAAAAATCAAGGTAAATGGATTTCATGTTTTATGACAAAACATGGCAATTATTTTTGGCAAAGAAATTAGAAAAATATGAGATTGTAGTTTAGAAATCAAGAATTTGTTGATTTAAAGCATAGGCAATGCATAGGAAAAAACTTTTAAGGATGTATTTTAACAGAACTTTATCCTTCATGCAAAATGTTTTCTCAGCAGCTAACTTAAAAAAATATTTCAGCTTTATTTGGGGATGGAGACAGTGATGGGAGTCAGGGCGAAGGAGAGGTGCTTAACCTAGCCCACTCTATGTTCAAGTCTCTCCTCCAGGATCAAAGTGATAACTGCAGGCATCTTCTGCTCTCTCCTCTTTTTTTTTTTTTCCCCAATATCTTGGAATTTTGAGGGAAAAGAAATGAAGTTATAAAACACTGGCTCACACTTCAGCCCCAAGTTCTAGTACCCCAGTTTCAATGACAGTCACATATTTATCTTCAATCTGGACCAGAAGTACTGTTTTGTCGATGTGGGATCTAGTACCTGGATCTCTGCTGCAAGGCACCCATCGGTGAATCACCTGATGATTTAGAGCAAAACAAGCAGTTAGTGGCAGAGACCTTGAATACACTCACAGACTCTACCCTTACGATTAGAGGCAGTAATTCAGTTTGATAACTAAGCATAAGTACATAAATCAGCTAAAAACATGCATACAGGCTACAAAAAGTCAGGGCACCAGCTTCAGAAGAACTTACATGGCCTTCCATGCCTTCCTGAGGACTCCAGTCCTTCCAGCTGTTCCTCCCAGCTTTTAACCGAATACCCTCATCAGGCCACTGCAGCTCTTTCCTTTTTGACAGGTTGATCCCATCCAGAATTTGACCAGGATCCACAATCTACATTGTAAATAAATATGAATCATTTCCAATTCATTATTTCCTTGAAGATGAATAATTACATAGTTCCAAACAAAATTTCTTTCACAGTACTCTTTTTGTCCACATTCTCCACTGCCTATAATGTAATAAAAAACACCCCAAACAGCCATGTGAGTTCCTTTTAGCCTCTCGGGAGACCTTACTGCCATGGCCACATAACCATGGCTGAAGAGGGAACAAATATCACCAGTGAAAAACTGCTTGCTTTCAGTTTTTACATTGGCAGAAACTTTTTTTGCAACATTCACAAATGTTCTTCCTTCAGACTAAGTAGTATAAGGTGTGTTTTCACAGGAGTCCTTCACTCAAAACACAAGAAATCAAAACTAGGAAGGAGAAACAGTGGAAGAAGAACGCTGGGCTTACTCACTTGGACTCTGTAAATCACCTCCCCCTTTTTGGCATGGGAGTTATTGGCAGGGCTTGAGGTGCTGCCGGGCTGCACGTCAGCGGCACAGCTCTGGCCGCCGTCTGTCCCGAGAAAGCCCACGAGGGTGTGATGCTTGCAGGCGGGGATGCTTTGGCTGGAGCTGCTGGAGGAAGGCAAGCCGTGTGGCACACAGGCTGGGCCGCTCTGACTGGAGGGTTCCATCTGGTTCACCATAGAGAGGCGGGACTGGATGGATGACGGCAAGTTGCGAAGCGATATCTGGCTGGTGGAGGAGCGCCGACAAGGCACAAATCCCGTGGTGGACATCCGGAGAGATGAGTGTCGGCTGCTGTAGCAGTAAGAGGACTGGCTGGCTACGGAGGCCCGGGCGGGGGACTGCCGGACCAGGCCGGACTGCACGGACTGAGAGCTGTGGCTGGTGCCTGGGGAGGGAGAGACGGCAGCGCTCACTCTGAGTGGACTGAGGCAAGCACGGTTGCTTCTTCTGTAGTTTCTAGGACTTTCTCCCTTAAGCCTCTCACCATAAATTAGCTGATCAATTTACTGAATTTAACATTTATACCTGAAAATTTTAAAGTTATCGAAAAGAAATAAATATCTGAGATCTTTTTTCTCATGTGGTTCGTATAATTTTCATTTGCTGAAGCTTTTTAAAATCCAAATTCTGGGCCATATGAAAAACACAATTAGGTAATCTACAGGAAATAGCGGGATTTAGGGTTGAGATAAATCCTAAAATTTCTTTCACTCAAATATTTCAGAATAACACGAGTACTTCTTTAATACATCAGAGATGAAATAGTTCATGGAAATGAGACAGTGAGAAATATTTATTAAGGATCTATTATGTGGTAAGCTCCATAACTACTATTTCTCAAAGTCGAGTATTAATGCCCTTTCCATCTACTGCAGTGACAAGTTATACTACCCACAGAAGAGCAGAGAGGTATCACTGCAGTACGCACGTGTATCAGGGATCACTACTGAATATGACCGATGATACTGAATAGCAGGTTCTTCTGTGTCCTTTTTTCTAATGGCTTGACAGAATTCTTCAGATTTGTGAAGAGTGATGTGAAGATTATTAGAAAATTAGTGTTAATTATACTGAAAAATAATTACATGTGCTTTTTATCTGAAAATTAAAAAGAGCTAATCAATGTTAAGAGTAGAAGGTACATTTAAAGTAGCACACTGGCGGTTCTAGGTTTTCACTCAGAAGGTAAAGAAGAACAAACAAAATGTTGATCACACACCTATTTAGAGTCTCAACAATTTCAGTGCTGTTACCTTTCTTTAAATTGAAGTAAATGGTTTAAAATTTAATCTGATCTATGTTCAACAGTGGGGAAAAGGACAGTGCTGATAACCAACCAGCCATCTGGGAATGGATGTAATCTGGCTTGCATACCAGGTAGGATTATGGCTCTCACGTAAAAGGCAAATTAGTAAAAGAATACCTTCCTTTGGGATAAGGAAAATTTTCTTAAATAGGATACAAAAAGTGTTAATCATAAAGGGAAAGATTAGTAAATTGCTCTATACAAAAATTAAGAACTTCTCATTAAAAAAAGACAAGCCCACTCTTCACAGGAAGAGGAGACAGAACCAAGATACAGAATGGGAAGAGCTATCTTTGGTACAGAAAACTGACAAAAAGCTCAATCCAGAATATACAAATATAAATAGGAAAAAGATACGGACTTTCCTAGTGGTCCAGTGCTTAAGAATCCTCCTACCAGTGCAGGGGACAAGGGTTTGATCCCTGGTCAAGGAAGATCACACATGCCCTGGAACAACTAAGCCCTGAGTCACAACTATGGAGCCCACACACCCTAGAGCTCTGCTCTTCAACAAGAGAAGCCACAGCAACGCAAAGCTGGTGCACTGCACCTGGAGAGCAGCTACCACTTGCCACAACTAGAGAAAGCTCACATGGAGCAACGAAGATCTAGCGCAGACAAAAATAAATTAATTAAAAAAATCTTAAATAAGAAAAAAATAACCAAATAGAAAAAAGGGCAAGAGACTTAATATGACTTCAGAAAGAAGAGATGATAAACTCAAAAGTTTCCAACCACAAGTATTACAGCAAAGCAAATTAAAACAATGGAGCTAAAGACCACCCCCCTTCTCCTGTCTTTCCGAGAGAGCAGGGAGCAGAGCTGGGAACAATGATACTTAAAGCTGGACATTCCTATGTATGACTGGTCAGAGTACCAACTGGTTTAAAAAAGGAAGTCTAGAAAGAATTTTGGCATTTTATGAGTCTTAAATATCTTCATAAACTTTGATTTGAAGTTTTCAGCCCAAGAAAAGAATAAGAGATTATAATATAAAGATTTATATACAAAGTTACAATACTCAGAAGAAATCAAATCATTGTTCAATAGGAGAGAAGTTACATAAATTATATTAGTTATATATGATTAGCCTTTAAAAATGGTACTTCCAAAGAAAGGCTATTTTTAAGTATTATGTATTTATATACATAAAATGATTAATATAGACAGGTAGGATAATGGCCCACTGGGAATCAAACAAAACATTCTGCTTACATATTTCCGAGTAGGAAATGTGTCATCCTCTTTATACACACATACCACCTAAACCCCACAGCTGAGGGACTGACATCCCACACATAATTTTGGTTCAGATTACCTAGGGTTGGAGGGTAGGATGTGACAGGCGGATGAAGTCCTGCTCCGGGTGCCTGGCCTGGGTTTCCAGTGCTTCCTTGGGATGCACTGCTGTGGGGATCGTTGGCAGTTGTCGCACTGTTACTGGTGCTGGAGGGTCCACCTCCAGTATCAGAATCTTCGATATTGCCACCGCTGTTACATCCGGCTCCACAACCTTTCCTTAACCTAGGAACAAATACCAGGGTAGGAGGCACTATCCCGAGATCACTTCAAGATAGGTATTTCTTCCTTTTTCTAGCCATTCTAAACATTTAATGCTACCGATGTTCACCTCTGAAAGTCTTCATGGAGCAGTCAACATCAGGAAGCAAAAAACTCTTTTATGTTTTCATATTGCCCTCTTAAATTCACCGACTCCATTCTTAACTGACCAGTTTTATATACTCTATCACCTTTCCTACACCATAATGAAGAACTGCACCTAACAATTTGTTCCATTAAGATCTCAGCTGGAAATAGAATTCTTGCCACTATATACAACCCACGAAAACATAATTGATTTAAATTAAATCTAATTTACGCTGTAGCAAACTGAAGAGAGCTGCTGTAATAATTTTTCTTCTTCTTTTTTAAAGTGTAAAGTTTAAACTGTTTCAGTTTGGCACTGAAAATCCTGCACCCCATTAAACCACTCAGTCCTGAGCAAACAAGGCAATTTCAACACAACACCTATTTTTTAAGACAAAACTTCTTTGAACACTATCCTGGTTTGTGTTCTTTCTCCTGTTTGAATAGGGGTTGATGTTAAAATGGTGAAATTTTACTTTAATGCTGGAAGAATTTTAAAGCACCTGTTTTAGAGTTAATTGCTCTAATCCCATTTTTAAGTTCTGATATTTAAAGATCTGAACAACCCTTGATCTGCAATTTTTATTTACCACCCATCATAATTTACTAGACAAAAGGCAGAGGAAATAATTCATGTGCATACTTGACGACATTATAGATTTGAGACTTGAGTGCTACTTGTTCAAATGGCAGCAGTTATCTCTGCATTGCACGAGGAGGAGCTTCAACATGGATAGCGTGCTCCCCCTACTGCTCAAACGGAACTCAAAAAGAATGAAATCAACTTGCCCAAGTTTCTTTGCTTTTTCTCTAGTTTGCCCTGTTTGTTGACCCACACATTCTAATAGCAACAATATGCTGCAAGAGAGTTTAAAAAAATTAAAGAGAGGGAATTATTCAAGATTCTATTAAATGCTAGAGCAGTGGCTCCTGACCAGAGTTGTGCATTAGATTTATCTAATAAGAGTTTAAAGATACACATGCTCAGATTCTACTTCCTAAAGCTCAGCTGTAACAAGCTGTTATTGTACCACGCCAGCTGTATTCTTCCTAAAGCTTTCCAGGTGACACTAATGCACAGGGCATAGATTAGGCGGGTCAGGACACACCACTGCTGGAAAAGGCAGCCCCACGGCTCACCTGTGCCAGGTTGACACGATGAAGTTTCTGATATTTCCCAAGCTGATGGGTCCCCCAAGAATTTCTTTAAGCTGCTCATGGCTGTCAGAGTAAGAAGTTGTCAGGGGTGAGACAAAGATCGGGTAGCCAATAGGCTGATCACAGGATGAGTTTATCATGTTTCTCAGGGCTTGCTTGGCATTCTGGATGCTACCTCTCTCTGGATTACGGTTTCGCAGGAAAACAAGCTCCTGCTGCTGCCCTGCCCAAAGGCCTCGGACACACTCCTTATTCACCTGAGAATCAGAACACACAGGAAGTAGGTTAAGGGACTAAGAATAAAATTTATATAAATAGAAGAGCAGCAGTGGGAGGGATATGAAAGACATTACAATAACCAGCTGTGAAAAGCAGGAAACAAATATAAGTAGGTCACATCTGAATGGGAGTTAACCATTTCCCACCGTCATTAGGTTGTTAAATAATAAGCACATACAGAGCTCTTCCCTTTGCTGTCTTGTAAAAATACCAAGTAAAACGTAGTCTATTTAGTTTTCTAAATTGGTGAAGCACTGAATGCTGTAACTGAGATAACAGGTATTTCTGACAGAAATGAGAGGTAACAAGTATTTAGAGTTGAAAGGATATTTGTGATTTCATGGCAGGGCGGGGGGCGGGGGAGGTGGGTTTATTCAATGAAGAAACAAGTAAAACATTTCTGAGACGTTTAAAAAAACAACAAAACAAACCAACCAAAAAACAGGTCAGAGCGAACCATTTACAGTGAGCTACTAATCACCATCAAGTACAAATTATAGTATTATTTTGCAACCTAGGAATCAATCATATTAGCAATATAGGGCTGACATTTTCAGAAGAGATGCTGCCCAAACAGTACATATAACAGGCAAGAGACTGCCAAAACAGAAATGAAGAAAGGCTTTAAGGCTTTCCGGCACATGAGAAGACTTCAGAAGATAAGAGTACATTACTGACAAAATAAATTATTAAGTGCTCATCAACAATAAACTCAATGTAGTGCGGTTGTATGTTTCTGTTTTCTGTGAAAGAATTTCATGACTTTTTAAGTCTGGATAAGGTTCTCTAAGTTTCACTGTTTTCAGAGGCAGACAAGTGCCTCCAAACCTTACTTTAATGACCCTGAAGCTCAGGTAGCGTCTGTTGAGCATGATGATCTTGTACTCGTTAGTGCCATCGTCCATGACGTGCCGCAGAGCGAGCAGGGAGGGCGAGTTGGCGAGCACTGCACTCCGCCATGCAGGGTCCCCTTCATGGGCGATGACGAGGTTCTTCTCGTGGGATACAATGGCTTCGTAGAGCACAGTGGGGTCATCATATTCATCTGGAGAAGTGAAATGGTCCTATATACAGAGATAAAGATAGACGTGTATTTCTAGGAAAATTAGAGAATGACTTCCAAGACAATGAAAGCCTCTGTAAAACTAAATTAGTTACTAAATTATAAGTCTTAAAAACTGGCTTATGTATTTCATTACCAGCATGTGTTTGTATTAGCAGAGGTAAATGATTGATTCTTAAATTTATCCAGGTTAGGAATTAGCTAATTACTGCTCTACTACTTCTGCAAATTCCTCAGTTCAACCCTACCTGTCCTCTAAGTTTTATTAGCTAAACCATTTTTATTTCCAATTTATATATATTGTTTAACCTCATTCAATTTGGTTTGCATATCTTCATTTTTTTTTTTCCTGTTAAAGGATTATCTCACCTTTAAAGCTACATAAAAGGTCTCGAAACTATGTTTCTTTTTAACTAGGTGCTTTTCACTTAAAGCCTCATCTCTAGGATGATAACAATATACAATTTTTATCCTGCCTCTCATCTAGTTAAGATAAGGCTCAAAACTATGAGCTCTGAGCACAAATTAAGGGTCCTAAGTCCTAGAGAAGCTAGGTCTTCTTGATCTTAGCAACTACTCATTTACTTGGCAGGTTGTTATTTAATATCTACCACATGCAAGACTGTGTGGCAGATTGTCTGGATGAAACAATGGAGTATATGAAATGTATTAACACTTCCCATTCAGAAACCCCCAAATTAACAGGGGATACAGGATATAAACCCCAATAATCATAACACAATTGGGAATTTCTGAAATGGTATGTTTTTAAGGAAACAAAAATACCATATTAGCTGCCTTCATATTTATAGTTAAGAGGCTGATACATTTTTACACCCAGGTAAAGTAACTCATTTGTGCTCAGGCCAGCTGACTGGAGTGTGGGCTATCGGGAGGTGAGACAGTGAGAGCAAGAAGGCCATATCCCCAAGGATGCACCTCCAGGTCGGGAGGGTCACCAACATGAGGATAATGGAAGTCTTCATGTACATGTGGGTACATAGTGTACAAAGTTCTCCAACACACGATCTCACCTAAAGATCTTAAAACAATCTTGTCAAGTAGGTTGAGCAGATAATGCCAGCATTTTACAAATTTGGAAACTGAAGCTCAAAGAGGCTTAAGCTGGGAAAGATTGAGGGTAGGTGGAGAAGGGGGCGATGGAGGATGAGATGGTTGGATGACATAACTGACTCAATGGACATGAGTTTGAGCAAACTCCAGGAACAGTGAAGGACAGAGAAGCCTGCAGTCCATGGGGTCACAAAGAGTCTGACATGACTTAATGGCTGAACAACGAGGTTTAGAAAATTAGTATATGATGGTAGTGCCAGAGCTTGAATACGCTTTTTGAGTATTTTTTCATTCTGACGTAAGATGCTCTCTTTCAGCAAGATGTTCACTTAGGGAAGAAATGACATCCTTGGATTAGTAGTATTTGTACAATTATTTGAATAGAAAATAAAAGTGCAGAGACAAGCAATAAACACATTCTCAGTAAAATGGACACAAAGTCTGAAATCATTAGGCATGCCAAAAGTGCAGAATGTTCAATCCTGTCCAAGTATTTATTTTCATTGGGCTTAAAATGGTTGAATGAATATGTAAACTTCTATGTATATC
This sequence comes from Bos taurus, assembly GCF_002263795.3. Lineage (NCBI taxonomy): Eukaryota > Metazoa > Chordata > Mammalia > Artiodactyla > Bovidae > Bos > Bos taurus. The sequence goes on along the minus strand of NC_037337.1, from coordinate 82,696,985 downwards.
ATTCAACAGTGTTTTACTGATAAATATTTGAAATAAGCAGAATGTTCATGAATAGAGAAAGAGCTGAATAAACAGAGTAAAAATTATACTCTGGAAAACTACAGAGTCATTAAAAAAAAAGTGAAATGCCTCTCTACAGGTGCTGACTTAGAAAGGTGTCCACATTATATTAACTGGGAAAAGAGCTTGACCCAGATCAATTTACACAGCACGATTACATTTTTAAAATGGAAAATATGTATAAATATAGTTGAAAATGTCTGAATGAACTTGGGGAAAGCAGAAAAGATAGGCATCCAATTATTGGCAGTGACTGCTTCTTGGAGTATTGTATGATGGTACAGGATGACAGAAGACGCTTACTCTTGGGAGATGTTTACTTTCCATTGTTTTCCATTAGTTTTCAAATAAATAAAAAAAGAGATAATGTTTCCAATTCTAGGAAAGGTTTTCAGAAGCATTTTAGAAATACACTTGAGAAGTTATGAGGAGATACACAGGAAATACTATTTGTTGAAAACAATGCAACTCATGTAACATTCACTGGCTGCCAAGTACTAAGCAATGAGGATATAAAGATTACTAAGACGCTATCACTGGCCTCAAGGAGATCACAGGTTGTTAACATTTTCATTATATATCTCTTGTAAACCAAGCTAGACTTTAATTGGTGTATTTTAGCTCTAACAACCATGTAAACTCCCTTAAAGAGACTAGTGGAAAAAAAAAAAATAAGGAAGTAAGCTGTTTTACAAAATGATTAGAGGACGAGAGAGAACACATGAAAAGGGTGATTTACTTAATTTCTCTGAGTTTTGGCTAATCTTCAGCTACAAAACTGTGAGTAAAATAAATTTCTGGGCTGTGGGTGATTATGTGGATGAGAACACTGATACATACAGAACATTGTAAAATTAAATACTACACATGTAACAGTTTTAATTTCTAAAGTAAAAACATAAAACAGATTGCAGAATTAAAAATTGAAAAGCACCCTATCACAGACTGTGTCTGAAACAAAGGTTAACAGAAATTTTATGTATTTAGCTCTCCGGAAACAGAATCTTTTTAAAAAACAATCAGTTGAGGTATAATTTACACATAATAAATTGCACCCATTTTAAGAGTACAGTCAGACGCACTTTGACAAATGTGTAAGCCCGTGTTAACCACTGCTACAATCTAAATATAGACTATTTCTGTCATTTCAAAGTTCCTTCCTGCCCTCTGGCATTCAATCCCTACATCCCAAGCAACCACTGATCTGCTTTCTGTCACTACAGATTAGTTTGGCCTGTTTTAAATTTTATCTAAATAAAATAATACAATATGCACTCTTTTTACGTCTGGCTTCCCTTATTCTGTATAATATTTGATATTCATTCTTCCTGTGGCATCTAACAGTAGATCATTTACATTTACTGCTAAGTAATATTCTATCTGTTGATGAACACTGGAGTTATCTGCAGCTTTGGGCTCTTGGGACTAGAACTGCTAAGCACATGTGTGTAAGTCTTTGGGTGGACATACACTTTCATTCTCTTGGGTAAATATGTGGGAATGGACTTGCTGGGTCACATGCCAAGTAGTATACATATGTACTAACACTTTAACATAGAAGCCTTTTGTGGATTTTCATGAGTACAAATGAACTTTGGAGATGAACAGTACTAATCTACACATCTATCTTATCCTGGCCTGAGAGTCTCTCACTAGCAACCCCCTGTCTGGTCAAAGTAATGCTGGGTGAATGGCTGTTGCTTGTTTCTTCACAGGTCAATCTCACTCTTCTCCAGTGTGTGTGTGGATCACAGAACTTCTCCAGGCTGCACCTGTGTTCTCATCTTCTCCCCTCCCTCAGCACTCTACGGCCCCGGGTTCCCATGTCCACCTCCTTACCCCTTCCCAATCTGTCATTGTTGCTGTCAGTCATGGCTAATAATGACAGTGTGTTGTACTCAACTGCATTGGGCCTGATTATAAGGTAGAGAACCATTGTCACAGGCTAAAAACACATGTAAGGAAATGGACTGGAAGCACCAGGCAAGAGCACTTGTAGGGAGAGACAGGGATGAGAAAATACAGAGAGTCTGTGCCTCAGTTTCCTCTCTGCCAGATGAAGATAAAATACCTGTCATGATGTTTAGAGTTAAAGATGTCTGTCAGGAGCTGTTAGATAATTATGCTACATAAAAGAGTATTTCATACGTAGCAGAAACACAATACCTTCTGAGAAACTGTTAAGTTTTAAAAACATTTTAATATGAAATCATTATCTTTTTCTTTAAAATACACTGAATTTTGTCTTGAAACTCTAAAGCCAGTCTGATGATGGACAATTCTGTTGCTGTTGTTCAGTCGCTAAGTAGCGTCTGACTCTTTGTGACCCCATGGACTGCAGCACACCAGGCCTCCCTGGCTCTTGCTATCTCCTGGAGTTTGCCCAAGTTCATGGCTATTGAGCAGGTCATGCTATCCAACCATCTCATCCTCTGCCGCCCTCTTCTCCTTGATCCCAAATATTTTTTTTCCCCATCATCCCCAAACAGTATTCTTTTCACAGAAATTTTCAAATACTGTAGTCTTTATTAGTAATGCTCCTAAATAATATGGGGTGTTAACTTCATTCCACTAGGTCATGGTAAACTCATCTGCGGGGTAGTCCACCTCTTATTTGGCAGTGAGAGACACCCACATCCGAGCACAGCAGCTGCATTTGATCAACACCATCACGTGCTCTCTATCCTCAAATCTCATCACAGCTGTCACACGGAACGATAAGGGCAGCAAGCGCCAGCACCTAATTTCAAAATATGTTCTTAAAGGGGCCCAGTGCTTTAGATTTGCATTTGAGAGTCTCATTTTCATTTTATTGCCTTTCTAGGATTATTTAATTAAGGCTGATTCTGTCCTAACCATCATTTATTCTATAAAACATGGTAAATGAAGCTCATAGTTAAATAACAGCAACACTTGCAAGACTCCTGAGATGCTGTTATACTGCACTGGGGATCAACTAACATTTACTCAAAGAACAGGCATGAATTACAATCACCTGCGAACAGGCATGAATTACAATCACCTGAAGTCAAAGCAACCCTTACAGGGGCCCAAGGCTTGTATTTTCAGTTTGTCACTGCTTGTATTTTTCTTCAAGTTCATGCCCAGGTCACTCTCTACTATTACTGTTCAAATTCACTGTTACAAACACAAGTTCAGGCTTCTAAGATTTAATATCCTATCAAGAATCAAGTTTTTCTTTGTCTCAAATCAGAGTATTTCTCAAAAGGATCCCAAGGAACATACTTTGGGAGTCAAGTGCAGAAGTACCATTAAAACCAGTAATGTATTAGAAATTCCCTCCTCTTACCTGATGAAGTTTAATGGACATACGAATTCCAGGGACTACTACTTTCCTCAGGAGTTCCATGTCAGCAAAGATCCATTCGTCCCGAATTGAAGAAATACGGAAATCTCCCTTAAATAGGGCATGCAATCCATAGAGGAATGACTCTAAATTACTGTTAAGATTGGAGATAAAAGTTTACATATTTTGACAAAGGTCTTCCATTACACTGATTCTAACATCTGGTTATGCATCAGAATCATCTGGGAGTGTTTTGAAGATACAGACGCCAAGAACTAATATCAGTACCCCTGAATCAGAAGCACAAGGGTCAAGGCTATTTGCCCTGGACCCTTGTTCATGACCTACTGTAAGAGTGAGTCCTTGAACATAAACAGAAGGTGAAGACTCTCTAACTTGAGAGTAAGGAGGGCCTAATGGAAAACATGAGGTAATCAGAGAAGAAGCATTATGTGGCATTTCTTAATTCTAATTCAACTGGGTGTTCACAACAAGAAATCCAGTTTACATTTAGAGTCCCCAAATCTAATGTACCATTATATTAAGAATATAAATGCTCTGAGCAAAGACTAAAAGGAGAAAAATAAAAATAAAAGGAAGTGAACTGTTAGAAAAATAGATGTATATGGGAAGACACCAATCATACATTATGAGTTATTTTTTTAATGTCTTAAATTATTAAATTCTCATTATCTGCAGCTGCCTACACACATGTGAATTTTAAAAGTTAGTTCTTTTAACCACTTCGAATTCCACTGTGTTTACTAAAAAGATCTATACAATATCTGAAGAAACATTTGTAATAAATTAACATAGAATGCTTCCGTTAAAAACCATTTCAGATTTTTCAGATTTTGGTTATAGAGCTTCCCAGTCTGTTTCTGAAAACAGCAATGCCTTCCTTACCTGGACATATGGTGGGATGCAGTCCCCAAAGCTCTCCGTCCCAGAACACAGAGTCCATAACAAAGAGTCACCAGAGATGAATCTTTGTCCACATCCAGTGGCTTTAAATAAAAAAAAAAAAAAGAAAGAAAACAAGGAACAGGGTGAAGGGGGTTGAAGGCACAAATTTCCACTTATAAAATGAGTAAGTCATGGGGATGTAATGTATAGCATGGTTGACTCCAGTTTAGTAATACTATACTGCATATTTGACAGTTACTAAGAGAGTAGACCTTGTAACTTCTCATCACAAGGAAAAAATAATTCTGTAACTGTATGATGAAGGATGTTAACTAGAGCTATTGTGGTGATCATTTTGCAATATATACAAATATCAAATCATTATGCTGTATACCTGAAACTAATTAATGTTGTATGTCAATTATATCTCAATAAAAAAGAACAAAAGAATATTACTTATCAGAATGGTATATAAGTATTTACCGAATCAGAAAAATCTATTTAAAAAATCGGACAGGACAAGGAACTCAAGTAGCATATACTTACTATCTCCTCAAATATAAGTTCTAGTGAAAAGAAACAGCATAAAATGAAGTATGAATGTGTATAAGGAGGTTCTTTGGAATCTTTAAATAAAACTAATGCTTTATAATAATACTGGAACATACTAAAAAAAACTGGCTGTATTAGTGTTAGGATCTTAGCTAAACATCTCAAAGTACTTGCTGATATACATCATTACTGATTCTGCCCTCTCCTGAAATATAATATTCTGTTTATTAATTAGTTATTTCTCAACTTAACCTGGCAAGCATTAGTGACAACAGCACTAGCCTATCAGTGACGATAACCACATTAAAGAAAATTAAACTGTGTCTATAGAATATTGCTTTCCTTCATTCAACCTTTTAATTCTTTTGCAGTTGCATACCTTTATTATTGACTATTAAATATATATTATATATAAACATATGCAATAATTATATATATATACACACACACACAAACAAAATGGTACAACTTACATAATACTAAAGAGAATCTTGGTAGCATCTTAATTACTGAGAAACAATCGAATGCAGCAGTTTTCAAAGTGTAATCCTGGGACACAACAAGAGCATCACCTGGGAACTTATTAGAAATGCAAATTCTAGAACCATTTCAGACCTGTGAAGTCAAGTTCTGGAGGTGGGGTTCACCTATCACACTCCCGTCACATTCTAATGTATGCTAACATTGAAGAATCATGGATCTAGGCTTTTAATGAGCTTAATTATTCTATCTTTTCCAATTATATATTTATCTGATTTTATAAACCATTAACATAAAGAGAAAAGGGCAGCTGTCTAAGATACTAGCTTAATATAGACTGTTTAATTAATTATCATTAACTGGGTAATTTAGTTAATTTTAACTGTGAAGGAGAGCCTACATTTCTTTCTTTTCTGTCTCCCTCTCTCCCCGACCCAGTCAACTAAATTAAGAAAAAAAAATTTTTTTTCCCATAACAGAAGCAGTAAATATGCTGAAAATGCACTGCTTCTGTTATGGGAAAAAAAAATTTTTTTTCTTAATTTAGTTCAGGCTTCTGGAACTGGTCAAGATACAGTAATAAAGACACTGCTGCTAAAGCTGAAGCTCCAATACTTGGGCCACCTGATGTGAAGAGCCGACTCACTGAAACAGATCCTGGGAGAACAAGATGGCCGAGGAGTAGGCAGACATGGAGTACCTTTCTCTCCATGATACATCAGGAATACCCCTTCAGACACAGAAGTGCATGCAGAACACCAGCTGAGAGCGGACAGGAGTACCTGACCAGTGGAAAAGAATGTATCGAACCACACAAAACTCAGTAGGACGAAGAACAGGAGAGTTAGTAGGACTGGACCTGCCCTTGGCAGGAGGGGGAAGCGAAGCAGGGGTCCGATCCCCACATCGGGGTAATTCTCTGAGTCAGAGGAGAAATATTCAAGCCTGAGAGTGAAACAGCTGATCTGTGGCAGCCTAAGTATAATGATAATCAGACAGTCCTTGCCACAGCCATACATATCCCAGACAAGAACACTGGTCCCCTGGAAGGTGCAGCAGCTGGGAGCTGGAGTTTTGGGATTGTGGAGCAATCCCAGGGCGAGGGCTGCTGTTGACTGCAGAGAGATGAACTGAGGTGATGTGAGGGAGGAGATTGTGGTGGGAAATGTCTGTGGAGGAAAGCCAGGCATCCATGGAAGCAAGGTGATACTGCTGAGTTACACGTAGGAGGTGGAGCCATCTCCATACCCTCTCTCCCCCCACATGCCAGCATCCACAGTTGAATAATAGAGAGGCTGGCTCATCAAACGCCTGATGCACTGAATTACAGAGCAGGATCCCACCTACATGCCCCTTTAAGTGCCTGACCTGTCAATGTACAGAGTAGGACCCCAGCCAAGAGTCCCCTCTATGTGCCTGACGTGCTGAACAACAGAGAAGGACCCCAGGCAAGGGAGCCCTCTAAATGCCTGAACAGGCGGAGCTATGGAGAAAGGCTGGCCAAAAAGGCTTTCTGATCACCAGCTACAAGAGGCTCAGAAAAAAAGACTCTGATAGGGCCATAACTCCTGTGGTAGAGGCAGCCCAAGTCCCTGCACACTTGGCGCCGCCAGGGTCCCTGCAAGCCAAGCAGCTGCGCCACCTTCACACTCAGCTCTCACTGGGGCAGAGCTGCCACAGGCGAAAAACGTCCTGCATCTATGCACACAGTGTCACTTTGGTTGTGTCCAACTCTTTGCAACCCTGTAGACTGTGGCCGGAGAAGGCAATGGCACCCCACTCCAATACTCTTGCCTGGAAAATCCCATGGATGGAGGAGCCTGGTAGGCTGCAGTCCATGGGGTCGCTGAGAGTCGGACACGACTGAGCGACTTACCTTTCACTTTTCACTTTCATGCATTGGAGAAGGAAATGGCAACCCACTCCAGTGTTCTTGCCTGGAGAATCCCAGGGACGGGGGAGCCTGGTGGGCTGCCACCTATGGGGTCGCAGAGAGTCGGACGCGACTGAAGTGACTTAGCAGCAGCAGCAGCAGCAGACTATGGCCTGCCAGGCTTCTCTGTCAGGGAGGGGGTTTCTCCAGGCAAGAATACTGGAGCTTACTGACCAATACTGCTTGCCATACCCTTCTAGAGCACTATATTTCCTGCCGCCCTAGTACCAACTCCCCTGAGTACCTGGTGCTGCCAGAACTCCTGTGACCCAAGAAGCTGCACCACCTCTAGACCTGGCCCTCACAGGAACAAACCCAAGTCCTCCAGGGCAGCCTCAGGAACAAACTCCAATGGACAACCCCCATGTAGAGGTGGAAATAAAACCACAATTGAAATCCAGGGGCAGTGTGGCTAAGGAAGAAGACCCAAAACCTCCCCACCAGCTGTACAAGCTGCAGACTAAATCCACACAATCAACTAGGCAGACTGTTGTCTATGACATAAAAGGTCACTAAGAGCTCCCACAAAAGAAAACACACTAGCTCTGATAGCTGTGGACACTGGAGGCAAGAACACACAGAAGCAGGACCAGATTAGAATCTGAGGTGCCATCACAGCAGGTCCAGAGATCAGCACAGTTAGAGGGCATCCTAGGGAGGTAAGGTGAGCTGTGACTCCCAGGGAAAGGACTGTGACAGCAGTGACTCCAGGGAGTACCAAACAGTGAGAACTCCACACAAATGAAACCCACATCACCCACAGCACCCTGTGCAGGACACCTCATCTAAACAACAAAACAAAAATACAAACAACATCATCGGCAGAGGATTACCACCTCACTCAGCCTTGCCCATCAGAGGAAAAACAAACAAACAAACAAAAACTCAGCACAAATCTCACCCTACACAAACCACTGGACCAACCTAAGGAGGGCAGAAACCAAAAGGAAGAAAGAATTCAACTTTCTTCAAGGAAAGAATTCAACTTTCCTTGAAGTCTGGAAAAGGAGATCTCAAATACAGTAAGTTAAAAAAAAAAAAAAAAGGCAGAGAAATACTACACAAATAAACCAGAAACACAGAAGTCCAAATAAATGAAGAGAAAATAGGCAAACTATCGAAAAAGAATTCAACATAATGATAGTAAAGATGATCAAAAACCTTGAAAACAAAATGGAGAAAATGCAAGAATCAATTAACAAAGACCTAGAAGAATTAAAGAATAAAATACAGAGACAAACAACACAATTATTGAAATTAAAAATACTCTAGAAGGAATCAATAGCAGAATACCTGAGGCAGAAGAACGAATCAGTGAGCTGGAAGATAAAATGGTGGAAAAACCTTTTGAAGAGCAGAACAAAGTAAAAAGAATGAAAAGAACTGAGGATAGTCTCAGAGACCTCTGGGACAATACCAAATGCACCAACATTCGAATTATAGGGGTCCAAGAAGAGGAAGAGAAAAGGAAAGAGTATGAGAAAATTTCTGAAGAGATTATAGTTGAAAATTTCCCCAACATGGAAAAGGAAATAGTCAATCCAGTCCAAGAGGTACAAAGAGTCCTATACAGGATAAACCTAAGGAGAAACATGCCAAGAGACATACTAATCAAACTAACAAAGACTAACACAAAGAAAAAATTAAAAGCAGCAAGGGAGAAACAACAAGTAACATACAAGGGAAACCTTTCAGCAGAAACTGCAGGCCAGAAGAGAATGGGAAGATATATTTAAAGTACTGAAGGGAAAAATCTACAACCAAGATTACTGTACTCAGCAAGGATCTCATTCAAAACTGATGGAGAAATAACCTTTTCAGACAAGCAAAAGTTAAGAGAATTAAGTACCACCAAATTAGCTTTACAAAAATGTTAAAGGGACTTATACAGCCAAGAAATACAAGAGAAGAGAAAAGATCTACAAAATCAACCCCAAACAATTATGAAAATGGCAATAGGAACGTATATATCAATAATTACTTTAAATGTAAATAGATTAAATGCTCCAACCGAAAGACACAGACTGGCTGAATGGATACAAAAACAAGACCCATTTTTATGCTGTTTTCAAGAAACCCACTTCAGACCTAAAGACACATACAGACTGAAAGTGAGAGGATGGAAAAATATATTCCATGCAAATGGGAAGCAAAAGAAAGCTGGAATAGCAATCCTCATATCAGACAAAATAGACCTTAAAATAAAGATTACAAGAGATAAGGAAGGCCACTACAAAATGATGGAGGGATCAATCCAAGAGGAAGACATAACAACTGTAAATATCTATGCACCCAGCAGAGGAGCACGTCAATACATAAGACAAACACTAACAGACAGAAAAGGAGAAACTGACAGTAACACAATGATACTAGGAGACTTTAACATCCCACTTGTATCAATGGTCAGATCATCAAAACAGAAAATTAATAAGAAACACAAGTTTTAAATGACACATTAGATGAGATGGATCTCATTGACATCTTCAGGACATTCTATCCAAATGCAGAAGAATACATCTTAAGTGCACATGCAACATTCTCCAGGATAGAACACATCTTGGGTCACAAACCAAACCTCAGTAAATGTAAGAAAACTGAAATCCTATCAGGTATCTTCTCTGACCACAACGTTATGAGACTAGATTATCAATTACAAGAAAAAAAACAATAAGAAACAAAAACACATGGAGATTAAACAACACGTTTCTAAATAACCAATAGGTTACTGAAGAAATCAAAAGGGAAATAAAAATATTTCTAGAAACAAATGACAATGAAAACACAACTCAAAACCTATGGGATGCAGCAAAAGCAGTTCTAAGAGGGAAGTCTGTAGTGGTACAATCCTACCTCAAGAAACAAGAAAAACACTGAATAGACAACCTAACTTTACACCTAAAACAACTGGGAAAAGAAGAACAAAAAACCCCCAAAATTAGCAGAAGGAAAGATATCATAAAGATGTGAGCAGAAATAAATGAAAAAGAAATGAAAGAAACAATAGTAAAGGTTAATAAAACTAAAAGCTGGTTCTTTGAGCGAATAAACACAATTGACAAAACTTTAGCCAGACTTATCAAGAAAAAAAGAGAAGAATCAAATCAACAAAATCAGAAATGAAAAAGGAGAGGTTACAACAGACAATGCAGAAATACAAACAATTATAAGAGACTATTATGAACAACTATATGGCAATAAAATAGATAACCTGGAAGAAATGGACAGATTCTTAGAAAAGTTCAACCTTCCAAGACTGAACCAGGAAGAAATAGAAATTATGAACAATTCAGTTATAAGCACTGAAATTGAAGCTGTGATAAAAAATCTCCCAAAAAAACAAAAGCCCAGGACCACATGGCTTCACAGGAGAATTCTACCAAACATTTAGAGAAAAACTAATGCCTATCCTTCAATCGCAGAGGAAGGAACACTTCCAAACTCATTCTATGAGGCCACCATCATCTTGATACCAAAACCAGACAAAAACAACACAAAAAAAGAAAACTACAGGCCAATATCACTGATGAACATAGATGCAAAAATCCTCAACAAAATTTTAGCAAACAGAATTCAGTACCACATCAAAAAGCTCATACACCATGATCAAGTTGGGTTTATTCCAGGGATGCAAGGATTCTTCAATATATATAAATCAATCAATGTGATACACCACATTAACAAATTGAAAGATAAAAACCATATGATAATCTCAATAGATGCAGAAAAAGCCTTTGGCAAAATTTAGTACCCATTTATGATTAAAACTCTCCAAAAAATGGGCACAGAAGGAACCTACCTCAACATCGGTTCAGTTTAGTCGCTCAGTCGTGTCTGACTCTTTGTGACCCCATGAATCGCAGCACGCCAGGCCTTCCTGTCCATCACCAACTCCCGGAGTTCACTAAAACTCATGTCCATCAAGTTGGTGATGCCATCCAGCCATCTCATCCTCTGTTGTCTCCTTCTCCTCCTGCCCCCAATCCCTCCCAGCATCAGAGTCTTTTCCAATGATTCAACTCTTCACATGAGGTATTGGAGTTTCAGCTTCAGCATCAGTCCTTCCAACGAACACCCAGGACTGATCTCCTTTACCTCCTTTACCTCAACATAGTAAAGGCCATATGTGATAAGCCTACAGCAAATATTTTCAATGGTGAAAAACTGAAAACATTCTCCCTAAGATCAGGAACAAGACAAGGGTGTCCACTTTCCCCACTATTATTCAACATAGCACTGGAAGTCCCAGCTACAGCAATCAGAGAAGAAAAAGAAATAAAAGGAATCCAGATTGGAAAAGAAGAAGTAAAGTTCTCACTATTTGCAGATGACATGATACTGTACATAGAAAACCCTAAAGATAGTAACAGAAAATTACTAGAGCTAATCAGTGAATTTAGCAAAGTGGCAGGATACAAAGTCAATACACAGAAATCACTTGCATTTCTATATACTAACAATGAAAAATCAGAAAGAGAAATTAAGGAATAAATCCCATTCACCACTGCAACAACAACAACAAAAGTAAATATCTAGGAATAAACTTACCTAAGAAGACAAAAGAACTGTATGCAGAAAATTATAAGACACTAATGAAAGAAATCAATGGGGACATAAACAGACGGAGAGATATTCCATGTTCCTGGGTAGGAAGAATCAATATTGTGAAAATGACTATACAACCAAACGCAATCTACAGATTCAATGTGATCCCTATCAAATTGCCAATGGCATTTTTCACAGAACTAGAACAAAAAATTTCACAATTCATATGTAACACAAAAGACCCCGAATAGCCAAAGCAGTCCTGAGAAAGAAGAATGGAGCTGGAGGAATCAACCTTCCTGACTTCAGATTATACTACAAAGCTAGAGTCATCAAGACAGTTTGGCACTGGCATAAACACAGATATAGAACAATGAAATAAGATAGAAAGCCCAGAAATAAACCCAGGCAACTATGGGTACCTTATTTTTGACAAAGGAGGCAAGAATATACAATGGGGCAAAGACAGCCTCTTCAATAAAATGGTGCAGGGAAAACAGGACAGCTACACGTAAAAGAATGAAATTAGAACACTTCCTAACACCACACACAAAGATAAACTTAAAATGAATTAAAGACCTAAATATAAGACCAGAAACTATAAAACTCTTAGAGGAAAACACAGGCAGAACTGTTGATGACATAAATCAAAGCAAGATCCTCTGTGATCCACCTCCTAGAGAAACAGAAATAAAAACAAAAGTAAACAAGTGGGACCTGATTAAACTTAAAAGCTTTTGCACAGCAAACAAAACTAAGCAAGGTGAAAAGACATTATTTTCTCCTCTGAATGGGAGAAAATAATAGCAAATGAAAGAACTGACAAAGGACTATCAAAATATACAAGCAGCTCATACAACTCAATAGCAGAGAAACAAACAACCCAATCAAAAAGTGAGAAAAAGACCTTAACAGACATTTCTCCAAAGAAGAAATACAGATGACTAACAAACACATGAAATGGCCATCATCAAAAAGTCTATAAACAATAAATGATGGAGAGGGTGTGGAGAAAAGGGAACACCATTGCACTGTTGGTGGGAATGTAAATTGATACAGCCACTATGGAAGATGGTATGGAGATTCCTTAAAAAACTAGGAATAAAACCACCATCAGATCAGATCAGTCGCTCAGTCGTGTCCGACTCTTTGCGACCCCATGAATCGCAGCACGCCAGACCTCCCTGTCCATCACCAACTCCCGGAGTTCACTCAGGCTCACGTCCATCGAGTCAGTGATGCCATCCAGCCATCTCATCTTCTGCCGTCCCCTTCTCCTCCTGCCCCCAATCCCTCCCAGCATCAGAGTCTTTTCCAACGAGTCAACTCTTCGCATGAGGTGGCCAAAGTACTGGAGTTTCAGCTTTAGCATCATTCCTTCCAAGGAAATCCCAGGGCTGATCTCCTTCAGAATGGACTGGTTGGATCTCCTTGCAGTCCAAGGGACTCTCAAGAGTCTTCTCCAACACCACAGTTCAAAAGCTTCAATTCTTCGGCGCTCAGCCTTCTTCACAGTCCAACTCTCACATCCATACATGACCACAGGAAAAACCATAGCCTTGACTAGATGAACTTTTGTTGACAAAGTAATATCTCTGCTTTTGAATATGCTGTCTAGGTTGGTCATAACTTTCCTTCCAAGGAGTAAGCGTCTTTTAATTTCATGGCTGCAGTCACCATCTGCAGTGATTTTGGAGCCCAGAAAAATAAAGTCTGACACTGTTTCCACTGTTTCCCCATCTATTTCCCATGAAGTGATGGGACCAGATGCCATGATCTTCGTTTTCTGAATGTTGAGCTTTAAGCCAACTTTTTCACTCTCCACTTTCACTTTCATCAAGAGGCTTTTTAGTTCTTCACTTTCTGCCATAAGGGTGGTGTCATCTGCATATCTGACGTTATTGCTATTTCTCCCGGCAATCTTGATTCCAGTTTGTGTTTCTTCCAGTCCAGCATTTCTCATGATGTACTCTGAATTTAAGTTAAATAAACAGGGTGACAATATACAGCCTTGACATACTCCTTTTCCTATTTGGAACCAGTCTGTTGTTCCATGTCCAGTTCTAACCGTTGCTTCCTGAAACTGCATACAAATTTCTCAAGAGACAGATCAGGTGGTGTGGTATTCCCATCTCTTTCAGAATTTTCCACAGTTTCTTGTGATCCACACAGTCAAAGGCTTTGGCATAGTCAAGAAAGCAGAAATAGATGTTTTTCTGGAACTCTCTTGCTTTTTCTATAATCTAGCGGATGTTGGATATTTGATCTCTGGTTCCTCTGCCTTTTCTAAAACCAGATTGAACATCAGGAAGTTCACGATTCACACATTGCTGAAGCCTGGCTTGGAGAATTTTGAGCATTACTTTACCAGCATGTGAGATGAGTGCAATTGTGCGGTAGTTTGAGCATTCTTTGGCATTGCCTTTCTTTGGGATTAGAATGAAAACTGACCTTTTCCAGTCCTGTGGCCACTGCTGAGTTTTCCAAATTAGCTGGCATATTGAGTGCAGCACTTCCACAGCATCATCTTTAAGGATTTGGAATAGCTCAACTGGAATTCCATCACCTCCACTAGCTTTGTTCGTAGTGATGCTTTCTAAGGCCCACTTGACTTCACATTCCAGGATGTCTGGCTCTAGGTCAGTAATCACACCATAGTGATTATCTGGGTCGTGAAGATCTTTTTTGTACAGTTCTTCTGTCTACCCCACATCCAAGGTCGGGGGGGGCGGCAAAAGGAGATACCTAGCGTCCGAGGTCAGGGGCAGCGACGAGAATAGATACCCCATGCCCCTAAGCCCAAGGCCAGAGGCGGAGGGCGGGAGGGGCTACCCCACGCCCCCATGCCCGAGGCCAGGGGCGGTGGCCGGGAGGACCAACCCCACGTCCAAGGAGCCGTGGCTGCGCGGGCACAGGAGGGCCTAGAGGAGCTATCCCACGTTGAAGGTCAGGAAGGGCGGCGGTGAGGAGATACCCCTCGTCCATGGTACGGAGCAATGGCTGCGCTTTGCTGGAGCAGCCGTGAAGAGATACCCCACGCCCAAAGTAACAGAAACCCAAGTAAGACGGCAGGTGTTGCAAGAGGGCATCAGAGGGCCAACGCACTGAAACCATACTCACAGAAAACTGGTCAATCTAATCACACTAGGACCACAGCCTTGTCTAACTCAATGAAACTAAGCCATGCCCGTGGGGCAACCCAAGATGGGCGGGTCATGGTGGAGAGATCTGACAGAATGTGGTCCACTGGAGAAGGGAATGGCAAACCACTTCAGTATTCTTGCCTTAAGAACCCCTTGAACAGTATGAAAAGGCAAAATGATAGGATACTGAAAGAGGAACTCCCCAGGTCAGTAGGTGCCCAATACGCTACTGGAGATCAGTGGAGAAATAACTCCAGAAAGAATGAAGGGATGGAGCCAAAGCAAAAACAATACCCAGCTGTGGATGTGACTGGTGATAGAAGCAAGGTCCAATGCTGTAAAGAGCAATATTGCATAGGAACCTGGAATGTCAGGTCCATGAATTAAGGCAAATTGGAAGTGATCAAACAGGAGATGGCAAGAGTGAATGTCGACATTCTAGGAATCAGCGAACTGAAATGGACTGGAATGCGTGAATTTAACTCAGATGACGATTATATCTACTACTGCGAGCAGGAATCTCTCAGAAGAAATGGAGTAGCCATCATGGTCAACAAAAGAGTCCGAAATGCAGTACTTGGATGCAATCTCAAAAACGACAGAATGATCTCTGTTCATTTCCAAGGCAAACCATTCAATATCACAGTAATCGAAGTCTATGCCCCAAACAGTAATGCTGAAGAAGCTGAAGTTGAACAATTCTATGAAAACCTACAAGACCTTTTAGAACTAACACCCAAAAAAGATGTCCTTTTCATTATAGGGGACTGGAATGCAAAAGTAGGAAGTCAAGAAACACCTGGAGTAACAGGCAAATTTGGCCTTGGAATACGGAATGAAGCAGGGCAAAGACTAATAGAGTTTTGCCAAGAAAATGCACTGGTCATAACAAACACCCTCTTCCAACAACACAAGAGAAGACTCTACATATGGACATCACCAGATGGTCAACACCGAAATCAGACTGATTATCTTCTTTGCAGCCAAAGATGGAGAAGCTCTATACAGTCAACAAAAACAAGCCCTGGAGCTGACTGTGGTTCAGATCAGCCAAATTCAGACTGAAATTGAAGAAAGTAGGGAAAACCACTAGACCATTCAGGTATGACCTAAATCAAATCCCTTATGATTATACAGTGGAAGTGAGAACTAGATTTAAGGGCCTAGATCTGATAGATAGACTGCCTGATGAACTATGGAATGAGGTTCGTGACACTGTACAGGAGACAGGGATCAAGACCATCCCCATGGAAAAGAGATGCAAAAAAGCAAAATGGCTGTCTGGGGAGGCCTTACAAATAGCTGTGAAAAGAAGAGAAGAGAAAAGCAAAGGAGAAAAGGAAAGATATAAGCATCGGCATGCAGAGTTCCAAAGAATAGCAAGAAGAGATAAGAAAGCCTTCTTCCGTGATCAATGCAAAGAAATAGAGGAAAACAACAGAATGGGAAAGACTAGAGATCTCTTCAAGGGAATTAGGGATACCAAGGGAACATTTCATGAAAAGATGGGCTCGATAAAGGACAGAAATGGTATGGACCTAACAGAAGCAGAAATTAAGAAGAGGTGGCAAGAATACACAGAAGAACTGTACAAAAAAGATCTTCACGACCCAGATAATCACGATGGTGTGATCACTGACCTAGAGCCAGACATCCTGGAATGTGAGGTCAAGTGGGCCTTAGAAAGCATCACTACGAACAAAGCTAGTGGAAGTGATGGAATTCCAGTTGAGCTATTCCAAATCCTGAAAGATGATGCTGTGAAAGTGCTGCACTCAATATGCCAGCTAATTTGGAAAACTCAGCAGTGGCCACAGGACTGGAAAAGATCAGTTTTCCTTCCAATCCCAAAGAAAGGCAATGCCAAAGAATGCTCAAACTACCACACAATTGCACTCATCTCACACGCTAGTAAAGTAAGGCTCAAAATTCTCCAAGCCAGGCTTCAGCAATAATATGTGAACCATGAACTTCCTGATGTTCAAGCTCGTTTTAGAAAAGGCAGAGGAACCAGAGATCAAATTGCCAACATCCGCTGGATCATGGAAAAAGCAAGAGAGTTCCAGAAAAACATCTATTTCTGCTTTCTTGACTATGCCAAAGCCTTTGACTGTGTGGATCACAAGAAACTGTGGAAAATTCTGAAAGAGATGGGAATACCACACCACCTGATCTGTCTCTTGAGAAATTTGTATGCAGGTCAGGAAGCAACAGTTAGAACTGGACATGGAACAACAGACTGGTTCCAAACATGAAAGGGAGTATGTCAAGGCTGTATATTGTCACCCTGCTTATTTAACTTATATGCAGAGTACATCATGAGAAATGCTGGGCTGGAAGAAATACAAGCTGGAATCAAGATTGCCGGGAGAAATAGCAATCACCTCAGATATGCAGATGACACCACCCTTATGGCAGAAAGTGAAGAGGAACTAAAAAGCCTCTTGATGAAAGTCAAAGAGGAGAGTGAAAAAGTTGGCTTAAAGCTCAACATTCAGAAAACGAAGATCATGGCATCTGGTCCCATCACTTCATGGGAAATAGATGGGGAAACAGTGGAAACAGTGTCAGACTTTATTTTTCTGGGCTCCAAAATCACTGCAGATGGTGACTGCAGCCATGAAATTAAAAGACGCTTACTCCTTGGAAGGAAAGTTATGACCAACCTAGGTAGCATTATTCAAAAGCAGAGACATTACTTTGCCAACAAAGGTCCATCTAGTCAAGGCTATGGTTTTTCCTGTGGTCATGTATGGATGTGAGAGTTGGACTGTGAAGAAGGCTGAGCACCAAATAATTGAAGCTTTTGAACTGTGGTGTTGGAGAAGACTCTTGAGAGTCCCTTGGACTGCAAGGAGATCCAACCAGTCCATTCTGAAGGAGATCAGCCCTGGGATTTCTTTGGAAGGAATGATGCTAAAGCTGAAACTCCAGTACTTTGGCCACCTCATGCGAAGAGTTGACTCATTGGAAAAGACTCTGATTCTGGGAGGGATTGGGGGCAGGAGGAGAAGGGGATGACAGAGGATGAGATGGCTGGATGGCATCACTGACTCAATGGACGTGAGTCTGGGTGAACTCCAGGAGTTGGTGATGGACAGGGAGGCCTGGCGTGCTGTGATTCATGGGGTCGCAAAGAGTCGGACACGACTGAGCGACTGAACTGACGTTAAAAAAAAAAAAAAAACTTAAAGAAAAAAATATTTATAGGAATAGAAAAATATCCAGCCTCATCAAGGCAAAATTCACAAAGTCTAGCACTCAATCAAAAATTGTCAGGCATGCAAAAGTAGCAGGAAGATAGAACCCACAATTAGAAAAATAATCAATCAAAATTGACCCAGAAATGATACAGATGTTAGAATTAGTCAACAAGGATATTGAAAGAGCTATTATAACTGTATTCCATACATTCAAAAAGACAGAGGAGTGATAGGGTGCTAAGTAGAGACATGGAAGGTCTATATAAAAGACACAAATTAAACCTCAGGAGATTAAAAAAGAAAAAAATGGACTGTCTGAGAATAGAAAAAAATATACTGGATGAGATTAATGCAGAAGAGAAAAAATAAATGATCTAAAAATATATCAACAGAAATTACACAAAATTAAACACAGAGACAAAGACTGAAAAAAAAAAAACCCACAGAGCATCAGTAGTCATAGAACAACTTTAGGCAGCCTAATATAAATGTAATTTATATTACATTTAATTGGTGTTCCCCCACAAAGGGAAGGAGGAAAATAGAAAAACATTTTGAGAAAACAATAAGTGAAATATTCCCAAATCTGATGAAAATGATACCCACCTAGGGATTCAAGCAGTTCAATGAATTCCAAGAACAAGAAACATGAAGAAAACAGCATAAACTGCTTAAACTAGTGATGAAGAGAAAAATTTTAAAAATGAGCCAGTGGGGGGGAGGAACCACATTATTACGTGACACATACCAGTATATGGTATTTTATTGCACTTTGCTTTATTGTGCTTTGCAGATCCTTTCTTTTTTTAATCTGAAGGTTTGTGGCAACCTTGTTTCAAGCAGGTCTTTTGGCACCATTTTTTCTAATAGCACTTGCTCACTTTATGTCCCTAGGTCACATTTTGGTAATTCTCAAAATATTTCAAACCATCCAAGGGCAAAAAGATTATGACTTGCTGAAGGCTCAGATGATGACTAGCATTTTTTAAGCAATAAAGTATTTTTAAATTAAGTAATGTACATCATCACATTTTTTACATAATGTAATCACACACTTGATATGTTGTTTAGTTGCCCAGTTGTGTCCAGCTCTTTGTGACCCCATGGACTGAAGCACACCAGGCCTCCCTGTCCCTCACCATCTCCTGAAGTTTGCCCGAGTTCACATCCACTGCACTGGTGATTCCATCCAGCCATCTCAGCCTTTGACCACCCTCTCCTTCTGCTCTCAATGTTTCCCAGCATCAGGGATTTTTTTCCAATGAGTCGGCCATTTGCATCACATGTCCAAGATACTGGTCATCTGATGCAAACAGCCTAAAAGGGCACTTAGTAAAATGTAAACATAATATTTACAACTGTTTTGGAAACCAAACAATTCATGTGACTTGCTTTACTGTGTTATTTGCTTTATCGTGGTTATCTGCCATCTCTCTGAGGTGTGCCTTTATTATTTGTACAGAACAGCAAAGATAAGAATGACTACAGACATCTCATCAGAAGCAATGCAAGACAGAGGAAGTGTAGCCGCATTGCTAATGTACTCAAAGGAAAAAAAGAATTGGTTCAATCATAGTAGCTCTATTTTGTTATGGTTGGAGAAGGCATGTGTCTTATATCCTCAAGTGAATTAGAAATTCTCAGACTGGTTGCTAACACTAAGAAAGATGAAAGAAAACTACGGTCATTTAAGAAGCAGGAAGCAAAGTCAAGCTTTGCTTGAAGAATCCTTGCAGTCTAGTGTTCCAGGTGGTTTTAATGAGTAAATCCAGGGCCACACTTACAAAAAACATTATTTCAAGCTCTAGAAGACGGGTACAGCTATTGTATGAAAGATTATTTCCCCTAAGAATACATATAATGAGAGAAGGTGGAAAGAATGAGTTTTTATTTTTGTACAACATGCAACTCAGAAAACTATCTGAGCGCCGAAGAACTGATGCTTTTGAACTGCGATGTTGGAGAAGACTCTTGAGAGTCCCTTGGACTGCAAGGAGATCCAACCAGTCCATTCTGAAGGAGATCAGCCCTGGGATTTCTTTGGAAGGAATGATGCTAAAGCTGAAACTCCAGTACTTTGGCCACCTCATGCGAAGAGTTGACTCACTGGAAAAGACTCTGATGCTGGGAGGGATTGGGGGCAGGAGGAGAAGGGGATGACAGAGGATGAGATGGCTGGATGGCATCACTGACTCGATGGACATGAGTCTGAGTGAACTCCGGGAGTTGGTGATGGACAGGGAGGCCTGGCGTGCTGCGATTCATGGGGTCGCAGAGAATCAGACACGACTGAGAGACTGATCTGATCTGATCTGATGGGGGGAAAATGTCTGAAGGCAACTTTATTAACATTCAAGTGAGGGTACAACAATCTAGAGTCAGCAAACCTTTCTGTTTTAACTAACTTCCCTGGGAAGAGGCTCTTCCAGATATAACTCAGAAAACAGAATGCATGGTTCTAAGGAGGTAGGGATAACATTGTTCAACTTAAAAAAATGGGAGCATGAAGGAATTATCTTTCCTGACAATTTTCTTCTAAAGGGGACTACAATAGTAGACTATAAGCCATAATGACCTAGGGATAGAAAGCTCTCAGAAGAGACTGGAGATACCCAAGTTTGGAGGTAAACCTTTTGAATATGACTTATTAGGAATTAAGAGAATGACTTCCTTGAGCTATTATATATCCATGACCTCAGCAATAATCTCTAAGAGATTACGTACTCCTTAAATTTAGAAAGAATGGAGACTGTTTCTGAGTGGGAAGACAATGAGCTCCTAGCCCAGACGACCACAGTTAAACAAAACAAAAGTAACCAATATAGTCTAAGCCAGAGAAAGGCTATTTGAATAATATGATCACTCCCTGTCTCCTGTTGCCCCAAGAAATAAGTCCAAGGATTTGAGAGTAGCATGCAAAGCATTTTAAGTATTATTTCATTTATGGGAAAAAACAAAACAAAACAAAAAAACCCACACAAACTGCATGTTAAGAGACGGTAAGCTTTGAGGTCCTCCATTTCCAGACATTGTCCACTGACCCTTTTCTGAGCTCTTATGAGGTTATTTTATTCTATTTAAAAATATGCTACTCTGCTCAGTATCTACTGTGCATCCAATATAAAAGCTCAAAGGTCACTGTTCGGAGGGGAATTATAGGATGCTCCCTTTCTTATTGATGAAGCAAAGAGAAATGGGCTGATATGATGGAGTGCCTTACTCTAATTGACTAGCTGTAAAAGAAAGTATTACACTTAAAGTCCATCAGCGTGTACATCCCAGACCACAATAAAGGCACTGGTTGTCAAACTGGCTCCCTGTGCTCCATGATACAGAATAATCCTGTTCAACTACACAAGACTTTTGCCTGGGAAGCAATAGTGATCGAGGAGTTAGCTTTTGGAATCACAGGCCTTGCTACTGTGGTTATGGTACATGGGGTCTAATCAGAAGGAGCAACACTGCCACAAGAGCTATGAGACCTAGCAGGAAAACAGTAGTTGGAGAAGTCTACAACTCACCTTTCCTTTAGGATAAGACAAGTTGTTCTGAAGTGTGGATTAGGAACCACCTGAAGTACAATCACCCAGCATGATACAGATTTTGGGTTCCCAGCCTAGACTCACAGAATTAGAATCTCCCAGGCAAGGCCCAGGAACCTGTGTTTTTACTCATTCTTACATCATTTTTATCCATGTTAACATTTTAAAGTCAATAATCTAGATGAATACTGTCCAGTACGGTAGTCATCATCCTATATGAGTTATTAAATTTAAATCAATTAAAATTAAATAAAACTTAAAAATTCATTTCCTTAGTCATACTGACTACATTTCAAGTGTCTCATAATCCACCATATGTGGGGGGTTAGTAGTTATGATACTGGAACAACATAGAATGTTCCCATCATTGCAGAAGATTCTATTAACACTGGTCTGGACTTTGGATTTGGGACAAAGATATTAAATTATCCATAAGTTTGGTACGTGTGTTTGAGGACTTGGGGCTGGGGGTGCTCCAAAATGCAGTCTTTAAGAAGGTTCTGCATGTGATCTACAACCTATATGTATGTGCATGCAGAGGCAGAGGCGGTGATATTTAGACAGTGAGACTGTGACACTGCAGGTGAGAGAACGAGGGAGGCTTCTCTTTCTAATCTGCTCTGATAGAGCTGGTTTGGCCCAACCATTATGAACCACACAGGTCCTCTTATGCAGATAGTTTGAAAGAAGAAAATCTAGAAAAACTGACATAATAACAAATAGAGGTATTCTCTCCTCTTTGGCAAAACAGACTCAGAGAGTTATAAACAAAACAAAGAAACCCCTACCTTTGCTCTTTGGGAAGAGCTATACTCTATCCAGCTGAGGTAAATCACCCACCTTTGCTCTTCGGGAAGAGCAGTACTCCATCCAGCTGAGGTAGATCACCCACCTTTGCTCTTTGGGAAAAGCTGTACTCTATCCAGCTGAGGTAAATCACCCACCTTTGCTCTTCGGGAAGAGCAGTACTCTATCCAGCTGAGGTAAATCACACAGAAACTCTCCCTGGATATGCCTGCCAGTCGATGGTCATAGTCTTCATCAATGTTTGGATTAAATGTTGGATCCACATCAACATAATTTCGATCTGCACACAGACGCAGTCCTTCCTGCATCGTCTCATTAGCTAGCCATTCCTCTAGTTTAGAAGAGGTTGTAACATAATAAATGATACCCTAATGAGAAAAAAGATTTTAAAAAAAACACCTCAGGCTAAATCACAATCTGAATTAACACCAATATCTCATTAAATTGTTTATACTGATAATATGAATCAAAGTAACATTAGTTTACTAACTTTAAAATAGTCTAAAAACAATTCCAATCTACTGAATTTATGATCTCTTAAGAGGTGAAAAACCTTTACTGTGGTGCATTTATTTTGAGAAATTTCTCACAGAACTATTAAGCTATCTTGTGATCCTACGTCAACTTATAAAAATATAACTAATAAAGCAATAGAAACACATATTTAGAGATAGGAAAGGCCACACACACATACGTTATTAATAAAAATGTTGTAAATTCAATCTCTTTTAGCTTCCTGAGGTTGGGTTTAACCAAATATTAATTAAACAGAAGATTCAGACTTCAATCCAACCAATCAATGCAAATAAGTTGGTACACATAAGTAGTAACACATGAATCATGAAGATTTAGCATATGTTTTCCTCTTGAAAATGCTGGCTTTGCCTATAAACCTCTAGCGATAACCATGTTGTATATCTGTGAAATTTTTAGCAAAAAACAGGATACCTGTGCAGTAAAAACTAACCTTGCTCAAAGAGAGGTTTGGCCTTTGCACTTGGGTTCCGGGAGTTCAACTCTAATCCCTTGCAATGTCCTGTCTCATAAGAGAGTCTTTATTTACCTGGAGGCTTAGAACCATGAACTCTAGAGGATCTGGAGATTAAGGCTGGTGATGTGGATGGTCAAGCAAGTCTAAATGGTTGTGTGTCAATAAAAACTCTGCACACTGAGGCTCAAGTGAGCATCCTTGGCTGGCAACACTCTGAAGGTATTGCCTCAGTTGTTTCTGGGAGGAATAAACATTGTCTGCACAAGTCCACTGGGAGAGGACAACTGCAAGTTCACGCCTTAGGGTCTCTAGACTCTGCCCTATGTGCTTCTTTCCTGGGCAGACTGTACTCTGTACCCTTCCACTGTAATACACTCTAACCATGAGGATGATGGCTTTGCTGAGTTCTGAGGGTTCTTCTAGCAAATTAATGAACCTGACTGTGGTCTCAGAGATCCTGAAATTCCAGTTGGTGTCAAATGTGATGGTATTTTGGGGGACCTCCCAAATGATACAATACTTTCATTCAGATTTCTGAAAGCAGTGGTTAACAGCAAGGGCTAAGGAGTCAGTCAAACCTGGGTTCTAAATCCATGATTTCACTTGCTAGTTAGAGGACTGTGACCAAGTTAACTTTTGATCCATAACTTGTTTATTTGTAGAACAGGAATGTAATATTCCTTTAGAGAATTAGCTAAGAGATACACAGGCGTATGTATACATGCATGCATGTGTGCGTGTATTCTTTAATACAGTACCTACAAGAGATGTGCTACAGATAAATAGTTTTTATTGATATTAATGAACAAATGTAGTAAGTTCCACTGAAGAAAGAAACGGCAAGATCTTCATAGGTATAATTTACTAACTGTATTGGATACTAGAAAATTTCTATTGCTATGAAAAACCAAAACACAAGTTAAAACTATATATATATATATATATATATATTTTTTTTTTTTTTTTAAAGAAGAGCCTCTGACACCAGAAGCTCTAAAGAGGCACATACCCTTACCTTGACATAGTAAGTGGTGAGTACTTTCCGAAGATCAAAGACTTGAAGCATAGAAGCAGCACTATTGTCAGTGATGCTATAACCCTCCAGAATATACTTGGTGACTATCACTTCCCAAGCTAGCCAGCGCTGGCTAAATGCAGCGTTAAATGAAAGCACATGAGGAATATGGCCAGGTTCACAACAGCAAAATCCTTCATCTTCCTCAACACCTTCAGTAATGGCCTCCACTTCCCGTTGTTGACAGTAAGTACCTTAGAGAGACAGAGAGAGAGAAAGTTCTTATAGCAAATGGGTAAAACATGAAGTGGAAAAAAGAATGCTTCAAAGATATGAGAAACTTTGAAATAAAAACACATTTAGTTTATAGCAATTGAGAATATGTGTTGGATCTGCTTTAGACTGTCCATTAAAAAACTGCCACACACTCCTGAAGAGAGGCATAGTACACATTCATCTTCTGCAGAATCAGAATGTGTACCAGCACATTTGGGTCTAAGAATTTGTGAAATAAAAACAGAAAGTCAGGTTAAATAAAGAATTAGAGCCACAGCCATCTATGTCAACAAAATATCATCCATCACATTAATGTTAATTTTTATTTTGTTCTGTGGTCTTGCTTTCATTTAATCTGTAAATTCCTTACATTATACAAGGACTACAGAGTGATTATAGCTAATTTTAAAGCTATATATTGAGAAGTGAGTGAAGTCACTCAGTTGTGTCCGACTCTTTGGGACCCCATGAACTGTAGCCTACCAGGTTCCTCTGTCCATGAGATTTTCCAGGCAAGAAGGAATGGTAACCTACTGGAGTGGGTTGCCATTTCCTTCTCCAGGATATATTAAAGTTACATATAACAAAAATAAGTGGGGCATTATAATACATTTTTTATTTTAAACAGAACATATACAACATGTATATTTGAAAAACTACTCTGAGAAAAAAAGATGTCATGAAATTTAGCCCCACTTGGTGATGGTGGTGGTGGTGTATGATGAATGATAAGACTGAAGAGGTAAGCTTGGCCAAGCTAATGACCTATATCATTTAGCACTCCAATTCAGTTCAGTCGCTGAGTTGTGTCTGACTCTTTGTGACCCCATGAACCGCAGCCAGGCCTCCCTGTCCATCACCAACTTCCGGAGTCCATCCAAACCCATGTCCATCGTGTCGGTGATGCCATCCAACCATCTAATCCTCTGTTGTCCCCTTCTCCTCCTGCCCTCAATCCTTCTGAGAACCAGGGTCTTTTCAAATGAGTCAGTTCTCCGCATCAGGTGGCCAAAGTATTGGAGTTTCAGCTTCAACATCAGTCCTTCCAATGAACACCCAGGAGTGATCTCCCTTAGGATGGACTGGTTGGATCTCCTTGCAGTCCAAGGGACACTCAAGAGCCTTCCTTCTCCAACACCAAAGTTTAAAAGCATCAATTCTTCGGCGCTCAGCTTTCTTTATAGTACAACTCTCACATCCATACATGACTACTGGAAAAACCATAGCCTTGACTAGACAGACCTTTGTTGGTAAAGTAATGTCTCTGCTTTTGAATATGCTATCTAGGTTGGTCATAACTCTCCTTCCAAGGAGTAAGCATCTTTTAATTTCATGGCTGCAATCACTATCTGCAGTGATTTTGGAGCCCAGAAAAATAAAGTCAGTCACTGTTTCCACTGTTTCCCCATCTATTTCCCATGAAGTGATGGGACTGGATGCCATGATCTTCGTTTTCTGAATGTTGAGCTTTAAGCCAACTTTTTCACTCTCCTCTTTCACTTTCATCAAGAGGCTCTTTAGTTCTTCTTCACTTTCTGCCACAAGGGTGGTATCATCTGTGTATCTGAGGTTATTGATATTTCTCCCAGCAATCTTGATTCCAGCTTGTGTTTCCTCCAGTCCAGCGTTTCTCATGATGTACTCTACATATAAGTTAAATAAGCAGGGTGACAATATACAGCCTTGACATACTCCTTTTCCTATTTGGAACCAGTCTGTTGTTCCATGTCCAGTTCCAACTGTTGCTTCCTTACCTGCATACAGGTTTCTCAAGAGGCAGGTCAGGTGTGCTATGAGAGGTGCTGGATATACAATGATAAACAAAGCAGATAGGATTCCTGTCCTTGAGAATTTTATAATCTACAGCAAAGGTTTACAAAATACACCCTTGGGCCAAATTCAAGCTAACAGTGGTTTTGGTATTTTTAAAAGGTTTTTTAACAGAAAAATCAAAGAACATACAACAGAGAATATGCACGGCTACAATATGCATGACCTACACTATTAACTATCTTGGCTCTTTCCAGAAAAAGCCTGCCAACCCCTGGGCTACAGAAGAAATAAACTAAAAACAAATAAACACAAACAAATATAAAATTAGAATTCTAATAGTTATTCTAATTATTAAAGATAATTAAGAAACTAGAGGTGGAAGATTGGTGGGAGGAGAGGAGATGGCTGGTAGTTTCTGGGGAAAAGGAGAGTGATAAGGTCTTAGTAAAGAATTCAGCATAGCTAGGACACTGAAGGAAGGCCAGTGGGGCTAGAGTGGATGAGAAGGGTGATAATAAAGTAAGCTGGAGAAACTGGAAGAGGACAGATCTTGCAGCTGCTGTAGGACATGTTAAAGAGTTTGATTTCTACTTTAAACGCAATAAAAAACCACTGAAATTTTTTTTTTTTAACTTTACATAATTGTATTAGTTTTGCCAAATATCAAAATGAATCCGCCACAGGTATACATGTGTTCCCCATCCTGAACCCTCCTCCCTCCTCCCTCCCCATACCATCCCTCTGGGTCGTCCCAGTGCACTAGCCCCAAGCATCCAGTATCGTGAATCGAACCTGGACTGGCAACTCGTTTCTTACATGATATTTTACATGTTTCAATGTCATTCTCCCAAATCTTCCCACCCTCTCCCTCTCCCACAGAGTCCATAAGACTGTTCTATACATCAGTGTCTCTTTTGCTGTCTCGTACACAGGGTTATTGTTACCATCTTTCTAAATTCCATATATATGCGTTAGTATACTGTATTGATGTTTTTCCTTCTGGCTTACTTCACTCTGTATAATAGGCTCCAGTTTCATCCACCTCATTAGAACTGATTCAAATGTATTCTTTTTAATGGCTGAGTAATACTCCATTGTGTATATGTACCACAGCTTTCTTATCCATTCATCTGCTGATGGACATCTAGGTTGCTTCCATGTCCTGGCTATTATAAACAGTGCTGCGATGAACATTGGGGTACACGTGTCTCTTTCTCTTCTGGTTTCCTCAGTGTGTATGCCCAGCAGTGGGATTGCTGGATCATAAGGCAGTTCTATTTCCAGTTTGTTAAGGAATCTCCACACTGTTCTCCATAGTGGCTGTACTAGTTTGCATTCCCACCAACAGTGTAAGAGGGTTCCCTTTTCTCCACACCCTCTCCAGCATTTATTGCTTGTAGACTTTTGCATTGCAGCCATTCTGACTTGTGTGAAATGGTACCTCATGGTGGTTTTGATTTGCATTTCTCTGATAATGAGTGATGTTGAGCATCTTTTCATGTGTTTGTTAGCCATCTGTATGTCTTCTTTGGAGAAATGTCTATTTAGTTCTTTGGCCCATTTTTTGATTGGGTCATTTATTTTTCTGGAGTTGAGCTGTAGGAGTTGCTTGTATATTTTTGAGATTAGTTGTTTGTCCGTTGCTTCATTTGCTATTATTTTCTCCCATTCTGAAGGCTGTCTTTTCACCTTGCTAATAGTTTCCTTTGATGTGCAGAAGCTTTTAAGGTTAATTAGGTCCCATTTGTTTATTTTTGCTTTTATTTCCAATATTCTGGGAGGTGGGTCATAGAGGATCCTGCTGTGATGTATGTCAGAGAGTGTTTTGCCTACGTTCTTCTCTAGGAGTTTTATAGTTTCTGGTCTTACATTTAGATCTTTAATCCATTTTGAGTTTATTTTTGTGTATGGTGTTAGAAAGTGTTCTAGTTTCATTCTTTTACAAGTGGTTGACCAGATTTCCCAGAACCACTTGTTAAAGAGATTGTCTTTAATCCATTGTATATTCTTGCCTCCTTTGTCAAAGGTGTCCATATGTGCGTGGATTTATCTCTGGGCTTTCTATTTTGTTCCATTGATCTATATTTTGGTCTTTGTGCCAGTACCATACTGTCTTGATAACTGTGGCTTTGTAGTAGAGCCTGAAGTCAGGTAGGTTGATTCCTCCAGTTCCATTCTTCTTTCTCAAGATCGCTTTGGCTATTCGAGGTTTTTTATATTTCCATACAAATTGTGAAATTATTTGTTCTAGCTCTGTGAAGAATACTGTTGGTAGCTTGATAGGGATTCCATTGAATCTATAAATTGCTTTGGGTAGTATAATCATTTTCACTATATTGATTCTTCCAATCCATGAACATGGTATATTTCTCCATCTATTAGTGTCCTCTTTGATTTCTTTCACCAGTGAAAAACCACTGAAAATTTTAACCACGGAAAGGATGTAACTGAATTTGCCGTAAGAAAAAGAATCACTATGGCTGAATGAAGAATTACAGGGGCCTCTTGCTATTGAAACTCAACATGAGTTCCGAAGATAACATGGGGCTTCCCTGGTGGCTCAGATGGTAAAGAATCTGCCTGTCATGTGGGAGATCTGGGTTTGATCCCTGGGTCAGGAAGATCCCCTGGAGAAGGGAATGGCTACTCACTTCAGTACTTTGGCCTGGAGAATTCGATGGAAAGAGGAACCTGGCAGGCTATATTTCAGGGGGTTGCAAAGAGTTGGACATGACTGAATGACTAACATTTTCACTTTCAGAAAGTTAACGAGTACTGCATTCCCAAAATGATTTGAGTTGTTCTTAATGAGAGTTTGGATGGAAAAGATTTATCCAAAATTTTATTTGAATCTATTTGGTACCAGAGAGTAAGGCTGGGAGAGTGAAATTTTGTATCGATTTTTAATTTGGAGCATTTCTGACCAATCTGATGGAATGAGCAGTAAGAAGGACTCCTTTCCAATTCACACACACAGAAATGCTGGATAAAATAGCCTCCCCACAAAATATTTGTTAAAGAAAAAGTTAAAAAAGCAAAGGTGAAATCTTCAGGTGCCAGCAATTTAAGAAGAAAGTGAAGTTACAGCAGTGGTATCTACAGTGGTGAGGGGGTGCCAACTTTTGGA
The DNA here is from genome assembly GCF_002263795.3 of Bos taurus. NCBI lineage: Eukaryota > Metazoa > Chordata > Mammalia > Artiodactyla > Bovidae > Bos > Bos taurus. Next base: position 82,667,328 of record NC_037337.1, on the reverse strand, counting down.
TGAGACCAATTGCATTGAATTTGAACAGCAGTGGGTTAAGATCCTAGAAGAGACAGAATTAAGGTTCTGAGCTTCTGATGGAGAGTCAGGAACAAATCATAAGACAATAGGACATTTTGAAAAAGAGAGAGAGAATGGATTACAAATAAATAGCAAACATTAACATTTACTACCCTCAGAGTTACACAAGTAAAATCTTAATTTCTGATGAATGCAGTAACTTTAGAAAAGCACTTGCTTATTAACAAAGATATTACATGAAAAAGGTGCAAACTTTCTGATTCAATACTATGGCAAAAATAAAGCTATAGGGTACAGGTCTGATTTGATCCTCTATTTAGACAAATGCTTTGACAAATGCTTTATTTCCTGTTTCAAGTTAAAAACACCTATGGTACTTCTTAGAATAGATCAAAACACTGCTTGAATGCTTTCTCTAAGAACTTTCCAGTCCAAATGTTCCCTGGGTTGGATACATGTGCACTAATAGGACTCCTTCAATTCCTATGAAATAAGTTTTCATTTCTGCCTACAAGACATTCACTTTATAGCAGTTGATAACATCAAGCTCATATGTTTCTGAATACACAATTTTCTGTGTAAAAATAGCTTCATTTGTCAGTATACAAATTTGTTGAGGGCTGGCGGGGGAAGAGGGAATCACTGCTTAATGGATGTGAGCTTTTATTTGGGGATGATGAAAATGCTTTGGAACTAGACAGAGGTGGTGGTTGTGCAATATCATGAATGCACTTAAATGCCACTGATTTGTTCACTTTAAAATTGATGTTATGTGAACTTCATCTCAATTAAAAAAAACTGTTGCAGACAATGGCATGGCAACCACATGAAAGTAACTCAGCTAATCTCTGCCTCTAATAAATGTATGCGCTAATCACAGAGAGACAAACAAGAGGGCAAGCACAGAACAGAAATTCACTATCACCAGGAAAACAAGTGTATTATACACTATAGATACTACCTTTACATACCAAGCATATTGCAAAAAATTGTTCTTCTCTGAATGTGAAATTTGGAAAAAAACTAGTAATTACTCTTTAATAGCTTCTCTCCTTCCACAATTCCAAAGGCTAAAGATCTTATAACTTTCTATTGGAGATGTAAACACATAAAACTTAGATGTCACAGGAGTACGTTATAGAAATTAAAGGTTAATACCTTACCTCTGAATTCAAGTCCTCGCAGCTGGAAAGTCACCAGCCCATTTCCAATCTCTATAAGGTGGACTAACGCATTGAGGTAGTCAGATGCGAGAATGAAACAGTCCCCAGTACTATAGTTTCCCCACCGTCCTAGGAGCAAGTCACCACATAGACTGTGTTGTAGGGATCGGGTTAAATGCTCATAAAAGATGGAATTCAGATTGTTGTCATCTGATCCTATAAGAAGGGATTAAAAAATGTTAAATTATTTTAAGTCCCCTTTATATCTACAAATAAGATTATTAAAAGTATTAAAACTAATTTCCAGTTAGGGTTATATCTATATTTAACAAGGAGGACAATATTTAGATATCCTTAGACTTTCTACAGAAAAATGAAACAAAGGACAATGGGAAAATTTCTCAGAGTTAGAAGTCACATAACCTCTCTAAATCTCTGGTTCCCATTCATAAAATGCAAGAATTGGATTAGATAAGATCTTAGATAAGATCTAAGGTCATTTCCGCCTCTTTAGCAGACCATGATCTTTTCTATCATTGCTCAATTAACTTTATAATTAAAACCATGTAAGAGAAATGATAAAGATAAAAGCAATTTAAAACCACAACAAGATAAAAAGTTTCATTTTGATAAACTAACTTTTATCAAACTATTTTGATAAAATGAAAGTTTCTCAGTCATGTCCAACTCTGCAACCCATGGAATTCTCTAGGCCAGAGTACTAGGCCTCAGAGTACTAGAGTGGGTAGCCTTTCCCTTCTCCAGGGGATCTTCCAAACCCAGGGATCGAACCCAGGTCTCCCGCATGGCAGGCGTATTCTTTATCAGCTGAGCCACAAGGGAAGCCCAAGAATACTGGAGTGGGTAGCCTATCCCTTCTCCAGGGGATCTTCCCAATCCAGGGATCGAACCCAGGTCTCCTGCAATGCAGGCGAATTCTTAGCCAACTGAGCTTTCAGGGAAGCCCAACAATGGTAAAAGAAGGGAGTTAAGTAATATGCTGCTGAGGCTGCTAAGTCGCTTCAGTTGTGTCCGACTCTGTGCGACCCCACAGATGGCCTCCCATCAGTGATATGAGATTTGGACAAACAAGACAGTCCAAAACAAAAAGCTGGTCACTTAAAAACAAAACAAAAAACAACTGTATATTGAGATGTCTAATATTAGTTTAACAGAAATAAACCATATATATAGTAACAGCAACAAGGAATCAGAAAAATTCATTAGTCATCCTTTAAGAAAAAAAATTATGATAAAACATCACCCAATAAATGACTGTCTTCAAAAGTAGTGCATCCAAAGCAATAATCTATAAATGGGTGCCCAAAGTATAGAACTAAAGAATGGCAATATATACTAAGCTAAATGCTTATTTTAAACTCAGCTTAACTAAATAACAAAATAAAAAGGAAAGCTTAGGCTCAAGCTTCAATAAAACAGTTATATCTGATGCTCTGTCTGCTCATTATGAAAGTGTGCATATTACTTCCAGACATTGGTCTCTGTGATATGCAGGAAGGCAACATTCCAAGCCCCTTCCAAGGACATATCGGAGTTGAGACAGCTGTTTCACCCACCAGAACATGATAAACAGTCATTAATATCAAATAAGTAGTCCTCCTTAATCCAATTTTATAATTATGAATCAATCTGATAACTATAATTTAGTTTCTCAAGCAGAGTACTTGAGTAATCTGTGAGTCAATGAAAACAAATATTCCAGTCTATGGGGAGCCATATTTCTTTTAGTAGATTAATACACTGATATTCCAGTTGATACATTAATCTTTTATGGCTGGGGCAATGAGACTCACTCTTTCTGTGCCAGAATATAGGTAATAGGTAGGCCCATAGGCCCAAAGTTTAGATAATGGTAATGATCTGTCTGTTCAGTCGCTCAGTCATGTAATGAGACCAGCAAAATCTCACCCAATGAAGTCTTACCTTGAGTGGCTATTTGGCTCCTATAGAGGACCTCTCTGTATACAATAAGCTAAATGAAATTACATTAACACTTATCTAAACATCTGGGGAGGCAGAGAAGCAAACATATTAATAAGTACAGTTCAGACTGCATACTCTTCAATACCCTTCAGCAGTTTTACTTTCACCGTGCTCTACTTTTTTAACCTATGTAAGAAAAACCTTTGAATGGCAGTTTTTATGCTTATCAGCATTCTCAAAATGCATTTTATAAAAGATGAGTATATAAATTTTAGATACTCTAGTTCACATGTACTTTGCTGAAGTAAAACAAAGCAAAGGATATTTAGTTAATAAAAAAATGACCTCTGGATGCCACAGAGGATTCCCAGCAAGTTGACAGTGAAGTACAAATATAACAAATTCCTTAGACTTGCTTCTTTACTCAAAAATAGGGCTATTACCTGGATTTCTATCAAGCTGGGACGCTAATCTGGTATTTGAATGATCCACTCGTTTTGTGCTGAAAAGGGCAAAACAAAACATCTTTAGTATGCTTTTTTATATTAAAGAAGCCTAATAATTAAAAGTGAGAAAACTATACAATACAGATGCAATAAATATTACTTTATGAAAATGAGAAAAATCTGTTTAGTAACATATTGATAAAGTTCTCCAATAGAACAATTTTAGGGTCAGGATTTATTTTTTACTCTTCTACCTCTATCATATATAAACACATATTTTTTTCTTAGCTGATTTTTAACTGAACAGTGTATAGAAATACAGTGATGAGTTTAATGTAAAAAATTTTGATTAGGTTGAAAAAATGTATACTGTACAGTTCCTAAAAATACTCAGTGCATGAAACATTCCTTGTAAAGGAAATATTAATGTCCATGGGACAATGTTCATTAAAATAGTGGTTTCCAAAATGTGGTCTCCAGAACCTGGAGCATGAGACTCAAGATCTTTTCAGGGAGTTTTCCAAATCAAAACCATTTTCATAATAGTACTGAACTGGTATTTGCTTTGTTTTTTTCCCCACTGTGTTGACAACTGCACTGATGGTGCAAAAACAATGGTGGATAAGACTACTGATGCTTTAACATGAATCAAGGCAGTGGCACCAAACCGTACTATTTTTCACTGCTACCTATGCACAAGAAAAAACAAATAAAAATTCAGTTTCCCTTAAAAATGTCCTTAATGAAGCAACAAAAATATTCATTTTATTAAACTGCAGTCCCTCAGTACAGGTCTTTTTAATATCGTGTGTGATACAATACACACACGATACACATAAAGCATTTCTGCTGCATTCTGAAATAGGATGACTATCTGAACAGAAAGCACTTGAGCAGCTACGTGACTTGCAGACTGCACTAGCTTTTTTCCCCATGGATCACCATTTTCACTTGAATAAACTACGACTATTCAGACTTGAGTATCTGACAGACATTTCTCAAGTGAAGAAAGAGAGTCTGACATTTCAAGGAAAATAACTGATAATTATACCTGTTGCCAATAATAAAAATTTAAGATTTCAAGTAAATATTAGAATTTTAGAAAACTTTCATTTACCACTATGTGCTTGATAACTTCCCAATACTTCAGTACTTTTGAGATTGGTGGTGATATAAATATATATATATATAATATTGTATAACGAAATAGGTCAAAATCTGGAATAAATACATTACTTACTGAACTAGTATTTTCCAAATGATAAATAAAGATGTTATAAGCATATGCATGGGTAAAAGACCCATTCACACTATAAGACATATCAGTGACTTTTGATGTAATACAGTTCCCAAAATTCACTGATATAGTTTTAGATTCCACATTGCCACTAATCATTAGGAAACTACCATTTGTCAAAGGATCAAAGAAGAATACCCACAATTATCTAAAAAAGGATATTAAAATACTTTCTTTTCAAACTATATGTCTGTATGGGGCCAGATTTACTCTATATACTTGAACCAGAACAACATATTGCAACAACAGATTGAATGCAGAAGCAAGTAAGAGCATCCAGCTGTCTTTTATTAAGCCAGACATTAAAGAGATTTACAAAACTAAGAAAACAATGACATTCTTCTGATTTTTTTGGTGTGGAATGGGAAATAGTTATTCTTCATTAGAAAAATGTCATTTATAATAACATGTAATGAGTTTATTGTTATCTTTATATTAATAAACATTTAAAATTCTGAGTTTTGATTTGTACTGGGCTTCCCTGATGGCTCAGTGGGTAAGGACTTAGCCTGCAATGCAGGAAACACAGAAGACATGGGTTCAATCCCTGGGTCAAGAAGATCCTCAGGAGAAGGAAATGGCAATCCACTGCAGTATTCTTGCTTGAAAAATCGCATGGATGGAGGAGACTGGCTGGCTACAGTCTAAAGGGCTGCAAAGAGTCAGACATGACTGACTAAGCACAGCACACGCAGCACGTTGTACAGTATCTGTGCGTGTATGTTTGTGCTAAGTTGCTTCAATCATGTCGGACTCTTTGCGACTCCATGGACAGTATGTAGCCTGCCAGGCTCCTCTGTCCATGGCAAGAATACTGGAGTGGACTGCCATGCCCTCCTCCAGGGGATCTTCCTGACCCAGGGATCGAATCCACATCTCGTCTCCTGCACGGGCAGGCAGCTTCTTTACCACTGAGCCACCACTGAGGGGTGTAGTAGATAAAATATCTGCAACAAGAACTCTTTGGAGACTTCAATAATCTTAAGATTTTATGTGAAGGGGTTCTGAGATCAAAAAAGTTTAATAACTGCTGCCACGGAAGTTATTCTGAACTAAAGTTAAGTTGGCCCAAAAGAAAACAAAGACATAAATAAACACTGAAATTCACCAAAAAGGGAAACATTATGTGTGGTTTTAGGTAAAAGACCAGAGAAGAAGTTTCACACCTATAAGCTAGCTCATTGTTCAAAAGTCAAGATTACCATTTTCACCTATTATATGTCCCAATGTGTGACAGTGTGGAGAGAAATGCAGCCATGGAGCTGGCCAGCTAAGTTATACATTTGTACAAACTCTTTCTGAATCAATACATTAATATATATCATAAGTCTTTATAAAGTTTAAGCTCCATGATTCAGTATTTCTCCTTTAGATATTTTCATATATTAAAAAAGAAAAAAATTTGCAAAGATTATATACGAAGATAGTTTCTAGGCATCATATTAAACATCTCATCTAAGGAACTAAGCTTCAATGCAGAAAACACTTTATGTACAAAGATGGTCATTTAAAAGTCTGTCCTCATGAAAAACTACAAATAATCTAGAAAACGTTTAGCTCTAAAAACACCTTTCTTAGAAAACTACGAGATAACTAATTATGACTGCTATAATGAAGTAACATTGTGTAGCATAAAGTTTCAGAGTAAGAATAATGTGAAACAATTCTAAGAAATAACATTAAAAGCAAACAGAAAATGAATATATGTAACTACAACTATGTTTTAAAATCTTAGGAGAAAAAAAAAAGAAAATTGACTGATTCTTCCAATTTTATACAATTTTGGAACTTTAAGAGTATTCATAAAATTTCAAATATTTCAATACAAAAACTGATTAACCAAGAAAAATTTACAATAATGTTGTCAATAGCTTTTCCTAGAAAAAAAAAAAAGATAAAAATTGGCTTTCAAAGATTTGTCTTTACTCACTTATAGTCTCTCTCCCAGAATTTCACAGGCCGAACATATGATGTGATGAATATTGCACTTCCCAAAAAGGGGTTCAGTGGAGTAGAAAAGAAGGCTGACACGGCAGCCTGAACAAACAACATGGCTGAATCTATGGGAAAACTGGTTAAGGATCTTAACATTTATCTGGTTATTACACACACACATGCACACATTCACCTCTCTCATAAACATACCACAGTTACAGCAGTTAGAAAGATGAGGTTCATCGGAGGAATACAGAAGAAAGTGTCCCTTCATACAGTGGGCAGTATGAGGGGTAGAAGTAAAAAGACATAGCCAGGAATGTACAGCCCAGCATGATGCTGTGAAAGGAGCCAAATAAATATTTGCTAACTTGTGTTTGGTAAAATTCCATGTACCACTTGGGTAGATATACCCAAACCATGCTTGGTTTTAAACTTCTAGATGATAAAAACTAAAATTTAAAGATACAGAAAGTGTGCATATCAACACATACATGGTCATTAACTTTTATGCTTACTTAGAATGTACATTTAAGATGAGAACAGAAAATTTTGAACATAAAAGTTTAATTATAATCCTATCATTATGGAAAATGTTTTGAACCCTCATTCATTTATATGTATCTTTAAACATATTTTATATGTATTGAAAATTCGTAGATTTTAATACTCACATATAAAACATAAAATTTTTAATCAGCATCACTTAATTATTAAACTTTAATACTGTCCTCATGCTCAGATGATCTGTGGACCACAAACATTAATACAAAGTAAACAATCAAAATCGGTACAGGTGTGGGTTCAAAGGATTATGAGTTTCTGATAATTTATCATACAGTAACCTATATTCTGGGCTTCCCAGGTGGCTCTAGTGGTAAAGAACCTGCCTGTTAATGCAGGAGACGTAAGAGACATGGATTTGATCCCTGGGTAGGGAAGATCCCCTGGAGGAGGGCATGGCAACCCACTCCAATGTTCTTGCCTAGAGAATCCCTTGGACGGAGGAGCATGGTGGGCTACAGTCCATAGAGTCACAATGAGTCAGACATGACTGAAGTGACTTAGCACGCATGCATGTACCCTATATTCTATGCCTGGGAAAAGTTATGCCTACAAACCAACATTCTCATCAAGGATATGACTGCCCTTTCTTATAAAATTTTTATTAGAAGGATACGGGGCACTGCAAAAGGCTGAGCGAAAGCATGGAAAGCAGAACCCCAAGTAATCTGCCATGGGGCAATATAAGTATACACAAACTGCAACTTATAAAGGAGTTCCCAAAGCTGTAGGAGGAAAAAAAAACAGCAAAAAGCTTTTTATCAGACTTTTAAAATAGAAAATGAAAAACTTCTAAAATGATTTTGAAATGAAATGACCCTGCCAAAACACCACACATGTTTTTAAGTAAAGATGGTTAACTGACTTATGGATTATTATTATTTTTTATTCTATGCTCTCTACTGGTTATATTACAACTACAAACAAACAAAAAAAAAAGGTAGGAAATATAGATGTCTGTAAAACTTACGCAATAAATACGTATTTTTATTCTAATACATTTCCCTCAAATTTTGGTGCTTTGGGAACTGAGCATGTTTTAAAGGCAATGTCAAAAGGAATTTGAAAGCAGCCAGGAAGGGGATAAGATGTAATACAGTTGTCACTGCCTATTTGCCTAAGAATTTTATTAGTGTGTATCAGGCATCTGTTCATAATCAGAACTATTACTGCCAATGGAAACATAATGTACATTTCCATCTTATTTAAATTAGGATCTGTTTTGCTGTTGAATATGTCTTCAACACTGAAACATAATTATTGCCTTTGCCTAAGGTTGCCTCTGCATGCTAGGCAACACAAGAGCCCATTCTTAGAACAGATCACAGAATCTCAAAAGCAAGAGGTTCTGACTTACTCAATGCCATGATTCAGGCACCAAACACCTCAAATTTAAATTATTTAGCTGATTTACAAATGAACTTGTTTAATTTCTAAGTTAAAAAAGAAATCACAACCTCAACCAATCAGAAAATGCAGATGAACCCCTGCATTCTCTGCCATGACTCAAAATTGTGCTGACAATCCTCTGCACTAATGCGATCAGGATGACGGGAAGACTTATCAGAAACCATTACAACTGCTTAAAAACAGTGACTCAGAACACTCCTCCATCTCTAAATACAGACTGTACTCAAATCTGACTGTAATATTAAAGAAAAAGGACATGGAAAGTGGCTGGTGAAACCATTTTCATATTCAGAGTAATTGTTTTCTTGAAATATTATTAAATTGATGGTATATCTTACAATGGTATCTTAAAATAAATATTCAATACTACTTAGTATGACTATTAAGTTCTATGAAGTAGCCATATAAAATGCAAACTCCTTACCCTTTCTCTGTTTTGTTAACCAACGTAGCCTAAGCATCTAGAATAGTTCTGGAACATGCTCTGCTCTCAAAAATAATCTGCCTCACAAACTAATGTGAGTTAAGTGTAGTGACTATTTCAGGGATTGTTTAGTTTATACTTTACTGCAACTTTCACTTTTTTCCAACCAGTATAAGAAGATTCAATACAATTTCCAATCTAAATATTAAGTTTGTGAGGAATCACATGCTTTTTTAATTCAAACTAACTTTCTGGCTTCCTCCTTTGGTTAAACATGCTCACTAAAAGAGGAAATAAGTGATACAAATGTAAATGAATTAGTAATTGAGCAAATATGATACTGCAATATTTTAGAAGCTATTTAGCATGATCTATAGTACAGTATCTAGAAACTGACTACTACTGAAACCTTGCTCAATTAATGGTTTTCATTTGCACTGTCCCCATGCTAGGCCAGATCTCTATCAAATCTAAATTACTGTCACAATCTCTTAAGCTGTTCTCCATACCTTTAGGTTCTCTCTTCCCCAATTCATCCCAAATGTGGCTGACCAGGCTAACTTTTCTAAAACTGGGCTTTCATTGTGTTTTGTAGCTGCTCATACGCTTCAGCTCTCTGTTACCTATCAAATGGGATAATATATGTCAAAGTCCTTTGTATGTGGTCAGTGTTAAAACAAAATCTAAACTCTATTTAATTTCAAATAATCTGCACAACTGAAGTCATTCAGAAAGGCAGTACGGTTTAGCAAAAAGATTCTTGGAGGCAGAAGATGCAGGTTTTACCATCTCATCTGTAGGACTAAAAGCACCTATCTGATGGGTGGAAAACAAATCTTAGAAGCATTCTGTAAACTTCAGAGTATTCTGCAAATAAACTAGTGTCTGATCGTTCCCACATGGGTTCGTTGCTCTCAGTCTCTACCATTTTCACTCAGCATCAGGTTATTTCCTCTGCCCACAGCTCAGTTCAATTGTTACCACGTCTATTTCTAAACTCCAAAATCACACCCCCTTTTGGAAGATCCCATGTATTCAAAAATATATACTTATTAGAGTTCCTTTAATTTTCCCATATATTTAATTTCACCTTCCTACCTATAGCAAGAAATGTATCTTCTATGGGTCACAGTTGACTGGTATTGTTTAGGGATTCTAATTCTAAATAACTGGTTGACCAAAGAAAGATATTACTTAAAAGATAATGAAACAAATGAAATACAAGCATAATCCTCACTAAATGGCATACCACTTAGGGAGACACTTTTTACAGACAAGAATGTTTTCTTCAGATATTACCTTGTTGAAGAGTATAGACATGAAGAAGAGATCCAAGAGCATGGTCTCTGAAAAAGCTTCATAGTCGATTTTGAAAAAGAGCACAGTAAAGATGACTGTGACATACTGATAGGTAGGACTGCTAAAAGAGGACCGCAGCAACTTCAGACCAGCAATGGTGATCATTAAAGCACCTAATCTACAGTACAGAGAAAGAACGTTAATCAACTAATAACTGAAAACTCTAGATAATTATGAACTTCAGAAAAATTACCATTTCATTTACTAAGCTCAGAATATTATATCAAATTTAAACTTCAAACATTCCTTTTTAATAATGTGTCATGATTCTGATCCTTTATATAAATAAGCATGCTTAAAAAATAAGTAACAAAAAACCCCCACACACACACAAATAAGTGACAATATTGCAATTTTGACATTTGGTTCTCCAGGTTCTCAGTATTCCTACTGCTTTAACATTAATAGCATTTAGCACATAAAAACATATTGATAATGAAATATATATACTACTATGTATAAAATAGGTAATTAATGAGGGTGTAGTATGCAGCACAAGGAACTCTACTCAAAGCTCTGTTGTGACCTAAATAGGAAGGAAATCTAAAAGAGAGTCAATATATGTATATGTATGACTGATTCATTTTGCTGTACAGCAAGAAACTAACACAACATTATAAAGCAACTATAGCCCAACAAAAATGAACATGAAACAATGCTGGAAAAAAATCATATTAATGCTTACCCAACAACATGTACCTAGTAGGCCTACAGGATGACTGTACAGGCAAGTGACCACCTAAATGGTCTGACTCACATAGTATACAAAAATAATCATCTCCAAAACTTACCATCTAACAGTAAAATGAACCTTATTTAATAAATGTCATCTCATAAAATTTAGGTTGACAATAAGATGCCTGGAGTAGTAATATGTCTAGAGCAGAAACAGATGTTCAGAAAAGGGAACTCAAAGACTGAATTTCACCTCAATTTTTCACACAGTACTTTGCACCAAAGAGACAATGATTATTCAATATTTGATCAATAACCTAAGAGAAGAGAGTGCTATGACAGTTCTCACCAGTCAAACTTAGATATCATACTTACTCTGTATCCAGTTTTTTTGGACTTGCAATTGTCTCTGCACTGCTACTAAGTTCATTGAGAACAATCAAAGGATAGATGATATTCTTCTCCACAAAAAGAAGCCACACATGAAGTTTTTCAAACCACATCACAGTAGCTGCATCTAACAAGGCAAAAGAAGACCATGTATACATGCATTTTAATGCATAAAACAGTCTGTCAATGTCATAAGAAAGGAAAATCTTCCTACTCAAATTCAGCTCTACTATTAACAATGCAAAAAATCCAATACATCAGTCATTTGTCAATTTTATGAATTCTGAGCCACATTTCAATTTTCCAACTCAGATGTTAAATTTAGATGAGCTGAATTTCATTTTAAGCTTTACTTCTTGAAACCTCAGTTTTTAACCATAACTTTCTCTTATTTACACTTATAACATTTGGAGAAAAGGTTATTGAAGATAACTGTTCCTTTCACCCAAAAGAAATAAATGATCCATTAAACTGTTTTAAAAATCCTTACACTCACACATACACCTTTAATATATAAATCAGAAGAGCTTTGAAAGTATGGTATGTTTTGGATTCACACACTTCATTAAGTGTCATTTTCATTACCAGCAACATTTTCCCAATACTTGAACATTTAACGTCACTGGGGAAAGTGTCCAGGATAAACTGAAAGATTTGAAATAAGGTTCTCCAACTATCTGAAAATAATGTCAACTGCCTTTAAGAAGTTTTCTAATGGGTATTTTTCTTTATAGCTGTTAAAATCAACTTTGCTAATGCCTAACACTCTTAATAAGTGAAAAATGTTTTTTCAAAATTGAAAAAAATTTGGACTAAATGTTGTTAAGATGAAAACAAACTATAAGATCAATGGTTAACTTTAATGAAAACTGTTCTTTAAAACAAACCAGATGTACTTGCTAACATTTACATATGAAAGCAATCAATAATTAACCATAAAAAATATTTACATCACTATGAGTTATTTTCCTTACAGTAAGAACAGACCAGTACAGATTCTTTTAGTCTTGTGTCATTTTATTGCAATCTACACATTATTGTTTGGTTAATTATCTCTCCAGGATCAAAACAATGTTCAAGATCACAGTACCATGACGACTTAAGCAATTCTGCTAAAAAGCTCGGGAAATTTGCTTTGAGATTGCAAAGTCAAGTTTGGTATGGAAATCTTTCAAACACTTTCGAGTTTTTTACAGAAGTTATCTCTGAACAATTGAGAAATTCACTCTCCATATTAATTCATTAAACACTGGCTTGTTTAATCAATGGCATATAACAATGATGACACAGATATTAACTTTTATTATTTCTCTAAAAGGAGGAAGTATAGTACATTAGAGGCCATTATAGGTTATGGAGCCAATGAACCAGACTGATAACTTATAATGGAAAGTAAAGGTTTATAGCAACAAGTAAAACACTTGTGGAATGGACTGGCCTTCTACTTCTTTTTAGTCATTTTATATTCTATCCTAAATTATCTGAATGAGAAAAAGCAATTACAAGTGCTTTCCACCTCTTTTCTCTTGATCAACTTTTAAAACTCTCTCTGGTAGGACACAGTGTCATTGGTGGAAACAGAAACCTATTCCTTTTATGATCTGAGTTAAAAATATGTCAGATGGAAGTCTTACAGGGGATTGAGTTGCCTGCAAATGGCAAGGAAGAACTGAGGGTAAAGGTGGGGCTGGAAAGAGAAGTCATAGACATACCCAAAGGATTAATCAATGAGAGGTCTGTGATGGACAATTTAGAGGAGGAAAGAGCAAGGTCTTATCCTGTGGAAAGTTAGCACTGACAATTAGACTTCAAATGAAATGAAAGCATCCTGCAAAAGGTCTGACAAAGAGCTGAGAAACACAAACCAAAGTGTTACCTGATGAAACTTATTTAACTGTCTGCCTGTCCACTAAGTAAAAGAAAAAATCCACAGTATTGAAAGGAAAAGTGTTAATGAACCACTTACTTCGAACTTCATACTGATTATACTCCACCGTCTTGAGCAGAGGGTGAGAGAAGCAGTGCCACGGCAGCTGCTTCCTAACTTGAGGCAGCACGTAATGGGTTACAAAACCCACGAAGCCGACCAGGGCGTACAACACATATTTGAGCGCAGGCTAAGGCAAGGATAAAGTTGAAAAAATTACAAGTGATTTTGAAAATGACTCAAAGAAGAACTTCTAATTTGTCAGTTCAATTTTAGTCACTTACAGCATCTGAGAACTAAACATTTGTCTACAGTTAACATTTCCATATTATGTAATTTTCTGATTAAAACAGCTATAAAAGTTAGTGGCTGGTCATGTAATACAGATATTTTAAAATGTGTTAACTACTTTGGTGTCTCACACTGCCAATGTAACTAGAGTATGGCCTGAGGTGTACCACTTCCTACTCTAGTAATGTTCTACGTGACTAGCAGAGCAATGTATTAAATTTTTACTAACAGAGATAAAAGACATTAGCTAAATATAATTGTAAATTTGAAGAGCAGGCCCAAACTTAAAATAGTATTCTTTTGTTGTGTCTTTATGTAGTTTGGAAGAGAGTTCTTGTGTATGACTAAATTTACAAAAAAAACAAAGTACCATCACTTCAAATATTCAAACTAATTATTTAGAAACTAAAGAGGCCTGCATCTGACCCCTGAAGACTCACAGGATCTCACTCAGTTTGCAAGGTACTCAGGAGTTAATGGATCAAATTGGAAAAGAAGAAAACAAGCAAAAATGTTAAAATTAAATAATACAACCTTTGTTTACAGGCAAATGGAATAAAAGAGACTTACTTTATTCCACATGAAATACAATAAAATGCATGAACCAATGTTTTGCAATGTATTAGACATAAGGAAATAAACAGTGAACCCTGAGAGAAAGAGAGCAGATGAGGTCAGTGTCAGGCCTGCTCCAGCTTACTGCCCTTAGAGAATTTTCAGACTGTACTGCAGGGAGGGGAACCCATGTAAGCCTGCAACCTCCTGAGTGGAGGAAATGGAACTTAGAGGCTGGGCATAGCAAGGCAACTAGAGCTCATCGGAGTAAACAGTTTTCTAAACAGAAAACTGCATGGACGGAGAAATGCATGGAGGAAGATCTGCAAAGGGTCTAGCTCGAGTATTCAGGGGAATGAGCCACACATGTGTGGGAATAGACCATGTGTGGCCAGAGAAAGAACCATGCCAAACTCACACAGCAGGCACTACTGTGCCTGTTCTCCCAAGCCAGACTGGAAAAATGCAACACTCCCAGAGCACTAGGCAGAGTATTCCAAAGGGTGTTGCCTTCAAAGGTAGGCAGAATATTAGCCCTAGACTGACTAGCCCTGTCCCAATTCAGCAATCTTAAAAGTTAGATTTGAGAGGATCAAACTGTTTACAAGGAACTTAGGGCCAAAAACAAAGTTCAAGAATATTTCTAGAAATAAAAAAATATCCAGTACCCACAAGGCAAAACATAATGCTTGACATCCAATCAAAAACAACCATGCACGCAAGGAATCAGGAAACTATGATTCATGGGGGAAAAAAAATCAGTTAATCAAAACCAACCCATAAGTAACACAGAAGTTAGGATTATGAGACATGGACATTAAGAGAGATAGAAGGGAATTACATTAAGTTCAAAAAAGTAAACAGAGGCATGAGAGATATAAAAAAGACCTGAAACCAACTTTGAAAGATGAAACTTGTTAATTCTGAGATTAAAAAATACACTGGATGGCATTAACTGTAGATTAAACATTACAGAAGAAAAGATTAGTGAACTTAATAACAAAGCAATAGAAACTATTCACAATTAAACATGCAGAGGGAAAAACAGAATTAAAAAAAAAAAGTGAACTGTAGGACCAATTCAAGAGGCCAAAGATTATGTAACTGGAGTCCACGAGTGGGAGTGGGTGGAGGGACAGCAGAAGAAAAAGGGAAAAAACATTTAAAGTAATAATGACCAAAATTGTCTAAAGCTGGTGAAAACTAGACCACAGATGCAACGTACCCTAAGCACAAAAACATGAAGAAAACTATGCGCAGGGGCACAACAGGCAAACTGCCGACATGTAGAAACGCGGGTCTGCACGAGAGAATGAAGAGCACCGAGGAGGGCAGCCACAGGCCTGCAGGACCACCATCTGGGGAGCACCACCCACACCCGGGCCCGATTTACAGGACGAGGTTCTGGACTTCCAGCTGTAACAGAACGAGACTCTGGGGAGTTTACAAGGATGTCAGTCACGGAGGAAAGCAGGCAGACTGTAGAAGTCAGTCCAGAACAGTTCCCATGATCCTCCCTTCCTGATGTTTATGCCTGCCTGTATTCCTCTCCCACACTATAGCAGGTTGCCCAGGGTGAGCTATGGATAAGGAAGACGTGGTGGTACGCCACATCCACAACAGTTATAAAAGATCGGGACACCGGTCTTGGGCCTTCTCTCTCTAGGATCACCAGCCTTGGGGCAAAGAAGCTAGTGAGGACACTTCGGCAGCCCATGGTGAGGACCACACGGAGAGGAACTAAGCTATCTAGCCAACAGTCAGCAAGGAAGTGAGGCCTACTCACAGCCTCAGATGACTACAGTTGCATATGACTAGGGTAACACACTGAGCTGGGATCATCTAAGCAACTCTCAGAGTCATGACCCATGAGAAACCATGAGAAAAATAAGTTATTTGTTGTTAAAACCAAACAAAGTCATATATTTTAGCATTATGATCAAGTCAGAAGTGAATCCAAACAGTTATCTTCCCCCAGTGAAAAGAACAAAATGATTCCTTACCTGCAATACTGTGAACACTGTGCTTACATGAATAGCAAAATACAGCACACCGATTACAATGCACACTACTAGGTCAGACTGTAGACGCTCGCTCTGTGGAACAAAATAATTTATCAAGCATCACACAAAAATTTAAACAACATCTTTCCTCCCAAGTGGCCAAGTTTAAGAAATAAATTTTCACTGATCCTATTCTGTAGCACTTCCAGGTATTTCTTACACATAATAATTAACTACCATAAGTTTTATTTACCTCCTATCCTGGTTCGATGCTGTACCAAGGATTGTTTAAGGAAATTAAACAAGCTTAACTATTTCCACACACAGTAAATATATCATAACAAAATCTTTTAGAATGAAGGTTTTCCCTCATTCGTCTGTTAAGTTTTACATGGGAAAAAGAAATGAGATCCTTAAGTTTTTCTATAGGGTATATCATTTTGGGTAACAGTTATATTTTCACTGGCTTTCTGAAATGTTGAAATTGCATGTACATGTCCTATTTTACTTAATAAATTTTGATTCTTTTGGGAGTTACAGTAAAAACCAAAAACTTCTTTATGTCTATGGTCATCATCACCACAGATTTATGCTTTTAAGCTAGATTCAGAAATACCCTACTATAGTTAATAAGAAATGTCCTTTGCTAACATGAAAACTAAAGTTAGGAGAAACTGCTTAAATTATATCTTGAGGCAATTTTATAGTTTTCTAAAGTTTTCTATTTTTTAGACTATGTGAACAGCTCAAGTTCAGTGAATGTCAGTTAAGTTCAGTAGCTCAGTCGTGCCCAACTCTTTGCAACCCCACGAATTGCAGCACACCAGGCCTCCCTGTCCATCACCAACTCCCAAAGTCTACCCAAACCCATATCCATCAAGTCGGTGATGCCATCCAGCCATCTCATCCTCTGTCGTCCCCTTCTCCTCCTGCCCCCAATCCTTCCCAGCATTAGGGTCTTTTCCAATGAGTCAACTCTTTGCATCAGGTGGCCAAACTATTGGGAGTTTCAGCTTCAGCATCAGTCCTTCTAATGAACACCCAGGAGTGATCTCCCTTAGGATGGACTGGTTGGATTTCCTTGCAGTCCAAGGGACTCTCAAGAGTCTTCTCCAACACCACAGTTCAAAAGCATCAATTCTTCGGCCCTCAGCCTTCTTCACAGTCCAACTCTCACATCCATACATGACCACAGGAAAAACTATAGCCTTGACTAGACGGACCTTTGTTGGCAAAGTAATGTCTCTGCTTTTGAATATGCTGTCTAGGTTGATCATAACTTTTCTCCCAAGAAGTAAGCGTCTTTTAATTTCATGGCTGCAGTCACCATCTGCAGTGATTTTGGAGCCCAAAAAATAAAGTCTGACACTGCTTCCCCATCTATTTCCCATGAAGTGATGAGACCAGATGCCATGATCTTTGTTTTCTGAATGTTAAGCTTTAAGCCAACTTTTTCACTCTCCTCTTTCACTTTCATCAAGAGGTTTTTTAGTTCCTCTTCACTTTCTGCCATAAGGGTGGTGTCATCTGCATATCTGAGGTTATTGCTATTTCTCCCGGCAATCTTGATTCCAGCTTGTGCTTCTTCCAGCCCAGCATTTCTCATGATGTACTCTGCATATAAGTTAAAAAAGCAGGGTGACAATATACAGCCTTGACGTATTCCTTTCCTATTTGGAACCAGTCTGTTGTTCCATGTCCAGTTCTAACTGTTGCTTCCTGACCTGCATATAGATTTCCCAAGAGGGAGGTCAGGTGGTCTGGTATTCCCATCTCTTTCAGAATTTTCCACAGTTTATTGTGATCCACACAGTCAAAGGCTTTGGCATAGTCAATAAAGCAGAAATAGATGTTTTTCTGGAACTCTCTTGTTTTTTTGATGATCCAGTGGATGTTGGCAATTTGATCTCTGGTTCCTCTGCCTTTTCTAAAACGAGCTTGAACATCTGGAAGTTCACGGTTCAGGTATTGCTGAAGCCTGGCTTGGAGAATTTTGAGCATTACTTTACTAGAGTGTGAGATGAGTACAATTGTGCAGTAGTTTGAGCGTTCTTTGGCATTGCCTTTC
Source organism: Bos taurus (assembly GCF_002263795.3). NCBI lineage: Eukaryota > Metazoa > Chordata > Mammalia > Artiodactyla > Bovidae > Bos > Bos taurus. The sequence continues at coordinate 82,648,856 of NC_037337.1, read as the reverse complement.
TTTGAGATTCGAATGAAAATTGACCTTTTTCAGTTCTGTGGCCACTGCCAAGTTTTCCAAATTTGCTGGCATATTGAGTGCAACACTTTCACAGCATCATCTTTCAGGATTTGAAATAGCTCAACTGGAATCTATCACCTCCACTAGCTTTGTTTGTAGTGATGCTTCCTAAGGTCCACTTGACTTCATATTCCAGGATGTCTGGCTCTAGGTGAGTGATCACACCATCGTGATTATCTGGGTCGTGAAGATCTTTTTTGTATAGTTCTTCTCTGTATTCCTTCACCTTAAGTAAAATGAATATTTAGCATACTGTTCTACATCAAAACAAACTTTGAGGAATGCGCCTTTCTTACATGTGAAAATCTGAAATAAAAACCACCCATGTACAATAACAATATACATGTATTTTTCCCAGTTACTAAAATTGTGTTGCCCCCTAAAATGTTCATTATACAACATGATGAACTGTATAAAATTTATTTATTTGGGGTGATCTTAAAAAGTTAAAACTTACAACAGAATTTCTAAGTTTTTCAGGCAGTGGATCTTTTACTTCAGACAAAGGGTCTTCTGGATTTTTCTCTTCTGTTTTTGGAAAAATCTTGGATTGCACCAAAGAGCTTTATGTTAAGAGAGAGAGAGAGAGAAAATCATAATCTATAAACTAGTACTTCAAACGACAAATAAACTTTATGATATAATAGAAAACGAAGTGATCCAACTGTATCTACTCATCGTGTGTATGCATGCTTAGTCACTCAGTCATCATGTCTGACTCTGAGACCCCAGGGACTACCCCCGCCAGACTCCTCTGTCGACGGGGATTCTCCAGGCAAGAATACTGAAGTGGGTTGCCATGCCCTTCTCCAGGGGATCTTCCCAACCCAGGGACTGAACCCATGTCTCCCGCATTGCAGGTGGATTCTTTACTGTCTGAGCCACCAGGAAAGCCCATATTTACTAATTAACAAATGACAAAGTTTAAGATGCCATAAATAAGCATACAATAAGAATATTTTAATGAAAATACAGTGTTACATCTTGGAGGACAAAAAACTAACAAATACTCTAGGCCTTGGTGATTACAATGACCCAAAGTTAATATATTTTGAAACCAAATATAGATAAGTCAACAGTGTTTTGACAATGCAGTGGAAAAACAGATCTTGGGAGTTAAATTAGAAAGAAATGCCAATTTACTTAAATTTCTCTAATTCAATAACAAGTGATCACTTACAAAAGCACAGATGGATCACTGCTTTGTCGGCTGAGATGATAGGATACTGCCACTAATAAGCCACAAAAAATGGAGAAAAGCACTGGAATATGCTGGCCATCCCAAGAATCCTGTTGGAAAAAAAAGTTTGACAGAACAATATGTTTCTAATTCACAATGTACCATATAATCCTTTTATGTCAGTATTTTGACAAAGAGAGAAAGATAACTGAATTAAACAAAACCTTTTCAGTAATGTTATCAATTGCATTTTATTCCATAAGACTTATTATTACTTTCTGATGAACTAGAATCTAATTGCTAAATGATCATCAGGTTGCTTTTGGTACTAAAGCTCTATTATATGCTAGGAATGACACATTTGTTTCTGATACATGCTGCTATCAATTTCTGTCAAATTTTAAGTCATATTAAGTTTATAGTAAACCATGTCCTATTTTTTTAAAAACAAAATAACCTGTTGTCGCAAACTTTTGATTATACATAATAATGGAGCAGGAAGAGGCAACACATGATGTAATACTCAAGGCAAAACAAACTGCTGACATTTGGTACGCTGCTTTCTGGATGCCTTTGTTCACATGCCATTATATTCCCTAGAGCACTAGGCATTCAGTGCTTCTTGAGTGAATAGCTGTACATTCCCAGAAATAAATAATACAAAGCTAGCTTCTGAGGTCAAGCAGACATGTGGATATGCCATGTCTGCTTTGCTCACTGTAGTATCTCTGGAGTCTGCTAGCATGGTACCTGGTACAGAGTAGACAACACTGGTGAAAGGAATAGTTAACAGTTCTTAAGTATGGCCTGTGAGGTAAGCACCTTTGTCTTTAGGGATTCAAGAGGGGAGAATGGTGGACTACACAATCAAATGGTAGTTTATTATGCAACATGCTCCCCCCCATTTAATAATAAAGTCTTGGAAATTGTTCCACACCACAACAGAGACCTTTTCTTTAATGGCTACATAAAAATCTAATCATCATCATCATATTATGTATATCATACTCTGTATCAAGCTCCTTTCTCAGATCTCTGTAAGTATTTATAAATTCTTACAATCATCCTCAGAGATATGTACTGTTACTCTCTAATTTATACATGAAGAAACTAGGGCAGAGATGGTTTAAGTATGTCCAGTTAACTGGTGGAACCAAAAACTGAACTTCCTTTTATGTTTGAATTTACTGAGCATAAAATTAAACAGTATGTGAAGAGTTTCAGAATGAAAGAGAGATGAATACATAAGGCAACAAAATAGAGGAGAAAATGAAATGTATGTAAGAACAGCATTAGCATAGTGATGATAACGTAAACACATCAGGTGTATGAGGGAGACAAGGAAGACTGTCTCATAGGAATGTGGGGAGAGAGGCAAAACAAAGGTAAGTCTACAGCTTCCATAATGTGCAGTCCATGGCTAATGCCTAAAACTTGACAAATTTTAAGAAGTATAAGTTAGTTACTTAGAGATACGGAGGCAAACACCATGAGAATCAGCTCAAAGAACTGAAAGTGATAACTCTGAGGAAGGGAAAAAGGGGTACAAAACCTACAATAAAAGTGACTGGGAACAAACATGAGGGAACCTTCTGATGGTGAGAAACTATTTTATATCTCACTAGGGGTGTATATTACACAGGTACATGATTTGTCAAAGCCTGTCAAACTATGTACTTAAGACTCACTGTGTATAAATTCTGCTTCAAAACAAGTATTATTCAACAAACGTTTGACACTATTTATTTCTCTCAGACAAAAGAAAAGCAACCTTAAATTGGTCTCAAAATGACTTACGTTATTTAGATTAATAATTTTGAATCATGAAATATGATGATTAAAAGATTAAAAGCTGAATTTGTTCTACAGGCTGTACTGGGTCTAAATGCTGTTACTTCAGTAAACAATGGCCCACATTCTAGCAATCTCTTTAAAAATACGTAAAGATGTAAGAAGTATGTATGTAACAGTAAGTAATAAAGTTGTCTTAGAGGAAAACTGTTAACTTTTAATGAGCTTTGAAATTCAAGGGAAAAAATGTAAACAAAAAAATCAGAAGTCAGAATTTCTAATAGATGTGTTCAGTTCAGTCGCTCAGTCGTGTCCGACTCTTTGAGACCCCATGAACCACAGCACACCAGGCCTCCCTGTCCATCACCAACTCCTGGAGTTTACCCAAACCCATGTCCATTGAGTCGGTGATGCCATCCAATCATCTCATCCTCTGTCGTCCCCTTCTCCTCCTGCCCTCAATCTTTCCCAGTGTCAGGGTCTTTTCAAATGAGTCAGCTCTTCGCATCAGGTGGCCAAAGTACTGGAGTTTCAGCTTCAACATCAGTCTTTCCAATGAACAGCCAGGAGTGATCTCTCCGAAGAAGCATCAATTCTTCAGCACTCAGCTTTCTTTACAGTCCACCTCTCATATCCATACATGACCATTGGAAACACCATACCCTTGACTAGACGGACCTCTGTTGGCAAAGTAATGTCTCTGCTTTTTAATATGCTGTCTAGGTTGGTCATAACTTTCCTTCCAAGGAGTAAGCGTTTTTTAATTTCATGGCTGCAGTCACCATCTGCAGTGATTTTGGAGCCCCAAAAAATAAAGTCAGCTACCGTTTCCACTGTTTGCCTATTTGCCATGAAGGGATGGGACCAGATGTCATGATCTTAGTTTTCTGAATGTTGAGTTTCAAGCCAACTTTTTCACTGTCCTCTTTCACTTTCATCAAGAGGCTCTTTAGTTCTTCTTCACTTTCTGCTGTAAGGGTGGTATCATCTGCATATCTGAGGTTTCTGGTATTTCTCCCGGCAATCTTGATTCCAGCTTGTGCTTCTTCCAGCTCAGCGTTTCTCATGATGTACTCTGCATAGAAGTTAAATAAGCAGGGAGACAATATACAGCCTTGATGTACTCATTTTCCTATTTGGAACCAGTCTGTTTGTCCATGTCCAGTTCTAGCTGTTTCTTCCTGACCTGCATACAGGTTTCTCAAGAGGCAGGTCAGGTGGTCTGGTATTCCCATCTCTTTCAGAATTTCCCACAGTTTATTGTGATCCACATAGTCAAAGGCTTTGGCATAGTCAATAAAGCAGAAACAGATGTTTTTCTGGAACTCCCTTCCTTTTTCCATGATCCATCGGATGTTGGTAATTTGGTCTCTGGTTCCTCTGCCTTTTCTAAAACCAGCCTGAACATCTGGAAGTTCATGGTTCATTAGGTTGGGGCAGAAGTAATTATGGTTTGCGTTGTTGAACTTTGCTGATTGATACTGGGATATGTTCTTAAACACATTCTTAAATTATGTTATACATTATTTTAATGTGCATTTCTTGCTTATGTTTTTTGCTAATGACTTATTACCTGCTGTTTATATTTACTTTAGAAATGCTGCTAGATAAAAGGTAAATTTGAGCAATTCTTTAATTTGAGTTCTAAATGGGTTGTAAAGCAGCAGAGACAATTTGCAACAACAATCAATGCATTTGGCCCAAAAACTGCTAACCGATGTACAGGGTGCAGAGGTGGTTCACGAAGTTTTGCAAAGGAGATGAGAGCCTTGAAGATGAGACGCGTAATGGTCGGCCATCGGAATTTGACAACAACCAATTGAGAGGATCACTGAAGCTGATCCTCTTAAAACTACACGAAAAGTTACTGAAGAACTCAACGTCAAGCATTCTATGGTTGTTTGGCATTTGAAGCAAACTGGAAAGATGAAAAAGCTGGATAAGTGGGTGCCGCATGAGCTGACTGAAAGTTACTGTTTTGAAGTGTCATATTTTCTTATTCTATGCAATAACAACAAAACATTTCTTGATTGGATTAGTATGTGTGACAAAAAGTAGATTTTATACAACAACCAGTGATGACTAGTTCAGTGGCTAGACCGAGAAGAAGCTCCAAAGCACTTTCCAAAGCCAAACCTGGACCAAAAAAGGTCATGGTCACTGTGTTACTGTTTGGTGGTCTGCTGCCCATCTGATCCACTAGAGCTTTCTGAATTCTGGTGAAACCATTATATCTGAGAAGTATGCTCAGCAAATTGGTAAGATGCACTGAAAACAGCAATGCCAGCAGCCCACACTGGTCAACAGAAGAGGCCCAATTCTTCTCCATGACAATGCCTGACTGCACGTTGCACTAACAAACTTCAAAAGTTGAATGAAATGGGCTACAAAGTTTTGCCTCATCCTCCATATTCAACTGACCTCTCACCTACTACCACTTCTTCAAGCATCTCCACAACTTTTTGCAAGAAATCACTTCCACAAACAGCAGGAGGCAGAAAATGCTTTCCACGAGTTCATCAAATCCTGAAGCATGGGTTTTTACACTACAGGAATAAACAAACTTATTTCTCATTGGCAAAAATGTGTAGATTGTAGTGGTTCCTATTCTGATTAATAAAGATGTGGTCAAGTCTGTTTATAATGATTTAAAATCCATGGTCCAAAACCACAATTACTTTTGTATCAATCTAATAAATGTCTATATTAGTGAATAGATTAAAAAAATTAAAAAAAAAATTAAACCATTCCTAAAGATATGATTATATTCCCAGATAATCACGATGGTGTGATCACTCACCTAGAGCCAGATATCCTGGAATGTGAGGTCAAGTGGGCCTTAGAAAGCATCACTATGAACAAAGCTAGTGGAGGTGATAGATTCCAGTTGAGCTATTTCAAATCCTGAAAGATGATGCTGTGAAAGTGTTGCACTCAATATGCCAGCAAATTTGGAAAACTCAGCAGTGGCCACAGGACTGGAAAAGGTAAGTTTTCATTCCAATTCCCAAGAAAGGCAATGCCGAAGAATGCTCAAACTACCGCACAATTGCACTCATCTCACACGCTAGTAAAGTAATGCTCAGAATTCTCCAAGCCAGGCTTCAGCAATACGTGAACCGTGAACTTCCAGATGTTCAAGCTGGTTTTAGAAAACGCAGAGGAACCAGAGATCAAACTGCCAACATCTGATGGATCATCGAAAAAGTAAGAGAGTTCCAGAAAAACATCTATTTCTGCTTTATTGACTATGCCAAAGCCTTGACTGTGTGGATCACCACAAACTGTGGAAAATTCTGAAAGAGATGGGAATACCAGACCACCTGACCTGCCTCTTGAGGAATTTGTATGCAGATCAGGAAGCAACAGTTAGAACTGGACATGGAACAACAGACTGGTTCCAAATAGGAAAAGGAATACGTCAAGGCTGTATATTGTCACCCTGCTTATTTAACTTATATGCAGAGTACATCATGAAAAATGCTGGGCTTGAAGAAGCACAGCTGGAATCAAGATGGCCGGGAGAAATATCAATAACCTCAGATATGCAGATGACACCATCCTTATGGCAGAAAGTGAAGAGGAACTAAAAAGCCTCTTGATGAAAGTCAAAGAGGAGAGTGAAAAAGTTGGCTTAAAGTTCAACATTCAGAAAACGAAGATCATGGCATCTGGTCCCATCACTTCATGGCAAATAGATGGGGAAACAGTGTCAGACTTTATTTTTCTGGGCTCCAAAATTACTACAGATGGTGACTGCAGCCATGAAATTAAAAGAGCCTTACTCCTTGGAAGGAAAGTTATGACCAACCTAGATAGCATATTCAAAAGCAGAAACATTACTTTGCCAACAAAGGTCCGTCTAGTCAAGGGTATGGTGTTTCCAGTGGTCATGTATGGATGTGAGAGTTGGACTGTGAAGAAGGCTGAGCGCTGAAGAATTGATGCTTTTGAACTGTGGTGTTGGAGAAGACTCTTGAGAGTCCCTTGGACTGCAAGGAGATCCAACCAGTCCATTCTGAAGGAGATCAGCCCTGGGATTTCTTTGGAAGGAATGATGCTAAAGCTGAAACTCCAGTACTTTGGCCACCTCATGAGAAGAGTTGACTCATTGGAAAAGACTCTGATGCTGGGAGGGATTGGGGGCAGGAGGAGAAGGGGATGACAGAGCATGAGATGGCTGGATGGCATCACCGACTCGATGGACGTGAGTCTGAGTGAACTCCGGGAGTTGGTGATGGACAGGGAGGCCTGGTGTGCTGTGATTCACGGGGTCGCAAAGAGTCGGACACGACTAAGCGACTGAACTGAACTGAAAGATATGCAACAATGTTCCTCAATGAATCTAACTGTCCAAAAGTAACTTCTATGATCAATTTCTTGTGTATTCTTCCATAAATACTCTATGTATATATAAGTTATTGGGTGTGTTTTTAAATAAAGGCACAAAGGGAACATTTATTTTTTGGCATATTGCTTTCCTTTGTATTCACACACACACACATACACACAGAGGAATATTACTCAACCTAAAAAAAAGGAAATCTTGTCAACTGCAACAACATGAATGAAACTGGAGGGCAATGTACTAGGTGAAATAAGCCACAAAGAGATTCACAAATACTGCATCTTAACATTTATATGTGGAATCTTAAAAAGGGGAAAAAAAAATTAAACTCATAGAAGCAGAGAATAGAAAGGTGCTTGTCAGGGACTGGGAGGTAGGGGAAACAGGGAAAGGTTGGTAAAAGAGCACAAACAGCTGTAAGACAGAATTTAGGTGAGCTGTGAGCAAAGTGGATAAACCGGGTCAAAAGGCACAGACTTCCCGTTTTAAGATGATTAAGTACTGAAAGGGTAATGCAGCGCAGTGATAGAGTTAATGGTGCTGCACTGCACATGTGAAAGTTACTAAGAGGACAGGATCTTAAAGGTTCTCACCGTAAGAAAAAATATTTGTGATTGTCTATAGTGCCCTTCCCTGGTGGCTCAGAAAGTAAAGAATCTGCCTGCAACGCAGGAGACCCAGGTTCAATCCCTGGGTTGGGAAGATCCCCTGTAGAAGGAAATGGCAACCCACTCTAGTATTCTTGCCTGGAGAATTCCATGGACAGAGGAGCCTGATGGGCTACAGTCCATGCAATTGCAAAGAGTTGGACATGACTGAGCAACTAACACACGGAGATACATATTAATTAAGATTTATAGTGGTGCTCATTTTGCAATATACATAAATATTGAAACTAATATAATGTTATTTGTCAATTATAACTTAATAAAAAATTAAAATAATAAGCTTTAAAAATTTTTTAAAAGATGAATAAGGTCTGAGAAGCTAGTAAGTAACACAGTGACTATAGCTGATAACACTGTATTGTAGAACTGAAATTTGCTAAGAGAGTAAACTTAAACATTCTTACCAAAAAAAATTAAAAAAGTAAATATGTGAGGTGATAAATGTGTTAACTTAATGGGGGAGTTCTTTCACAATTTATATGTATATCAAATCATCATCATGTACACTTTAAATATCTTAATTTTTATTTGTCAACTACATGTCAATACAGCTTGGAAAAAAGAAAAATAATACATCTTAGAAATCCACATTTGCACATAAAAATCTATTTTTATTCATTTTCATGATCGTATGGTATTCTATTGTGGGGCTATACCATAATTAATTTAACTAGTCACAAATGACAAATATTGGGTCATTTACAGCTTTTGCTGTTATAAACACTGCTATGATAAAATCTTTGTATATAGTCTTTACTCATTTACATAACCAAATCTGCACATTGATTCTATTACAATGGGGGACATCTAAAACTAAAATAGTCTGGTATAAAATGCCATGGCCAAGAAAGAAGGAAAAAAATATATCTCCCTGCCTGTCTTAGGACACAAGGTACTAGTTGGCAGCTTTACAACTGCTGTTCTTTTCTACATAATTACAGTTAAACTGGCTTTTGGAAAATTAGAAAACTTACTGCACTGTTAACTTCTATGGCTGCAATTTCCAAATAATGACCCATTTTCCAAAACATACTCTCCAAACACAGATCTGAAAACTTTTATACCAGATGGTTTAGATGGTGTACCTGGGAGAGCTTGGATTTGGATCTCATTCATTACCTCTAGTTCTTCTCTGGGCCACCAATCAAGCATCTCCCTCTCTGCTCAATTTCCTACCTCCCCTTTTAAATGCAATCAAGCCTCAGATCTTTCTTAGAAAACAAAACCCAGGAAACAATTGTCTCATGCACACAGGCTTCTCAACTATATTCTACAGAGAGTAGAACATGTTTCCTTAATATCAATTCAAACCTAAATTTCTATTAGTTTCCTCAGCCAAAATACCAAAAAAAGCTATTTTGCTCAAGTCACCAATATCCTCTATTAAATGCCAAATTAAATAAAAATTTTTTCACGTTGTACCACCTCTGAAGTTTCCTTTGTTGGATTTTGTTTCATTCACTGCTTAATATTCACTGCTTAAATATTGGCATTTCCCAGGGTTCTATCTGTGTCCATTTTCTCCTGCCAACCCAGGGTAGCAATCTTTTTCTTATACTTGAATTTGCTGACGAATTCTAAATCTTTCCATCATTACCACAAATAACTACCTACTATGTACCCCTGGATACCCCATTAATGCCAACAAATAAAAGTGTCTAAATGTAAACAATCCCCTTGCCCAGTAAACTCAAAGACTTCGAATCATGTGCATTAGTATCACTATGTAATAGGCTGTTCAAACCAGCACCCACCCAGAAGTCATCCCAGATCCTACTTGGGCTTTTTTCTTTTTAATCACTGAGTTCCCAAATATATTCACTGAGTCCAGTTGTCATGAAGTCTCTTATCATTTTAAGATGGCAGCACAAGTGACTCCCTACTTCTGATCCTACCTGCTTGTATTTCACACTGGGGACCAAGTAATCTTTCTAAAATGCAACACTGATCATTTCCTTGCCTTACCTCAAATTATTCTGATGGTCTTCCATGTCCACCCAATACGTTCAGGACAAAAGATATTTCAAAATCCAGTCGTTGCTTACCTTTCCAGCCTTACTGTAGGCCATCTTTCCTCATGTACCCAAATTTCCAGCAATTCCAAATTATTTGCTGTTTCCTGTACACAACACACTTTCTTTACAACTCGATGGTTCTTCATCCCTTGTTTCAACTAGCTAATTTCTACTGTCCTTCAAATTTTGGTAAAAAACCACCCCCTTGGAAAATCATCTCTAATCCCTTTAGGCTGAAGAGGATAATGTCTTAGTTCATATACCTGTAATACTCTGTTTTCACAGCCTTCATCCCCTCTATTCACCCTCAGTTAAGAGCTCAATTAACTTGTTAACCACAGTTAACATACCGGTAACTTAAAGGCAGAAAATGGTACTTAGCACAGAACTAGGCACATAGTAAGCACAGTAAATGCTACTGAGTCCATGAGTCAAGGAAGGATGCTATGAGCCCTTCTCATAACCCTTTCAACCCTATTATTCTCTGTTTATCTTGTATTGATCATTAAAAAGAATACCAAGAATTGTTTATGAGAAACCTAAAATTTTTACTTATAATTTGGTGACAATTACTTAAAAATGGAGCTAATAGGGCTCATCAGATTCTTCTAAACCAATAATGACATTAAATTTCAGTGCATTAATTTTTACTAGACTAAATCTTAAATTGCAGTACTTGAACTTGTTCTCTAAGTTTGAAAAAAATCTTGATATGAAGAGTAATTACACATATTCTTAAGTAAAAATCTGAAATCAATTTCATATTGTTATCACCATGCCCCACCTCTATCCTAGACCAGCTTAGTTTTTAATAATCTGCTTCTAATATTAACCTATTATTACTGCACAGAAAAGAATTTTCTTTTAGTAATAATTAACTATAAAATTGCTTTCAAATTCAAACTAAATTAGAATGAGAATAATGCACAACATATGAAGACCATGGAAATTAATACTGAAGACATACCAGGAAAAAAAGTAATTAGTCAATTTAAAACAATCTTCATATATTAATAGAAAAGTAGCCCTAATGACAAAACATACTACACGTAATGCTCACCTTTAAGGCCCCGTAACATAATCCATACAGTAAGGCTACTGCCACGACGCTACAGGCGAAACTGTAAAGCGCTGCAAGCAGGCTTGTGGTGGCTAGACAGGAGAGGGAGCAGAAATCAACATCCATAAACGTATACATGGGTGGAGAAAACTTGTATAAACAAGTCACTGAAAAGCACTTAAAATGATATGATACTGAGTATAATTAAATATCTACTTGCTCAATTTATGAAAATTGAGTTTCTCTTTATCCTGTCCTTTCAAAAAATTTTGAAATGATAAAGGTTTATTACAGACAATTTCTGATACAAGGTAAAATATATTCACCTTGGAAGGAATAAAGTAATAAAAATCTTTTTTTATTTTACTACTATATCTACAGTAGAAAAAATTATACCTATATTGTGCTTTAAGAATGTACCTTATTATTTATAAAAGTTTGGGAAAATAAAGTTCAAAGAGCCTCAAAAGAAACTAGAAATATATTTTCACTAAAAGATGTTAGTCTGTCTATTTAAACAGAACTTGTGCTACCCACAGAAGTAAATTTATATTCCTATAATTAATTAATTTTCACAAAAAGTATAGATCTGACTAATTACTAACAACAAAAAAACAGATCCAATGGGATTACTAATAATAAGGAAGAAAGGATGGCTAAGATAACAGACTTCAACAGTAATTTTATATGGTGACCTTAAAAAAAACTACAAGAAAAATTTTTCTTTAGGAGATATTAAAAAGCTTATACCTTACAAGTTTATAAATTATGATGAAGCCCACTATTATAAATTATCTACACTAAACCTTCTCCATAGATTAATATAGCACCTATAATAGCCCCCCAAATACTCAAATTGCTTTCTACCCATTAAGTTGTGCTGAACACCAACTGTTCTTAATTCATGCACCTTCAAAACTTCAAACCATTAAAAATGCTCTAGATACACAGCAACATAGAAAAAGCTTAGTTTCTATTTAAAATTTAAACCATAATATCAACACTTTATCAGTAGAGGTAATTTCAATGCTGTACTTGGAAGATACAGACAGCAAAATGTGATGAATAAGGGTCAGTAATTTCTTTCCCTTTCATATTTTTTTTCCTAACTGTGCACTCATCTCTCAGTAAAATGTTGGATGGTTAAACTAAATAAAGGCATATTTTAACCTCAGTTAACCACGGACCAAAGTGTTATTTTCAAGTTCTGCAGAACATTATTCCAGAATAATTTTATTTTCGTCTTATTTTGAAAATAAAATGTACATACAACAGGGGAATACATTTCTAACGGTATCAATTCATATTCACATATTCTACTCTAAAAGCAGAGATATTTCTAAAAATCTTATTTAGTAAAATGTAAAAGCATTCTGGTTTAGGTGTCCCACTTTTGCTTTATTGACTATGCCAAAGCCTTTGACTGTGTGGATCACAACAAACTGTGGAAAATTCTGAAAGAGATGGGAATACCAGAACACCTGACCTGCCTCTTGAGAAACCTGTATGCAGGTCAGGAAGCAACAGTTAGAGCTGGACATGGAACAACAGACTGGTTTCAAATCAGGAAAGAAGTATTGTTACCCTGCTTATTTAACTTATATGCAGAGTATATCATGAGAAATGCTGGACTGGACGAAGCCCAAGCTGGAATCAAGATTGCTGGGAAAAGTATCAATAACCTCAGATATGCAGATGACACCACCCTTATGGCAGAAAGTGAAGAACTAAAGAGCCTCTTGATGAAAGTGAAAGAGGAGAGTGAAAAAGTTGGCTTAAAACTCAATGTTCAGAAAACTAAGATCATGGCATCTGGTATCATCACTTCATGGCAAATAGATGGGGAAACAGTGAAATAGTGGCAGACTTTATTTTTGGGGGATCCCAAATCACTTCAGATGGTGACTGCCGCCATGAAATTAAAAGATGCTTGCTCCTTGGAACAAAAGTTATGACCAACCTAGAATGCATACTAAAAACCAGAGATATTACTTTGCCAACAAAGGTCAGCCTAATCAAAGCTATGGTTTTTCCAGTAGTCATGAACGGATGTAAGAGTTGGACTATAAAGAAAGCTGAGCACTGAAGAATTGATGCTTCTGAACTGTGGTGTTGGAGAAGACTCTTGAGAGTCCCTTGGACTGCAAGGAGATCCAACCAGTCCATCCTAAAGGAGATCAGTCCTGAATATTCATTGGAAGGACTGATGCTGAAGCTGAAACTCGCAATACTTTCGCCACCTGATACAAAATGACTTGTTGGTAAAGACCCAGATGCTGGGAAAGATTGAAGGCAGGAGGAGAAGAGGACAACAGAGGATGAGAAGGTTGGATGGCATTACCGACTCAATGGACATGAGTTTGAGTAAATTCTGGGAATTGGTGATGGATAGGGAGACCTGGCATGCTGCAGTCCATGGGGTCACAAAGAGTCGAACATGACTGACCAACTGAACTGAACTGATTCTAACAATGAAACAAAGCTCTGAAACTAAATATATAGAATATCAAATGTATACACTAATTCAAAATGTAAACATAATGCCACATATCAGAGCTCAAACTACTTGATCTTTTATAAATATTTCATGAGTCTATATAAGTTCCATGTAACTCACTGTAACTTTAAGGTAACAGTATTTTAACACTTGTTACAAATCAACTCCATTATTCCCAGATCTTTCACTAAAGTAGCAGACTTGACTATTTTTTTCCTATCTACAAACTAATCCCTGTTCAATCTTTAATTACTAAATAGTGCATTTTCTAATTTCACTTCTAAAATAAAAACTGAAAAAGCAACTTAATGGTCAGTTTATTGTTTAATGATCTGTAAAAGTAATACTTTAAACTTAATTTTTATAAGGAAGTACTCACCATTACCACCAAAGATATGAATATCCAATTGTTCACAAAGGTACATTACAAATGTATTCACCTGAGGCAGGAGACCAATGAAAAATACTATTGGGAAACAGAGTGTAAACACTATAGAAGGAAAGAAAAGCAAGTTAAAAATAGCATGTCACATCCATCCCTTTGTTCATCTTAAGACCATAAAATAAATGATAAAAAGGAACCCAAAATTAACATAGATTATTAAGCAAGTTTCTTACAATTGCTTAAAACTACTAAGCAAATTTCTTAAAGTTACCATTTTAAATTATTTCTCTACATACCTGGCTGAGTATTAAATAATCTTTCCAACTATGAACAATTTGGTGTTTCATGTAATAGGAACCTGAGATAAAGATCCAAGGAAAATCTCTCATTCCATCGGCTATATTTGTTCATCATCAGTTTTTTCATTCCTAACGCCCTATAGTTTTTTCGTTCTTTACTGAGAAGATGGCAATAAATAGCAAAATAAGTCCACTAAAACTATTTTTACCTATATAATCAGTCTACTGATCAGTGAATGGTTTGCATACAAATAATGTTAAGACCTACAATACCTTAAGATGACTCACCTATAACTAAATCCCTGGCCGATATAAGCACAAGAGGATTGGTGAAAGTTATTCCATATAATTTGAACTTGGTTGTCGTTAGGTTTCTGCTACCATAATCCAATAGCCAAATAAGACCACAGCACAAACAGAAATAAACTGGTCTACTGTAGGCAATGATACGATTATGACCCTGAAAATGACATTAAAAAGAAGTCAGTTTAGTTAATTTGAAGAGTCACAACTAGCTACTGAGATCTTTGATGGCTTATATTCTGAAGATTCAAAATGTTTCCATACGAAGTCAGGTTTCTGACTGTGGCAGAAGGGAATTACAAATATGGAAAGGAGGAAGAACAGAATAAACCTTAGGATGTTAGATTGAAATTAAGTATCAGTATGAACTCATTATTTTTAATAATGCAGACAGATGAAGAATAAATGTGTGACTATGTGTGTATACATATATTTTTCTAGTTTTATCCACTGAGAGGACCTAGTGGCAATGACATTCTAGTAATAAAGATTACTAGCAAACCGATCTTAGTTTATAAATAACAATGCTCAATAAAAGGAACCAAGGATCCACAGAGAAAAGGCTGGTTTCAGGCTAAGACGGGGAAAGTATAAGATGAGCCTGGTACAAATTATTGTGCTCCTAATGGAGAAAAAACTTTTAAAATGATAAAAGTATGTCAAAAGGACAAGGAAGGCAGCTGATGGGTTCTCAATGGTCAAATCAGGGACAATTTGAACATCAAAAGTAATGATAGTAACATTATGGTCCATTTAATAAAGTAAGAGTCTGTGGATCCACACCAATACAAGAAAAGGGAAAGTTCTTACGATAAGAAGTCAACTAATAAATATAGAAGGCAACATGGACCTAAAAAAATCACTATTTGGTCACCAGCCAAGAAATATCAACAGATATTAAAAACAAGTCGGTGGAGATATGCAGAGCAACAGGATATATACACAATCTCAAGTATCTCCTATATAGTTATTGACTACAAGAGAAAAATGATTAGAGTACTGGTTCTCAAGGGGCGGGGGCAGGCAGGGGGTGGGGGGAGATTTCACCCTCCAGGGGACGGCTGGTGAAGTCTGCAGACACTGTGGTTGTCACAACCAGGGTGAGTATGCTGTTGGCATCTAGTGGGTAGAAGTCAGAGATAATGCTAAACATCCTACAATGCACAGGACAGAGCCTCCCCACACCCAGCTTTCAACAGACAATTATCCAGCCCAGAATGTTAACACTGCAGAGTTTGAAAAACACTGCAGACACTACCCTTAGACAAAAGATCAGTTATCACCAGTAAAAGCATACATCAGTTATCATGTGCTTCCTTAAATGATACACTGAGAACACATTGCTTTTGTAATATTTCTACCAAAAAAGCACAGCCTGTATCTAATAAGAAATATCAAAGTCAAATTGAAGGTCGTGTATAAAATAGCCTGTATCCATTAAAAATGTCAATATTGTGTCAAATACTGAGGAACTGCTCTAGATTAAAGAAGACTACCAAGAACAAATGCACAATCACCGAGTTTCTTCTGCCAATGAGAAAATACTACCACAAATCTTAATTCAATCTGACTTATGACCAAAAAAATGGTTTTTGAGGAATGTCAAGGAATCACAAGTTGTAGGTGTATCAGAGTGACTTACATGTCTAGGAGAAGAAGAATCTGGTTGAACACTCTGAAAAAGAACAGAAAGATAGATTATATTATTGAAGACCTGGGAATTTTACATTAACTTCCAAAATACCTGAAATAATTTTAAGTGAATATTCCATAGCTAAGTCATGACCTGTGGAGAAGGCAATGGCACCCCTCTCCAGTACTCTTGCCTGGAAAATCCCATGGGCAGAGGAGCCTGGTAGGCTGCAGTCCATGGGGTCGCTAAGAGTCGGACACGACTGAGCAACTTCACTTTCACTTTTCACTTTCATGCATTGAAGAAGGAAATGGCAACCCACTCCAGTGATCTTGCCTGGAGAATCCCAGGGACGGGGGAGCCTGGTGGGCTGCCGTCTATGGGGCTGCACAGAGTTGGACACGACTGAAGTGACTTAGCAGCAGCAGCAACAGCAGCAAGCCATGACCTATAGGTCATTAATTCTGCTGAAGCATCAACAGAAGATGAAACATCAGCTCCACGCAAATCCTTCCTAACACTTAACCTTATTATGTTTCTGAAATAGCATAAGATGATCTAGCATATGAAATAGCATAAGATGGATCTATCAGCATAACAGCTGATAGATCCATCTTACTCCTTGGCCCATTAGAACATCTAAGTACAATTAAGGCAGAATGCTTTCTTATGGCAACATCACTCCATTCAGGACATGCACAAACTATGAGTGAGCTTATAAAAAGGATTCCAGTTATGCCCCAAACTCAAGCTTACTGAACAATTCAATGGCAGTTGTATTAAGTATACATTTAATACAATGCATTTTCACATCAAACTCAAATTTAGGTTATATCCTTCTAAGAGACCATCAATTTTCCATAAAAATGTTCAAAAGGTATTATGCAGTTACCTCCCAAATGATGACTTTTCTCCCAAGTTGGAGTTCATTTTCAACCAGCATACCAAAGAATTTCACTAGGACAGTCTATTGCCATCCTGTAATTCAACACTGGACTAAGATCACAGAGTTTGGCACATAGCCCTTGTCTGGTCTCTTTAAACTCAATTTGAATGTTTATCCTCCTAAAGCTCTGTTCCTGCCTTTCTTACTTCTGTTTATGATATTACTATTCTTGTAGTCAAGTAGATTTAAAAAATCTGAAATACTAAAAAAATCGCATTCATCTTTTTGCCTTTTCATATCTAACCATATTAAGCAGTGGACAAAATTAGAAAATTAGAAACACTGAACCCAGGGAATGAATTCAAATGGTTTAAGGCAATAAAGGGATGGTTTAATGGGAACTGAAACAAAAAGGCCAAAGTCCAGAAATTTTAACACAGAATCACCAAATTTAATCAGAGAGACTTTAGGTAATGCTATTAAAGGTCAAGAAGGAAGGAGCAGAGGCTCTAAGATCTGGGTTGGTGTACTACTACCAAATCCTAGAGGAGGAAATGGCAATCCACTCTAGTATTCTTGCCTGCAGAATCCCATGGACAGAGGAGCCTGGTGGGTGACAGTCCATGGGGTCACAAAGAGTCAGACACAACTGAGTACACACACGTACAGACTATGATCAAAAGCAAAAGAACTGGGAGAGGAAAAGATCAGAAGACGACCGTGTGCCCTTTTCAGAATATGCCCAGCTTCCTCTTAGATATATACAACTAATGCTTATGAGAAAGGTGAAGACTGTGAAATAAAAATTCTGGACATGATTTATATAGAAGTATATAAGAGTGGCAATAAAAGAGGATGACTTCATTGGCAAGAAAGTGCAAACTGAAAAGAGGGCCAAATAAAACGCTAACAAATTCTCATAAATTAAGAAGTGGTCAAAAGAACAAAGAGGCATCAACAAAGAAAAATAAAGTTACTTGAAAAGTAGGATAATCATGAGGGTAGTATAAGATCACAGATCAACAATGAGGAAAACATAAAAACAGAGCAGCACTCACAGAGAACGAAGACTAAGACCATAGATTTGGCAACTAGAGATTATTAGTGCACAAAGACTGTAATTTCAGTACTGCAATGAGGGAAAATGTATGGATGGGTCTTGAAGAAATAGAGCAGTTGACACAGGTGGCTTACTCTAGAGGTCTACAAATGGAGAGAGAAGAAAGCAAGGATAGCTGATGGTGTAAACAGAACTAAACAAATAGTTCTCGGGATGGGATAGGGTTCTGCATGTTAGTATGTACCAGGCAAATAAACAGAACTGGCTAAGAAAGGGAAGAAAACAGTTCATGTTACCCATGCACAGTGAGGCTGCATGGAGGGTAAAAATTTAGGTATTTAATTCTCCCATTTATGGAAAGCTTAAAATTGGTTATTTCAGAGCCACTATTTGAACAAAAGTAAAGGGATGCCAATCATGTGCTCTTGGTGTCCTCAAAGAATAAATATGCTAGTTTTGACATTATTCTATCTACCAATGATGGATTTTAACAAATTTCACCTACATAAGAGAAGACTCAAATATGAGACTAGGAGGGTCAATGTTGATAAATTAAAAAGAAATGAATTTCAAGAACTCAAGTTCTTGGGAATTCCTGGCAGTTCAGTGGTTAGGGCTTGGTGATTTCACTGCTGGGGTCTGGGTTAAATTCCTAGTCAGGGAACTAAGATTCTACAAACCATGTTCAGTTCAGTTCAGTTGTTCAGTCGTGTCTGACTCTGTGACCCCATGCGGCAATGCCAAAAAAAAAAAACCTCTTTCTTTTGATAAGTGCCCAAATATTTAATACAAAAAAAAGTTTGGGAAGTTTAATTCACATATCATTTTTTTTAAGTTTATATGTCCCTTTTGTTCCTTACCCAATCTAATGTAAACATCCAAGGAAAATAAATCTAAAAGTTATATTCTTAATGTAATTCAATGAATGATACAAAATCTTCTGCTTTTTAACACAGCTACTATGCCAAAGCCTGAAGAGAAGAGAGATGCTGGTACCTTAAGCAGTGAGTACTGACAGCTGGCTATCACCAGGCAGAACTGGAAGACCCAGATATCTCTGAAGAAGCCTTGTATAAGAAGAATGGATCCCAAAAAAGCCACAAGAATAGCCAAGATGACAGCTAACACATTTTCCAGGATCTCACGATTTCTGTAGACAGAAAAAAATTATCAGTAAGTACATGATCAATATAAGAAATGAATTAGAGTGAAAAGGGGGAAGACATCCATATGAAGTTCATATTATATTTGGTACGATGTTTTTTTTTTTCCTTTGTCCTAGGTTTGAACAAGGCTTTGGCTCATACCGAAAAAGTATGCCCGGTTGAGACAAAAAGCTAGCACACATTCTTTAAATTTTTTAAATTTATTTTTAATTGGAGGATAACTGCTTTATAATATCATATTAGTTTCTGCCACATATCAACGTGAATCAGCCACAGGCCCTCTCCCTCTTAAGGCTCCCTCCCGCCTCCCACTCCCCACCCCATCTCATCCCTCTAGGTTGTCAGAGGGCAGCGGATTGGAGCTCCCTGCGTCACACAGTGACTCTCCACTGGTCCTCTAACTGCGCATATGGCAATGTGCATGTTTCAGTGCTACTCTCTCAAAGCGCCCTGCCCTCTCCACCCACAGGGTCCACAACTCTGCTCTCCGTGTCTTCACTGCTGCTCTGCAGATAGCTTCATCAGCACCATCTCTCTAGATTTCATAAATACGTGCTAGTTTATGACATTTGTCTTTTTCTGACTTACTTCATACTGGATAATAGGCTCTAGGTTTAGCCACCTCATTAGAGCTGAGTCGAACGTGTTTCTTCTTATGGCTAATGTTCCATTGTCTATATGTACCACAACTTCTTTATCCATTCATCCGTCAATGGACATCTAGGCTGCTTTCAGTTCAGTTCAGTGGCTTAGTCGTGTCTGACTTTTTGTGACACCATGACTGCAGCACGCCAGGCCTCCCTGACCATCACCAACTCCTCGAGATTCATTTCTCCAGACTCATGTTCATTGAGTTGGTGATGTGATCCAGCCATCTCATCCTCTGTCGTCCCCTTCTCCGCCTGCCTTCAGTCTTTCGCAGAATCAGGGTCTTTTCAAATGAGTCAGCTCTTCCCATCAGGTGGCCAAAGTATTGGAGTTTCAGCTTCAGCATCAGTCCTTCCAATGAATATTCAGGACTATTCTCCTTTAGGATGGACTGGATGGATCTCCTTGAAGTCCAAGGGACTCTCAAGGGTCTTCTCCAACACCACAGTTCAAAAGCATCAATTCTTCAGCACTCAGCTTTCTTTATAGTCCAACTCTCACATTGATACATGACTAGTGGAAAAATCACAGCTTTGACTAGACAGACCTTTGTTGGCAAAGTAATGTCTCTGCTTTTTATTATGCTCTCTAGGTTGGTCATAACTTTTGTTCCAAGGAGCAAGCATTTTTTAATTTCATGGCTGTGGTCACCATCTGCGGTGATTTTGGAGCCCCCCAAAATTAAATCTGTCACTGTTTCCACTGTTTCCCATGAAGTGATGGGATGAGATGCCATGATCTTAGTTTTCTGAATGTTGAGCTTTAAGCCAACTTTTTCACTCTCCTCTTTCACTTTCATCAAAAAGCTCTTTAGTTCTTCTTCACTTTCTGCCATAAGTGTGGTGTCATCTGTGTATCTGAGGTTATTGATATTTCTCCCGGCAATCTTGATTCCAGCATGTGCTTCTTCCAGCCAGCGTTACTCATGATGTATTCTGCATATAAGTTAAATAAGCAGGGTGACAATATACAGCCTTGACATACTCCTTTCCCAATTTGGAACCAGTCTGTTGTTCCATATTCAGTTCTAACTGTTGTTTCCTGACCTGCATACAGATTTCTCAGGAGGCAGGTCAGGTGGTCTGGTATTCCCATCTCTTTCAGAATTTTCCACAGTTTATTGTGATCCACACAGTCAAAGGCTTTGGCATAGTCAATAAAGCAGAAATAGATGTTTTTCTGGAACTCTCTTGCTTTCTTGATGAGCCAATGGATGCTTGCAATTTGATCTCTGATTCCTCTGCCTTTTCTAAATCCAGTTTGAACATCTGGAAGTTCATGGTTCACGTACTGTTGAAGCCCGGCTTGGAGAATTTTGAGCATTACTTTGCTAGTGTGTGAGATAACTGCAATTGTGTGGTAGTTTGAGCGTTCTTTGGCATTGCCTTTCTTAGGGACTGGAATGAAAACTGACCTTTTTTCAGTCCTGCGGCCACTGCCAAGTTTTCCAAATTTGCTGGCATATTAAGTGCAGCATATTCACAGCATCATCTTTTAGGATTTGAGATAGTTTAACTGGAATTCCATCACCTCCACTAGCTTTGTTCATAGTGATGCTTCCTAAGGGCTACTTGACTTCACATTCCAGGATGTCTGGCTCTAGGTTGGTGATCACACCATTGTGACTATATGGGTCATGAAGATCTTTTTTGTACAGTTCTTCTGTGTATTCTTGCCACCTCTTCTTAATATCATCTGCTTCTGTTAGGGCCATACCATTTCTGTCTTTTATTGTACCCATCTTTGCATGAAATGTTCCTTTGGTATCTCTAATTTTCTTGATGAGATCTCTAGACTTTCCCATTCTGTTTTTTCCTCTATTTCTTTGCACTGATCACTAAGGAAGGCTTTCTTATCTCTCCTTGCTATTCTTTGGAACTCTGCATTCAAATGGGTATATCTTTCCTTTTCTCCTTTCCCTTTTCCTTCTCTTCTATTCACAGCTATTTGTAAGGCCTCCTCAGACAACCATTTTGTCTTTTTGCATTGCTTTCCCTTGGGGATGGTTTTGATCCCTGCCTCCTGTACAATGTCACGATCCTCTGTCCATAGTCCTTCAGGCACTCTATCAGATCTAATCCCTTGAATCTATTTGTCACTTCCACTATATAATCGTAAGGGATTTGATTTAGGTCATACCTGAATGGTCTAGCCGTTTTCCCTACTTGGGAGAAGGGAATAGCAAACCACTTCAGTATTCTTGCCTTGAGAACCCCATGAATAGTATGAAAAGGCAAAAAGATAGAAGAGTATGAAAAGGTTGCTTTCATGTCCTAGCTATTGCAAATAGTGCTGTGATGAATACTGGGGTACATGTGTCTTTTTCAATTACGGTTTTCTCAGGGTATATGCCCAGTAGAGGGATTGCTGGGTCATACAGTAGTTTTATTCCTAGTTTTTTAAGGAATCTGCATACTCTTCTCCATAGTGGCTATATCAATTTGCATTCCCACCAACAGAAGCACACATTCTTACATGCAAATAAAGCATGCTACAGAGGACTGTGAAGTTCTAATTATAACACATAATATAGTTTTAATTTCTGTTATAACTTTACTTTTCTTAACATCTGCTTTTCTGTGAAATTTGTTGCCAAATAACTAACCAACTTGAATGGCAAATAAAGGAAATATACAAAGAAATAAGTTTGAAAAAATTCAAAGGAGTTTCTAGAAAATTAAAAAGTTATTTATATGACAAGGTTTGTAATCAAGTTTTGATACTAACTGGTTTCATTTCCCATGTCTAAACTACCTGAAATAATCTGAAAATCTATTAAACTTACTTAAATATAGGCTCTTACATATGGTGAGAATGAAGGCAGTGATAAAGACCATCAACATTGCCTCTATCAAAGTTTCTGAGACAGTTCTATATTTTACTAAACTGACCCTGTAAAAGCAGCAGTATGATCTCCAAGATACTACATACAGCAATTAAAATGATTTCTGTAGATAATGCCAAAAAAACAACTATCTGTCTCATTACTTCTCAGGGAAATGCTACTCACAAAATGTAAAATATGTGCTGCTGCTGCTAAGTCGATTCAGTCGTGTCCGACTCTGTGCGACCCCATAGACGGCAGCCCACCAGGCTCCTCCGTCCCTGGGATTCTCCAGGCAAGAACACTGGAGTGGGTTGCCATTTCCTTCTCCAATGCATGAAAGTGAAAAGTCAAAGTGAAGTCGCTCAGTCGTGCCCGACTCTTCGCAGCTCCATGGACTGCAGCCCACCAGGCTCCTCCGTCCATGGGATTTTCCAGGCAAGAGTACTAAAAGTCTTGATTTTAAAGAGCATTTATTGACACGGGAACATGCTCAGTACATCGCTATACAAAAAAAGCAGGACATAAAACTGTAGGAAGATATAAGTTCTATTACTTAAGAAAATACACCATATATCGATATAATGGTTCTCTCTGGGTGGAAGGATTGTGGCTGGCCTCTGCCTTAAAGTCTTTCTATGTATTTCATTAAAAATTGCATTTATAATCATAAAAATGGTTTCATTTGTTTTTATTAAGTCAACGCCCTATTTATAATGATCTATTGACCTAAAAAATAAAATTCACAAACATCTCTGTACCATTTCACTTGACAGTTCTCAGATGAAAACAAGTTCAACAGTATTTTCAAAATCAATAAACGGAACAGTGGCATCTCTTCATTTGTTCTTATGTGGCAGATGTGGAATTTCAGATTTGCTGAGCCCAGTGATCCCTGTCAGCCCTGCTACACTACATTCTGCCATATCACTGGTCTCTGGACTGTTCTCCTTTCAGCTTTTTTTTAGCTTTCAATTTTGATGAATCCAATTTATCAATTTGTTTTTTCATTGATCCTGTATTTTATGTCACATCTGAACAATTTTGCCCAAAGTCACAAATCTTTTCTCCTATGTTTTGCTTTTTTTCTGAATTTTATATTTTAGACTTTACACGGAGGTTTATGACCCATTTTGAGTTAATTTTTACAATATGATGCAAGGTAAAGAAACAAGTTCTTTATTCCTTTCTTTTTTTGCATAGAGAAGGCCAGTGGGCCAGCACCACTTGTTGAAAGCCTATCCTTTACTGATTTGGGATATTATTTTGACACTCTCTAGACCTGTATAGTTTTCTTTATGGGAAGGTGTTTAACTATAATGCCCATTTATTTGATAGGTATTATATTTATATTTCTTTCAGAGTGAAATTTGATCATTTCTATTATTCAAGAAATTTGCTATCTTATTTACATATAACTGCTCATAATATTTTATTATTGGTTTATTACTTGTAGAATCTATAATGATATCCTAGCTCACATTCCTATCATGATATCCTAGCTCACATATCCTAATTTGTAACATTTTTTTTGGTCCTGATCATCCTGGCTAGAGTGTATTAATTTAATTGAAGTTTTGGTTTTGGAGAAGACTCTTGAGAGTCCCTTGGGCTGCAAGGAGATCCAACCAGTCCATTCTGAAGGAGATCAGCCCTGGGTGTTCTTTGGAAGGAATGATGCTAAAGCTGAAACTCCAGTACTTTGGCCACCTCATGCGAAGAGTTGACTCATTGGAAAAGACTCTGATGCTGGGAGGGATTGGGAGCAGGAGGAGAAGGGGATGACAGAGGATGAGACAGCTGAATGGCATCACTGACTCGATGGACGTGAGTCTGAGTGAACTCCAGGAGTTGGTGATAGACAGGGAGGCCTGGCGTGCTGCGATTCATGGGGTCACAAAGAGTTGGACACGACTGAGCGACTGAACCGAACTATCATTATACAACCACCTCCTTTTATCTTGGAGTAAAAAGAACATTTTCTTTGCTCTGAAATCCACTTTGTCTGATATTAATTCAGCTATTCCAACTTTACTTTGATTAGTGTTAAGATGATCTATCTTTTCTACCTTTATATTTAAAGTGCATTTCTTATAGGCAGAAAAGAATTGAGTCTTGCTATTTTCTCCCATTTGACAATTTCTGCCTTTTCCCAACTATTACCTTGTCATTTATCTTGTGTCAATCTGTTTTTGATCTCTTTTTCTGCCTTATTTTAGATTAAGAGAATAATTTTTATAAGTCTATTTTATCTCCTTTATTTTTTTAACTTACCATTTATAACTCTTTTGTTATTTTAGTGTTTGCTTTAGGGTTTAAAGTATACATTTTATGACAGTCTAACTCAAATAAACATATCAATTCATATATAGTATAAGAAACTTATAATAGTATACTTTCAAATGTCCTTTCATGGAGTAAAGGACATAGTATGGCCTAGAATATGGTTTATCTTGATAAAAGTTATGCTATTATTATCATGAAATTTATTTATAAATCACACAGTATACATCATTATTATTTTTGTTTAAACATCCCATTATGTCTCAAAAAGATTTAATTAGTAAGAAAAAATCTTATATATTTTCTTATATATATATATAAAAAATATATATATATTCCTTATATATATATATATAAGAAGAAATCTTATATATTTATTCATGCAGTTAACACTTGCACTCATCTTCTGTTTCCCCAGGTAGCTCCACATTCCCAGTTGGTATTATTATCCTTCGGCCTGAAAGAAATCCAGTACTATATTGTACTGTGGATCTGCCTGAAAAAGATTCTTCCCAGTTTTTTCTAGTCTGAAAATATCTTTATTTCATCCTGGCTTTTGCAGTTTTGCTGGCTACAGAATTCCAGGTTGAGCTTTTTCTCCCTTCAATACTTTAAAAATGCTGCTCCATTATCTTATTTGGATTTTGTCCAACAATAAATCTGATGTCTTCCTTATCCTTGTTCCCCTATACAAACTGTATCTTTTTCCTCTTTTAAAGTTTTAAAAATTTTATTATTGGTTTTGAAAAACTATGTGCCTTGCTATAGTTTTTTTCACGTTTCCTATACTTGAGGCTCAAGGAGATTCTTCAATAGTTTTCATCGAATTTGGAAAGTTTTCCACCATTAACTTCCTCAGAATTTTTTCTCTCTCCCTGTCTCCCGGAGCGTACTTTCATCTTGTGTGTTCTTTTTGTTGCGGGGAGGGAGGGAGGAGAATTCTTTTTCTTTTGTTTCACTTTCAATAGTTTCTACTGCCATGCTTTCAACTTCATTAATATTTTCTTCTGTAATGTCTAATCTACTGTTAATCTCATCCACTGTATTTTTCACCTCAGACATATTAGTTTTCATCTGCAAGTTCAATTTGGGTCTTTTTTTTCTTTGCATTTTCCATATCTCTACTCAACTTTTATTAACATGCAAAGTAGTTATAACTTTTAATGTCGTTGCTAATTCTAATATCAGTGACAGCTAAAGGCTGGTTTCAACTGACTCATTATTTCCCTCATTATAAATCACATTTTGTCATTTCTTTGTATGCTTGGTACTCTCTGGATGCCAGACCTTGTGAACCTCAACTTTTTATGTGGTAAGAATTTCTGAATTTCTATAAATCTTGAGCTTTGCTACGCTACTTGGAAACAGTTGGATCCTTTCAAGTCTTGCTTTTACGACTTGCTAGGTGGGTCTGGAACAGTGTCCATACTAGGGCTAAGTACTCCCCACTTCTAAGGCAGGACTTTCCTGAGTACTCTATATAATGCACCATAAAATATGAATTATTATGAGTTTCTTCAGTCCAGCAGGTGAGGACAGGCACCATTCCCAGCCCTGTGTGCCAGGCACTGTGCCTTTATTTCTTTTACATGATTTTCATGATTTCTTTTACATGATTCTCTCCCCTGGTCTAGTCTCCTCATACATTCTCTTATCAATACTCTGCTAAATAGTGAGGGGATCCACTACACATCTCTGAATTTCTGAGCAGCGATCCTCTCTCTGATGTTCTGTCCCACAGACTCAAATTGCTCTAGTCTCCCTGGACTCTTAGCTCCCTCTCCTCAACTCAGGAAGTCTGCTGGACTCTACTTCAGGATCACAACCTGGGAACTCTCTTCAGTAAGCTGGGCAATTGTAGGGCTCACATAATTTGCTCCCCATCTCTCAGGAATCACCATCTTTTTCTGTCTTATCTCCCGTGTCTTGAAAACCACTGGTTCATGCATTTTATCTGTTTTTCATCGTTTCAGGTGGAAAAGTCAGTCCAGTCTTTTTTACTCCATGTCAACTAGAAGCAGCATTTGGCCATCAAGTTCATAACTAACTACTGCTGTTTACTATTAAGACTAGTGACAAGAAGTAAGGAAAGAAACTTCCTCTTAAACCTTTTATAATAAGAGTCAATATAATATGTATAACCTTATGGCCATTAACATCTCATATTCTCTGGCTTTTAAAATACAGTTGCATGATTCTTAATGATAAAAATGATTTCTAAAATAGAAAACAGTTTCCAAGACGGAAACCAAGTCAAATACTCAATGGGTAATTTGAAACGTTTCAATTTAAAAGTAAAATCTACATTCTCACCTATCAAACAGGGCCAAAAGTGTGAGTCTGTCAAAGTTAATACCAATCCACAGCTGAGGCAAGATCCAAAAGCGATAATAGTGTTTAACTTTGTGAGCAGCTTCTTCTGTTGGACCGTAAGGAGCTGCCAAATCAGGGCTTAGGTCAATGTCTTGTTGTTCCAACAAATCTGTGTCGATGGTCAATAGTCTGTTCAGTCGGATCTGTGGAAGAGAAAGCTAAAAGAAAATCAGCACTGAAAGGCTTAAAATATCTTTAATCAAGTCATGATTCAAGGGCTACCCAATCAGCTTGCAGAATATCAAAACCACCTTAATTCTCTATACTAGTCCACTCTTGTGGATACTTCATGATCATTAGAAACTACAGAAGGTGACAAAGGAAGAAAACTACAACAAAGCAAATCAATTGATGGGGCTTTTGCAAAGAGTTTATTAGGAAGTATTTGAAATTTCAGCATTTTATGGCTGTATAGCTGGTGGATCCATTCCATGACCTACGGAGAATGATGAGTGGTGTCCCCCTCCCTGTCCCTTCTCTTCTCTCATTACGTTGTGAAGCTCACCACTATGTTAAATCTGAGCTCCTCTGCACTAGATTCAATGCCTTCAACACTCCATTCTTCCTACACTCTCTTAACATCATTACTGCTGTTTTCAAATCCCTCCCATACGCATTTATTTTTGTTTTGGCAGTCTGCTCAGCTGAGGCTATACAGGATATTACCACATACGTTTCTTTCAGGTTCAACTCATCCATTCACCTGTTCACCAGTTTCTCCTTCCTCTCAAAGAATCAAAAGTTGACTACATCTAGCATAGCACTAGCCAGAATTGTGCTATCTCAAGGCTCTCACACCATTTAATGGTGGAAAATACTACTATGAACACAAAGGACTTGAGCAAACAGATTATAATTACTCCTTTTGGCACTAAATTTATCTAAATATCTCTTATATATTGCTTATAAGGATTTCATCTACTTTATTTTTTTAACCTCAAAATATACATCTTTATATATATCACACAAAGGCAGTGCTATCTTTGTTATCTTTTTAAAACATACCTACTGTATCTTGTATGTTTTTTTTCAATAGAGCAATGTCACTAAGCTCTCCACTCACACTCACTCTCACACACACACACACACACACACACACACACACAGACATACACACTGATATAAAAATAACTAATAGTTAACCAGCAGTTAGGTAAGTACCAAATCAGTTAGCTATGTACCAAAACCATAATATTCAAAGTGAAGTTTTAAAATGGCACACCTAGATTATGACATTGGTGAGTAAATAAGACCTTTGCAAACCCTCAGAAGTATAATTACGCATTCATATATAGCTAATCCAACTTTATGGTGTTTTATATTTCTTAACAAAGGACTTATGAAAAGAGATCCATTATGGAACAGCAAAGGTAATTTTGCCATAGCTTTCAACAACATCAATATTATGTAACCAAATCATTTTTCTGCTTTATGGAACTACTTAATATGAAAATATATCATTTTATAAAAATAAAGGAAAACCTACCACATCATGTGGATAAAATCGAACTGAGGTAGAACTGGATACATGAGAATCCGTGTCACTAAAATAAAATGAAAAATACTTTAGGGAATAAACAGCTTGTCAAGTAGTAGAAAGAAAAATAAATGCATGAACAATTATACGATGTTTACATTGTCTTTACTTTTCCATGTAAACTTCAAAATAGAAAGTCAAATTTTCCTAGGGTCATGATAAGGCACATAGCCTGTGGGTCAGAGTATCTATATTCAAATCTCTTCCTCAACTGCATGAGATCTTGGACAGTTATCTCATCTTTTAATACCTCAGTTTCCTCACAGGATAAGAGTACTTCCAGCACAAGGTTGGGTGGCCCTATACAGCATGGCTCATAGTTTCACTGAGTTAGGCAAGGGTCATGTTTCTGAGAGTTCTGACAAACGTGGTCTAGTAGAGAAGGGAATGGCGAAGCACTTCAGTATTCTTGCCTTGAGAACCACATCAACAGTATGAAAAGGCAAAAAGATAGGACACTGAAAGATAAACTCCCCAGGTCGGTAGGTGCCCAATATGCTACTGGAGATCAGTGGAGAAATAACTCCAGAAAGAATGAAGAGAGAGAGCCAAAGCAAAAACAACACCCAGATCTGGATGTGACTGGTGATGGAAGTAAAGTCCGATGTTATAAAGAGCAATATTGCTTAGGAACCTGGAATGTTAGGTCCATGAATCAGGGTAAATTGGAAGTGGTCAAACAGGAGATGGAAAGACTGAACATTGACATTTTAGGAATCAGCAAACTAAAATGGACTGGAATGGGTGAATTTAACTTAGATGACCATTATGTCTACTACTGTGGGAAAATCCTTTAGATGAAATGGAGTAGCCATCATAGTCAACAAAAGAGTCCGAAATGCAGTACTTGAATGCAATCTCAAAAATGACAGAATGATGTCTGTTCATTTCTAAGGCAAACCATTCAATATCACAGTAATCGAAGTCTATGCCCCAAACAGTAATGCTGAAGAAGCTGAAGTTGAACAGTTCTATGAAGACCTACAAGACCTTCCAGAACTAACACCCAAAAAAGATGTCCTTTTCATCATAGGGGACTGGAATGCAAAAGTAGGAAGTCAAGAAACACCTGGAGTAACAGGCAAACTTGGCCTTGGGAGTACAGAATGAAGCAGGGCAAAGGCTAATAGAGTTTTCCCAAGAGAATGCACTGGTCATAGCAAACACCCTCTTCCAACAACACAAGAGAAGACTCTACTCATGGACATAGATGGTCAATACCAAAATCAGATTGAGTATATTCTTTGCAGCCAAAGATGGAGAAGCTCTATACAGTCAGCAAAAACAAGACCAGGAGCTGACTGTGGCTCAGATCATGAACTCCTTACTGCTAAATTCAGACTTAAATTGAAGAAAGTAGGGAAAACCACTACACCATTCAGGTATGACCTAAAGCAAACCCCTTAGGATTATACACTGGAAGTGAGAAATAGATTCAAGGGATTAGATCTGATAGATAGACTGCCTGAAGAACTATGGAGAGGATCATGACATTGTACAGGAGGCGGTGATCAAAACCATCCCCAAGGAAAAGCAATGCAAAAAGGCAAAATGGTTGTCTGAGGAGGCCTTACA
The DNA here is from genome assembly GCF_002263795.3 of Bos taurus. Taxonomy (NCBI): domain Eukaryota; kingdom Metazoa; phylum Chordata; class Mammalia; order Artiodactyla; family Bovidae; genus Bos; species Bos taurus. The sequence continues at coordinate 82,618,265 of NC_037337.1, read as the reverse complement.
AGTAGCTGTGAATAGAAGAAAAGCAAAAGGCAAAGGAGAAATGGAAAGAGATACCCATTTGAATGCAGAGTTGCAAAGAATAGCAAGAAGAGATAAGAAAGCCTTCCTTAGTGATCAGTGCAAAGATAGAGGAAAACAATAGAATGGGAAAGTCTAGAGATCTCAAGAAAATTACAGATACCAAGGGAACATTTCATCCAAAGGTGGGCATAATAAAGGACAGAAATGGTATGGACCTAACAGAAGCAGATGATATTAAGAAGTTGATGGGCATAATAAAGGACAGAAATGGTGTGGACCTAACAGAAGCAGATGATATTAAGAAGAGATGGCAAGAATATACAGAAGAACTGTACAAAAAAGATCTTCATGACCCACATAGTCACAATGGTGTGATCACCAACCTAGAGCCAAACATCCTGGAATGTGAAGTCAAGTAGCCCTTAGGAAGCATCACTATGAACAAAGCTAGTAGAGGTGATGAAATTCCAGTTGAGCTATTTCAAATCCTGTGAACGTGTTGCACTCAATATGCCAGCAAATTTGGAAAACTCAGCAGTGTTTCCAAAAGGTCCGTTTTCATTCCAATCTCAAAGAAGGGCAATGCCAAAGAATGCTCAAACTACTGCACAATTGCAGTCATCTCACATGCTAGCAAAGTAATGCTCAAAATTCTCCAAGCCAGGCTTCAACAGTATGTGAACCATGAACTTCCAGATGTTCAAACTGGATTTAGAAAAGGCAGAGGAACCAGAGGTCAAATTGCCAACATCCGCTGGATCATCGAAAAAGCAAGAGAGTTCCAGAAAAATATCTATTTCTGCTTTATTGACTACACCAAAGTCTTTGTGTGGATCACAACAAATTTTGGAAAATTCTTAAAGAGATGGGAATACCACACCACTTGACCTGCCTCCTGAGAAATCTGTATGCAGATCAAGAAGCAACAGTTAGAACTGAGTTCCAAATCGGGATAGGAGTGTATCAAGGCTGTACATTGTCACCCTGCTTATTTAACTTATATGCAGAGTACATCATGAGTAACGCTGGCTGGAAGAAGCACATGCTGGAATCAAGACTGCCGGGAGAAATATCAATAACCTCAGATATGCAGATGACACCACCCTCATGGCAGAAAGTGAAGAAGAACTAAAAAGCCTCTTGATCAAAGTGAAAGAGGAAAGTGAAAACACTGGCTTAAAGCTCAACATTCAGAAAACTAAGATCATGGCATTTGTTTCCATCACTTCATGGCAAATAGATGTGTAAACAATGGAAACAGTGATGGACTTTATTGGGGGGGGGGGCTCCAAAATCACTGCAGATGGTGACTGCAGCCATGAAAGTAAAAGACACTTACTCCTTGGAAGGAAAGTTATGACTGTTCTAGACAGCATATTAAAAAGCAGAGATATTTCTTTGCCAACAAAGGTCCATCTAGTCAAAACTATAGTTTTTCCAGTAGTCATGTATGGATATGAGAGTTGGACTTATAAAGAAAGCTGAGTGTCGAAGAATTGATGCTTTTGAACTGTGGTGTTGGAGAAGACTCTTGAAAGTCCCTTGGACTGCAAGCAGATCCAACCAGTCTATCCTAAAGGATATCAGTCCTGAATATTCATTGGAAGGACTGATGCTGAAACTCCAATACTTTGGCCACCTGATGTGAAGAACTGACTCATTTGAAAAGACCCTGATGCTGGGAAAGATTGAAGGCGGGAGGAGAAGGGGATGACAGAGGATGAGATAGTTAGATGGCATCACCAACTCAATGGACATGAGTTTGAGTAAACTCCAGGAGTTGGTGATGGACAGGGAAACCTGATGTGCTGAAGTCCATGGGGTCACAAAGAGTCGGACACAAATGAACTGATTTTAAGGTTCTTGTGAAAATTGTTTAAGAAAGCAATTAACATATTGCCAAGAGCCACAATAAATTTAATCTATATGGTAGTCTACGTTACGTTAAGTCACTTCAGTCGTGTCCGACTCTGTGTGACCCCATAGACAGTAGCCTACCAGGCTCCCCCGTCCCTGGGATTCTCCAGGCAAGAACACTGGAGTGGGTTGCCATTTCCTCCTCCAATGCATGAAAGTGAAAAGTGAAAGTGAAGTCGCTCAGTCGTGTCCGACTCTTAGCGACCCCATGGACTGCAGCCTACCAGGCTCCTCCATCCATGGGATTTTCCAGGCAAGAGTACTGGAGTTGGTTGCCATTGCCTTCTCCGATATGGTAGTCTAGAAGATGACAATTCAGTTTCCACAGTTCACTCAAGTTTAGATTTCAAAACTTGAGACCTTAACACATTATGGTGTAAGGAACTGTTCTTATCTTGAATTATGTTAAACATAATTGTTCTCAGTGCTCCATCCTCCTGTTGCTTCCACAGTTACAAAATTATCTAAACACCCCAATTCAATCTGAGGGGGTAAACTCTGAAACAGTACTAAAAGAGCTTAAAGAGTACAGTTTTTTAAATGTTCATGCTAAGTGACAACAAGATCTTATTGCTTTAAATAGCCTCTCAAAATTGAAAAAACGAAGTGAACTGCCCATAGATATGTAACATTTAAATACATATCCCATTATGAAACATAAGTCCTAAAATAAAAATCAAATGACCCTTGTGGGAAAAAAAAAAAGTGAGCTAATCAACCAACAATGAATTTCAATACAGCAATTTGATTAGAAAAATTTTCAGAAAAATTTTAACACATTCTAAATTATAACTGTGTTATATGATCAAGGTTTCTATTTCTTATTTGCTTTCCTCCAAACTTCTGTTATCTTACATAATTTCTTCCTGAGGGAAGGAGAGAAAAGAAATTAAATGCAACACATGACTCATATTTTAAGAAATTCTTCCTCCTTATAGTTGGTAAACACATTTTAAAACAAAATGAAAGACGATCACTTAAAAAGACACTTGGCTGAAATCCTCACACAGAAATAAAAATTTGAAATTACACCAAAAAAGAGAATTGATGGGTTTGAACACAGTTGTGTAAATGTTTTTCTAATAAATTTTTTCCATCATGCAATATATAGAGAGTTAAATTTGAAATTGTGGGAAACCACTATCCCACAGTAAGATCTACAGGAAATTTTTACTTAATTTTTAAAAACATATAATAGCAAACAAAAAGCAAAAACTTGTAATAGCTTTTAATAATGGTTTTCTTTTTTTTCCACAGTAAACAGTTCTACTTTTTGGCAACCAATGCATAATGTGAATTTATTTAAGCCAATATAAACAAACAACTCTTCTATCTCAAGGTTTACAAACTTTAAAAATGGCAAACTTATTATGCAAGTACATAAACTCCCCTAACACGACTTCACACATACCAGATATTGGACGCTCTTCTTGCTGCTGGTTCAAAATTCACAAGTGACATATCACAGCCACCAGTCTCATAAAGCGTAGAAGAGAACTTACCTAGCAAATAAATCATTTGTTTAAAAAAGCCATTAGAATACTCAGAAATTTTTCTTCATGAAACACTAATTTTAAACTTATTAAGAGTTTAAGAAAATGAACTGTAACTTCCTTTTTTCAAAATGTTTAAAAAAACAATGATCTACATGT